>NC_057715.1:106099219-106125975 GCF_004010195.1 Chiloscyllium plagiosum | reverse complement strand
TATTCTCTCCCTAGTTACCCTTTTGTACTTAATATATTTGTAAAAACCCTATGGATTCTCCTTAACTCTATTTGCCAAAGCTATCTCATATCCCCTTTTTGCCCTACTGATTTCCCTCTTAAGTATACTCCTACTGCCTTTATATTCTTCTAAGGATTTGCTCGATCTCTGCTGTCTATACATTACATATGCTTCCTTCTTTTTCTTCACCAAACCCTCCATTCCTTTAGTCATCCAGCATTCCCTATACCTACTAGCCTTTCCTTTCACCCTGACAGGAATATACTTTCTCTGGATTCTCGTTATCTCATTTCTGAAGGCTTCCCATTTTCCAGCTGTCCCTTTACCCGCGAACATCTGCCCCCAATCAGCTTTCGAAAGTTTTTGCCTAATACTGTCAAAATTGGCCTTTCTCCAATTTAGAACTTCAACTTTTAGATCTGGTCTATCCTTTTCCATCACTATTTTAAAACGAATAGAATTATGGTCGCAGGCCCCAAAGTGCTCCCCCACTGACATCTCAGTCACCTGCCCTGCCAAGAATAGGTCACGTTTTGCACCTTCTCTAGTAGGTACATCCACATACTGAATCAGAAGATTTTCTCGTACACACTTAACAAATTCCTTTCCATCTAAACCCTGAACACTATGGCAGTCCAAGTCTATGTTTGGAAAGTTAAAATCCCCTACCATAACCACCCTATTATTCTTACAGATAGCTGAGATCTCCTTACAAGTATTTTCTCCCTAAGCATTGTGGCTAGTTCACAGAAGTTACAGTGGGGAGAATTAAGAGGTTAATAGTGTAGAGATTACTGTAGTTGATAACGTGAACTGTTTTTCAGGTTACAACTTCTGTATTTCTTCAGCAAGACTATGATAAGGTAATATGATGCAACACGCTTTCCCGAAGATAACTGCAAGGCTGGCAATAGTATAGAGTGGGCTGCCAAATTCAGAAAGTATTTGCTCGTTTTACAATTGCATAGAAATAAATCTTGTTAGTTCTGAGATGTGAAGAGACCCAAGTACCCTTGGCCATGAATTACAAATGGTTAGTATGCATGTGCAGTAAGTAATTAGGAAAGTTAATAGGAAAATTATTGTCAATTCCAAGATGAATTGAGCACAGAAGTAGGGAGGTTATGTTTCAAATGTACAGAAAACTAGTGAGACCACATCTGAAGTGTTTCTCTTTCACTTATGGGGTGTTTGATGGTGAGGCCAGCATTTGTCATTCAATAAGATCATGACTGATCTGTTTATGGATTGAGGTCCACTTACTCACTCATTCGCCATAACCCTTAACTCCTTTATTGTTCAACAGTCTATCTCTCTTTGCCTTAAAAATATTCAGCGAGGAAACCTCAACAGCTTCACTGGGCAGGGAATTCCACAAATTCGCAACCCTCTGGGTAAAAAAGTTGCTTCTCAGCTCAATCCTAAATCTGTTCCCCCTTATTTTGAGACTACGACCCCTAATTTTACTTTCACCTGCCAGTGGAAACAACTTCCCTGTTTCTACCTTATCTATTCCCTTCATCATTTTATACATTTCTATAAGATCCCTTTTTGTTCTTCTAAATTCCAATGAGTATAATCCCATTCTACTTAGTCTCTCCGCATAAGCCAAAACTCCCATCTCTGGAGTCAACCTAGTGAACCCCCTCTGCATCCCCTCCAGAGCCAGTACATCCTTTCTCAAGTAAGGAGACCAAAACTGCACGCAGTACTCCAGGTGTGGCCCCACCAGCACCTTGTACAGCACAACAGCAGCATAACCTCGCTGTTTTTAAAGTTCATCCCTCTCATAATGCAGGACAATATTCTACTGCCTTCTTAATTACTTGCTGTATCTGCATATCAACTTTTTTTGTGATTCAATGCCATAAGGAGGGAGTTCCAGGGTTTTGATCTAGCAACACTGAAGGCTCAGAGATGGGATTCTAAGTCAGAATGATGAATGACTTGGAGGAGCCTTACAGGTGGTGGTTGTCCCATATATTTTCTGTCTTTGCCCTTCTAGATGATAGTGGTTAAGGGTTTGGAAGGAGCACTGTGTGCAGTATTGTTTTCCTTATTTAAGGAAGGATGAAAACACATTTGAAGCAGTTCAGATCTGGTTTATCAGACTAATACTAAGAACAGGGTGAGTTGTCTTTTGAGGATAGGTTGGACAGGCTTGATTTAGAAAAGTGACAGATGATTAGATGAAACATGTCAGATCCTGAGGGGTCTTTTCAAGATGAATGTGCTCAGGATATTTCCTCTTGTGGGAGGGTCCAGAACTAGGGATCGCTATTTAAAAATATGAGATTGGCCATTTAAAACAGAGATAAAGAGAATGTTTTCTCACAGACAATCATGAGAGTTTAGAACTCTTTGAATCAGAAGATGCTGACGGCAGACTGCTTGAATATTTTTAAGGCAGAGGAAGATAGATTCATGATGAGCAAGGGGGCAAAAGGTTATTGTGAATAGGAAGGAATGTGGAATAATCAGATCAATCGTGGTCCGTTGAATGATGGAGCAGGTTTGATGGGGTGAGTGGTCTGTTGCTGCTTCGACTTCATATATCTGTTTGGGAAACTTTGCGATTTTGAGAGAGAGAGAGAGACTAGGAGAGACATCAGACTTCGAATTTCTCCTGCAAGTTTGTAATGTAGAGGTTCTGGTTTTAATCATGTCTTGCTCCACGTGTGGCATTGTGTCACAACAACTGCCTCAAATAGGAGGCAAAACATTGAAAGATCTGCAAAGAAAATTGATAAAAGATTGCTTACCCCTTTCCTTCAAAACTCCCTCCCACATCCGAGTGAGGCAACGTCTGCCTCATCCTTCAAAGTACCATTAACCAGAGGGAGAAACGAGGCAAATACCTCATCCCATTCCAACCCAAGCCAATGGCAACCCATCATCCTGTAGCCATTGTGAGGGCTCAGCTACTGCCCTTAAACTAACCCACAGGTATGTTCAGGCATTGAAAAGGGAGCCAACTGTCTCTCCTACTTGCTTGTGCACAAGAGTTGAGATTTCTATGGATGGAACAGAGAGTAAGTTAAGCTCTCTAAGTTCAGCTCTGTAAGTCAATAACTATTTTTGTTGGGTAGAGTTTCAGACTAACCAAGGTACTACTTTTCTATCAGCCTTTATTTTGCTTGAAACGAAATAGTTATGTTGATGATGAAATAAAAATCCCTATAAATCCATATTAATAGAAAAATATCACTATTGACATCAGAACCGGAGATGCTAACAAGAGAAAATTTTTAAAAATGTAATATTAAATAAACAGCAGAAATACCAATGTCAATATTATAAATACTAACAAAACAGTATTATAAAAATAATAGCAGAATATTTCAGAAACATGAATGCAAATGGTCACTGAAATTACTCTTAAGGACCGATTCAAATTCATTCCAGCCTTGCAATTAAGAAGCCATATGAGCTCACCAGCTTACAGATACAAGATCAAACAAATATTCATATCTCAGAAAGGAACAAAGAGAGAGGGGAGCAGTAAGATTAACACTCTGCAAAGGTTGGGAGATCTGATACTTACCCATTGGATCCCAAGCACAGATCTAATGGGAACGCTTGCTGATGCTTTGTGATGCTGAGTAAACCAAACTGTTTAAATTTTGAAAGTCATGCTCTGCTGATGACGAGTGAATTCCAAGGAAATAAAACTCATATAACAAGGTGAAAAACAAATTTGCTCAATAACTTAATGACTCACAGCACCACCCTGACAGTACATTACTGGTGAACCTGTGGGAGTGGGTAAAGTATGAATCAAGTGAAACAGCAGATTTATTCAACCACAAAATTGTTTTGTTTGATGCAGCAGAGGTTGTCTCATAGGACTTTGTGGTGTACGGCTGTATAATAGGGCATATTGTTCACAGTTGTGCCAATATTTATAACTCTAATTGCAGACCTAATGGGACATACTGAGGCTTTCAGTTTACATTTGTGCTTCTAAAGTTGTAAAACATTACAAAAGGTATAGCAGGAGGGTTGTCAGAAAAGATTTGATACTTAACAACAGGAATAGAGAACATGAGAGTAGCTGAAGACGGATTAGCTTTTCAAGAAAGGACAGAGAGAGGTTAATGCAGTTTCCTGAAGGGATTCTCGAAAGGGAAACTGCTACTAGTGAAGACTCAGAAACCGCCAGGAGTTGATGATTTGGGGCGTGTGCAAAACAAATTGAAGATACACAGGAGGCAAAATTAGGAGAGGTGCAAAGACCTTGAAGAGTTGTAGGGCAGGAGGTTAAAGAGAGGATTCTATTTATACAATATGTACATCACAGCCACCAGAAATCTAAGAGTCCTTTACAGGTGTAAGTATGGTTATCGCTGTCAGGCAGGAAGCACAATCAATAAGCAGACGGCTGACTCCTACAGACAACAGCCTGTCAAAGATCAGATAACACACTTTATTGATGTGGGTGGAGGGATAAATATTTGACAGAACACCAGGGAAAACTCCCCTGCTCATTTTCAAAATAGTGTCATGGGCTATTTTATATTGCCCTGAGCATTAGGTGGGGCCTCAGTTTAATGTCTCATCAAAAAATTGTGGAATTTCCTGGGCCCACCCAAAGCTTTTGGAAAGGCGGGTGGGGGATTTTTAAATTTGCTTATGGGACATGGATGTCACTGGTTGGTCATTTATTGCCTATCGCGTTTTGAGAAGATGATGGTGAGCTGCTTCCTTGAACCTCTGCAGTCCACCTGCTGTGGGTTGACCCACAATGCCATCAGGGAGTGTGGTCCAGAATTTTGACCCAACAACAGTGAGGAAATGGTGATAAATTTCCAAGTTCGGATGATATCTGGCCTGGAGGGGAACTTGCTTGTGGTAGTGTTCCCATATATCTGCCACCCTTGTCCTTCAAGATGGACGTGGTTGTGCATTTGGAAAGTACTGTCTCAGGAGCCTTGGTGAATTTCTGCAATGCATCTTGTAAATAGTACACACTGCTGCTACTGACCACCATTGATGGAGGGAATGGATGCTTGTAGATGTTGTGCCAATCAAGTGGGCTGCTTTGTCCTGGATAGCATAAAGCTCTTTCAGTGTTGCCATCCAGGCAAGTGCGGAGTCTTCCACCACACTTCTGACTTGTTCTTTGTAGATGGTGGACAGGCCTTGGGGAATCAGAAGGTGAATTACTGGCCGCAGTATTCCTAGATTATGACCTCCTCTTGCAGCCACTGTGTTTAAATGGCAAATCCAGTTGAGTTTCTCATTAATGGTAACCCCAAGGGTGTTGATAATGGGGGAAATTTAGTGATAGTTACACCATTGAATGTCAAGGAGTGGCAATTAGATTGTTTCTTATTGGAGATGGTATTTGCCTGGCATTTGTGTGGCATGAATGTTACTTGCCACTTGCCAGCCTAAGCCTGGATATTGTCTAGGTCTTGCTGCATTTGAACATGGACTGTTTCAGTATCTGAGGTGTTGTGAGTGGTGCTGAACACTGTGCAATCATTGGCGAACATCCCCACTTCTGACGTTATGGTGGAGGAAGAGTCATTGGTGAAGCAGCTGAAGATGTTTGAGCTTAAGACACTACCCTGAGGAACTCCTGCAGAGATGTCCTGGAGCTGAGATGACTGATCCCCAACAACCACTACCATCTTCCTGTGTGTCAAGAATGACTCTAACTAGAGAGTTTGCCACCTGATACCCATTGATTCCAGTTTTGCTAGGGCTCTATGTTGCCATACTCATTTGAATGCAGCCTCAATGTCAAGGGCTGTCACTCTCCCCTCACCTCTGGAATTTAACTCTTTTGTCCATGTTTGAACTAAGGCTGTAATGAGATCAGGAGTTGAGTGGCCCTGGTGGAACCCAAACTGGGCGTCACTGAGCAGGTTATCATTGAGCAGGTGTTCCCTGATAGCATTATTGACATCACTTTATTGATGATTGAGTTAGACTGAAGGGGCAAGGTTGGAGTTATGTACCTGACATACCTGGACAATTTTCCACTTTGTTGGTAGATGCCAATCTGTATTGGAAGACCTTGGCTATGGGAGCAGCAATATCTGGAGCACAAATCTTCAGGACTATTGCCGGAATGTTGTTAAGGCCCTTAGTCTTTGCACTATCGAGTGGCTCCAACTATTTCTGGATAACAAGTGGAAAGAATTGAATTGGCTGAAGACTGGTATCTGATACTGGGGACCACAGGCGGGAGCTGAGATCGATCATCCACTTGGCACTTCTGGTTGAAGATTGTTGTGAATGCTTCAGCCTTATCTTTTGCACTGTTGTGTTGGCCTCTACCATTATTGAGGATGGGGATATTGTTAAGCCTCTACTTCCAGTGAGTGTTTGATTGTCCACCACTACTCAAGAGAGGATGTGGCAGGACTGTAGAGCCTGGATCTGATCCATTGGTTGTGGGGTCGCTGAGCTCTGTTTGTCACCTGCCACTGAGGCTGTTTGGCATACCAGTAGTCCTGTTTGGTAGCTTCACCAGGTTGACACCAGATGTTCTTGGTGCTGGTCCTGACATGCCTTCCTGCTCTCTGCATTGAACCAGGGTTGATCCCCTGGCTTGACGGTAATGGTTGAGTATGGGAAATGCCAGGCCTTGAGGTTACAGATTGTGCTTTAAAGGATGGGAAGCAAGAACTCATTTTCCCAATGGTGAGCTAAAGTTTGAATATTAGGTCCTTAAAAACCTTTCGTGTGGGTGGCCTTTGGGAACCTCTCTTGCATTTTCATGTACCGTTGTGAGTGCCACATTTTCAGAAGGATGCGAATTAATTAACGAGTCAGCAAAGCAATTTACAAGAATGGTTCCAGAGGTGGGGATCTTCAGTTATGGGACAGACTGGAAAGGTTGGAACTCTTCTCGTTGGAGAAAAGACAAGGCTAAGAGGACGCCTGATAAAGGTTTCCAAAATCATGAGTGAGCTGGATAACGTGGATAGGACAAAGCTCTTAAAAAGGAACAAGAATGACAGGCAAAGAATTCAACTGAGCTGCAGAAGAAGTAAAGGTAACAGTTGAACTTTGCCATTGGAAAATTCAGTTGAGACTCTTTTCATGCAAACATATAGATAAGGAAAGAGAATCCACTTTGCCCTTCAGGTCTGTTCCACGATTCAATAAGACCACAACTGCTCTGATCTTAACTTTGACTCTATATTCCTGTGTAACCCTAGTAGACTTTAATCCCCTTGTCATGGGATTTGATTACCAGGGCACTCCTCCTGTCTGAATTATAGCAATATTTTCCTGGTCATCCTTCATCTTTTGCCAACATCAACTCAACGCTGGTCCCTGATGACTATGCAGTGCCATGTCAAAGATAATTCGAAATACAAAATCTTAGAAAAACAGTAATTAAGATACATTGTAAAGCAACACTAGCAAGTTCCCCTCCAAGTCATAAGCTGTCCTGACTTGGGACCACACAAGGACTGCAGTGAGGACTGCACATGCTGGATAGTCAGAGTCGAAAAATATGGTGCTGGAAAAGCACCGCTGCATCCGAGGAGCAGGAGAGTTGACATTTCAGGCATAAGACCTTTGTCAGGAATGTGGGGGTGGGGAGGAGCTGAGAGGTAAATGTAGGGGTGGGGTTGGGGGGGAAATTAGCTGGGAAGGCAATAGGTGAATGCAGGTGGGGGGGTGGTAATGGTGATAGGTCAGTGGGGACAGTCGAGCGGATAGGTTGGAAGGAAGATGGAGAGGTATGACAGGTCAAGGGCGCTGTGCCGAGGGTTGGATCTGGGATGAGGTGGGGGAGGGGAGACTAGTGAAGTAAATGCCTCATCTTCCACCTTGGGACCCTACAATCACACGGCATCAATATTGACTTAATTAGTTTCCAAATCTCTCCTCCCCCCACCCTATCCCAGATCCAATCCTCCAACTCTTGACCTGACCTGTCCTCCCTGTCCATCCTCCTTCCCACAGAACTGTTCCACTCTCCCCACCAACCTTTCACAATTACCCCCACCGCCTGAATGTATCTATCACCTTCCCACCTACCTTCCCCCGAGCCCCACCCCCACCTTCTATTTATCTCTCAGACCCCTCCCTCCACCACATTCCCGATGAAGGGCTTATGCCCAAAACATCAACTCTCCTGCCCCTCGGATGCTGCCTTATCTGCAGTACTTTTCCAGTGCTACACTTTTCAACCATATTGCTGTTCCTTCACTATCATACCAAGCCTGAAACTATCTTCCCAACAGATAGTTTGCTAGACTGCAACAATACAAGCAGGTAACTCACCACCATCTCCTCATGGACAATTCCGGGTGGCATTAGGTTTGTCAAGGATGCTTACCTCCCATTTCAAACATTGTGACAAAGGGAAACGCATATTGCAATCAAACATTGTGAAATAAGCTGTGCTATTTGAGGCAAACTTGTTTTTTGGTGAAACGATTCTTATCAGGAATTGATCTTCAACTGTTATTGCTGTAAAATCTATTGTATATGTTGAGCTTAAATCTAAGCTGTCCTTTATTTTATCAATGTTAGTTAGTTGATGCCTTATATGTGTAACAGTTAAGATGTAATCGCCTCATCTTAATACCCTCCCAATAGCAATATGCAGTGGACCCTGTATCACTGAATCTAATTCGCATTTTGTTTGAACAAGTTTGATTGAGAATAAAGTCCTTGAAGTATCCAATCTTCTTCCCAATCCTGAGGAAAGGTCATGGAACTCGAAACGTTAACTCTGCTTTCTCTCCACAGATGCTGCCAGACCTGCTGAGCTCTTCCATCAATTGTTATTTTTGTTTCTGATTTCTAGCACCTGCTAGAAATTTCAATTTTTATTCATCCTTCCTGGGTGAGTAGCAGGTGGGTGCCTTTCCCACTGAGGCTTGGGGCAACTTACCACAGTGAGCATGTCAAAAAGAAGCAGTATGGCAAGTCAATAAGTGGGCAATTTGTTTTGGGCAGGGACCAATTCTGAGGATGTGAGGGTGAGGAAGTGTAGTGAAGTGATCCAGGATAAACTCTGGAGTGGTGTGGAAAGCGAGGAGTTAAGGTGGAGCTTGACAGGACGGTGCATAGATTAACAGAGACACGACGTCATAGTTTGGCAGGCCAGGTGAGCTATAATATGCATTGTTGTCTGTACTTCAGCTGATGTTTATGGCATTTGCAATCTCTGTTACCTCTCATGATTCATTCTGACTAACTCAGCCAGGCATCCATTACACTCAATGCTCTTTCAGCTATTGGCTGATTTGGTGTCTGACTTTTTTTAATGTCAAAAATATTCTTTATTCATAAAAAATATCTTTGACACAAAAGCAGTTTGGTTCTGTGCAGATGCATATTAAGTAAACAAAAAAAATTAAACTTTGACTCTATCCAAAAAACCAGACCTTTCTTATAGATACAAAATTAATATTCACATATATTTGAGGCACTAGGAGAGTCCAATAACTGAATGTACATCCATTTACCTTCAGCAGGAAGACATAGAACATAGAACATTACAGTGCAGTACAGGCCCTTGGGCCCTCAATGTTGTCCAACCTGTGAAACCAATCTGAAGCCCATCTAAACTGCACCATTCCTTTTTCATCTATTTGTCTATCCAATGACCATTTCAATACTGTGAAAGTTGGCGAGTCTACTACTGTTGCAGGCAGTGCTTTCCACGCCCCTACTACTCTCTAAGTAAAGAAACTACCTCTGACATCTGTCCTATCTCTATCACCCCTCAGTTTAAAGCTATGTCCCCTCATGCTAGCCATCACCACCCGAGGAAAAAGGCTCTCTCTGTCCAACCTATCTAATTCTCTGATTATCTTATATGTCTCAATTAAGTCACCTCGCAACCTTTTTCTCTCTAACAAAAAACAGCCTCAAGTCCCTCAGCTAGGAGGTCATGTTGCAGCTGTACAAGACATTGGTTAGGCCACTGTTGGAATATTGCATGCATTTCTGGTCTCCTTCCTATCGCAAAGATGTTGTGAAACGTGAAAGGGTTCAGAAAAGATTTACAAGGATGTTGCCAGGGTTGGAGGATTTGAGCTATAGAGAGAGGCTGAACAGGCTGGGGCTGTTTTCCCTGGAGTGTTGGAGGCTGAGGGGTGACCTTATAGAGGTTTACAAAATTATGAGGGGCATGGATAGGATAAATAGACAAAGTCTTTTCCCTGGGGTGGGGAAGTCCAGAACTAGAGGGCATAGGTATAGGGTGAGAGGGGAAAGATATAAAAGAGACCTAGGGTGCAGAGGGTGGTATTTGTATGGAATGAGCCACCAGAGGAAGTGGTGGAGGCTGGTACGATTTCAACATTTAAGAGACATTTGGATGGGTATATGAATAGGAAGGGTTTGGAGGGATATGGGCTGGGTTCTGGCAGGTGAGACTAGATTGAGTTGGGATATCTGGTCGGCATGGATGGGTTGGACCGAAGGGTCTGTTTCCATGCTGTACATCCCTATGACTCTATGACTCTATAACTCTTTCCTCATAAGACCTTCCTTCCATAACAGGCAACGTCCCAGTAAATCTCTTCTGAACTATTTCCAAAGCTTCCACATCCTTTCTATAATGCGGTGACCAGAATTGTACTCAATAATCCAAGTGCGGCTGCACCGGAGTTTTGTATAGCTGCATCATGATGTCATGGTTCTGAAACACAATCCTTCTACCAATAAAAGCTAACACACCGTATGCCTTCTTAACAACCCTATCCACCTGGGTGGCAACTTTCAGGAATCTATGTACATGGACACCGACATCTCTCTGTTCATCTACCTTACCAAGAATCTATTAGCCCAGTACTCAGCATTCCTGTTCCTCCTTCCAAAATGAATCACCTCACACTTTTCCACATTAAACTCCATTTGCTACCTCTCAGCCCAGCTCTGTAGCTTATCTATGTCCCTCTGTAACCAACGACATCCTTCAGCATTATCCATCACCCTCTGTCTCCTTTCAGTTAGCCAATTTCTGATCTGAACTGCTAAGTCACCCTCAATCCAATGCCTACCGTTTTTGTGCTATAGCCTACTGTGGGGAACCTTATCAAATGCCTTAGTGAAATCTTTATACACCACATCAACCGCTTTATCCTCATCCATCTGTTTGGTTACCTTCTCAAAGAACTCAATACGTTTTGTGAGGCATGACCTACTTTCACAAAACCAAATACCTCAGACAGTAGTCTTTCCTCACCATGCCTTGGTGGCAGCTGCCCCAAGCTTTAGTGTGGCCGTCAGAATGTAGTCCTGGACCTTGGAATGTGCCAATCTGCAACACTTGGTCTGACCACTTAAACTACTGGGTATCTGGGTGCTCTGGTTAAAGTGAACCCTCCTCCTGCTTCAAAACATCGCCAAACGCTCCTTCCCTTTAAGTTGCTACAGGTTGCTTATATGTAGTGGCTATCCTAGTAGATGACCTCCTCACCACCCCCCCCCCCCCATCCCCCATTCTCCCAATTGGTAAGCCATCCATAGAGGTTGCAGTCAGTCACAGTGGCAACTCCCTGATTCCTCTGCATGGCCGAACTACATTCTCTATCTACAAGCTACCCAATTACACATGCATAAGGAAATTATCCCAATGCATTCACAGTTTACACTTTTTTACAGAAATTGAGGGACTTCTTTGCTGAGGAATGAGTATATGTTCTGTCTCCGAAATTTCCATTGAATGGATTAACTTTGAGGAAAATAATTTGAAGAGATTTTAACATTGCTCCCTCCCCCACTGCCAACAGCATCTGGGAGGCTGGATATTTCCAATGTTCCAGGTTATTTACTCACCAAGTCCTGAACAGCATGAGTCAGTGATCGTGCAACCTCAGGAACAGGCCATAAAGCACTGTCCACTCTTCATTCCTGGATGACTATTCTCCCTTAGTTGTTCTTTACAATATTTGACTCTGAAATGTTTCATGACCAAAAGACCATAAGATATAGGAACAGAAATTAGGCCATTCAGCCCACTGAGTCTGCTCCACCATTCAATCATGGCTGATAAGTTACTCAACCCCATTCTCCTGCCTTTTCCCCGGAACCCTTGATTCCCTTGATACTCAAGAACCTATCTATCTCAGTCTTAAATATACTCAATGATCAGGCCTTCTGGGGCAATGAATTCCCTAGATTCACCACTCTTTGGCTAAAGAAGTTTCAAAATAAATGTTGAGAAATGCGTTTAGCTCTACCGAATTGGATGTTGCTATACAAACTTGAGCAGGAGAACAGCTCCAGATCTCAAAAGCAATAGACCCACCGTCTAGATTTCCTCGTAACGTCATAATGCCTATTACACCAACGTAACTTGTAGTTGCTTGCTACCATGGCAAAGCTATATCCTTTTTAAGACAAGAGCATCTCTACATTAGGCTACCTTGTGGTTTCCCTCTAAAATGCCAAAAACAAAATCCTGTAGATCCCATCCTAAACAAAGGTAACAGCAACTCCTGGTGACCAAGTGTCCAGCTATCTCATGCGACATGATGAGCAGTGGTGAGGATCCACTGGATGATGTTAACCACCTTAGAACACCATGTATCATGTGCATAACACTACCAATAGAGTGAGGCCATTCAAGGCTAATGCAAGGAAACACTGTCCTTATCACAAAGAATAGCAGAAATCTGTAACTCTCTGCTTGTAAGGATTATTGAAAAGGGGCCAAACGAAAATTTCAACATTGTGGCAGAGCAAAAAGTTGTTGGTTTAAGTGTTCCGCAAACTAGACCAATAGGAATATAAGACTAGGAGTGGGCCATTCAGCACATCAATGTTTGCTCCGCCATTTAACAGATCATGTCTAATCAAACACTTCAATTACTTTTACTCCCATTATTCCATAACCCTTGAAGTCATTGATAATCAAAAAAAAATCAATCTTTATTTTAAATATGCTTCAACAGTCCATTGGGAAGAGAATTCCAAAGATTCGCATTCCTCTGACTGAAAAAAAACCTCCTCATTTCAATCCTAAGTGGCACTCCCTTATTTTTAAATTCGATTCTCGAACCACAGGAAACCTCTAACCTGGAATGACCCTGGCTCCAATGCTCCAGAGAACATCAGCCTATCTTGTGTAATGCCTCTTCATAGGACCATCCCGCCATACTGGGAAAAAGAGTCTCATGATCCTTCATTGCCCTTCCTCTATCTTCCCAGAGATAAGGAAACTGAATCCGCATGCCCAGTGAGATCCAACTTAGCAATACCTTGCAATGAAAGGGGGGGATGGACTTTATCAAAGGCCTTCTGAAAATCTAATTTGTCAAACATGATATTGAATTCAAAAATCTATGCTGGCTACGCAAAATCAGATTATGTTTTGTCTAAGTGTCCGTTTTTCACATCTTTTATGATAGATTTTAGCATTTTCCTTACACTTCATGTTAGGCTGACAGGTGTGTGGGAATCAGCGGTTTGGGAAAAAGGGAGGAAAATGGAATTGAGGGTTATCAGATGAGCCATGAACTATTGATTGGTAGAGCAGACCCATTGGCCAAATGGCCCATTTCTGCTCCTCTCTCTCATGGTCTTCTGGTTAGACTTTCCCTCGTGGGAGGCAGTAATTGCTTGGCACTTTTGTGGCACGTACATTAACACCCAATGCCTGGAGAAAGAACGCGTCATCTTCCGCCTTGGGATCCTCCAACCACACGGCATCAACGCCGACCACCAGTTTCTTCATCTCCCCTCCTCGCACCTCACCCCAGATCCAACCTGCCAATTTGTCACCGCCCTGTTGAATTGTCCTACCTATCCATCTCCCTTCCTACTCATCTGCTCCACCTTCCCCTTCGACCTATCACCATCACCCCCCACCTGCATCTACCTATCGCCTTCCCAGCTACCTTCCCCCAGCGCCCACCCCCACCCTCCTATTTATCTCCCAGCCCCCTTCCTGCCCCTCCACATTCCTGATAAGGGGCTCATGCCCAAAATGTTGATTTCCGTACTCCTCAGATGCTGCCTGATCTGCTGTGCTTTTCCAGCGTCACACTTTTCGACTCGGATCTCCAGCATCTGCAGTCCGCACTTTCTCCAGGTATATTACTGGCCACATTTAGACCCAGTCTGAATGTTTTCCTGGTCTTGCTATATTTGGACATGGACTGCTTCATTTGGGTCTTTGTGTACATGAATTGTAAGAAGTTGCTGTGCACATGTAGCATGTATCTAAGAAGGCAAATTAATTTTTAGTATTTTTAGCAAGTGAGATATATTATTAAAATCAGGAAGGTCTGCTGGTACTATACATGACATTGATGAATCATGACCTAGAATTGTGTGTATAATTAATGTAAAGGCAAGGAAGTATTAGAAAGGAAAGATCCATCCATACTGATTCCTGAACAGACATGGCTATCTTATGAGGAATGCTTGAATGGATTGGGCCTTAACTCATTGACGTTTAGAAGAATGGGAACAGGGGCAGGACTTATACAATTAAAAGACAAGCTGCAATAATCGTGAAGCATGTCAATCCTGTTGTTCACAATGCACCAGTGATATCCTTGTCACTGAGGCTAGCCAGGATTTTGATGACTCAAGTACTCTGATATTAATGTCTTGGTTTTCATCTCTGAACACAGACACTTCTAAAACTTAGGTCAACTTTAACACTGAAACAGTAGAGTGGTCCTGAAATGAAGCAACACCTGCGATTTATGGGTCCCTTTTACATTCACCAAGTGAGCTGTTCAATGCAAGACAGGAGTTGCAACAAGTTGACATCATGCCAAGGAATGGAAATCTGAAACATTGCTCCTCCAAATAGTGGCTAACCCAGAGGGTCCAACTGAAACCACCCGAACTGAGATCAATTTTTTTGCTTGGAAACATTGTTACGGATTATAGATGCATAGGTAGATGCCAGAAATGAAGGGATTGACTCATCAGGAAAGGTTGAGTAGATCAAGTCTGTGCACATTGGAATGTAGAAGAATGACAGGCAACTCTGTTGACACGTACAAGATTCTAAGGGGATTGGACGGGGTGGATGCAAAGTGTGAACGTCTTGGGATAAGGATTTGCATTTTAAGACAGAGATGAGGAGGAAGTTTTCCCCTCAGAGGGCAGTAAATGTGTTTAATTCTTTACCACAGAGAGCTGTCGAGATTGGGTGATTAAATATAACCAAGGCTGTGTTAGATTATTTTTCAATTAGTAAGGGAATCAGGACGATGAGGTGAAGCAGTAGAAATGGATTTGAGGATTATCAAATCAGCCATGATCTCACTGAATGGCAGAGCAAGACTCATTGGGCTGAATAGTCTATTTGTGTTCCTATGGGATTAAGGTGATTCATGATCGAAATGAATAACAGAACAGCCTGTTTCTCTTGCATTCTATGAAATTTTACATTTTAGGCGGTGCTCATCTTTCCAGCCTCGCTTTCTGAGACAGACCCTAATCTCAAATTCATTCGGAGTTAATTTCTTGACGTGACATACCTTGTGAGCAGAGCTTCAAATTCCGAATTCACGCTAACCAGCAACTCCAGAACCTTTCTCATGTTTGTCCCCACCTCTCCCTCTCACCAAAACCCTCGCGCTTAATTCTACACCTTGCAGCTTTCACTTGACTATCACCTCAGGTCGCCAATAGATCATTCACCCACCGCTTTGATTCCTTGTCAACCTTCACTGGATCTCCCTTCCTCTGGACTGAGGTTGAAATATCCCGAGTCTCATCTGCGGATCCCTCTGTGGTTTTGTTCCGCCCGGTCAGCTGTGGGCGAGTTTCTCAGGAGTGACAAGAAGATATCTCTTGGCTGGACGTCCTGCAAAGCAGTTTGAATTAAATCCCAAACGGTGTGGCTATCACTGTTTTGAAGTGAAAAAGGCTCCAGAATGGGGTGAAAAGCTCCATCCGCCCAACTAATGGCTATTCACAATAAGATCGTGGGGAATTGCACTAATATTTCTGGGCTAAGTGAGTACCAAATGCAAGTGAGGCCCTCCGATGGTGAGATTGAACTTGTGCAATGCTCTGCTGACAATTTATTTGCCACAAGAAACATTGTAAATATTTTCCTTTGAATACACCGCCAATTTAAAAATAAACCCACTGTCGAGAAATGTCCTGACATGTTATTGTCCCAACGTGCTATTGCTGCAAGTGTGTCTGAAACACGTACATTATTGTGTGTTTTCCTTGAGTTCTAGTAATTTATGTTCAAAGAAGCTGCAGAGTTAGCACTTGCTCTCTGGATAATTCCTCAACTGTAAGATTTTTCTCTGACTGCAGTGGGTTTGGCACCTTTCCAGTTGTAATTTTTAGCGGGAGATTTCCAAGTTGAAACGTGTTTCAGGGGAAGGCAGTCTCAGTGGGCTGGGGCGTCTTCAGAGGCAGCCTGGCTTGGAGAGTCGGCAGGTTTGTGAAGGCTGGGCGGTGGGGCTCTCTCTTCTGCACAGAGGGGATTGTGTAGCCCGGAGCTGGACTGTAACAGCAGAGGAGGATGCGTTGAGGTGGAACGGTGGCTTCATAGCACCAAGGAGCAGTGTTCATTTCCAACCTCAAGCGGTTTCACGCAGAGGGTGGTGTGTGTATATGGAATGAGCTGCCACAGGAAGTGGTGGAGGCTGGTACAATTGTAACATTTAAGAGGTATTTGGATGGGTATATGAATAGGAAAGGTTTGGAGAGATATGCGCCAGGTGCTGACAGGTGGGACTAGATTGGGTTGGGATATCTGGTCGGCATGGACGGGTTGGACTGAAGGGTCTGTTCCCGTGCTGTATGACTGATTGTATGGAGTTTGTACATTCTCCCAATGTCTGCATGGGTTTTCCCTGCACAGTCCAAAGATGTCCAGGTGAAGTGGATTGGCTATGTGTGACTTCCTGATTGAAGGGGCTTATGCCCAAAATGTCGATATGCCCGCTGTCTGACCCGCTGTACTTTTCCAGTGTCACACTTTTTGACTCTGATCTCCAGCATCTGCAGTCCTCACTTTCTCCATGTGGAGTAAATGTTAGCTAAATTGCCCTAGTGTCCAGGCAAGGTGGGATACTCTTTAGAGGGTTGGTGTGGATTTGATGGGCCAAATGGCCTGTTTCCATGCTGGAGGGGTTCTTCTAAGTTTTCTTTATTTTAAGTTAATGTGAATGGTGCCTATGCATGAGGACAGTCCTGTACACACTTTTCACTGTATTTTATATTGAATACACATAACAATAAATAATTCAAATAAATTCTTGAATATGTTACCAGTTTTAAAACAAACTTATTGAAAATATTCTTTTTCAATCACTGCTTAGAAATGTCCCTAAATGCTGGCAAACCTATCATTTTGTACATTTGCTACGGAGTTCTAGTAACTGAATATACTCTCAATTTAAAAATAAACTCACTCAAAACATTTATTTTTGCACTCACTGTTTTCAAATGTCCCTATTTGTTATTTGCCAACAAGCTGGTCTTGAAACATGCATCATTCTGACAGAGGAAAATGATTTGTTTTTGGCTCACTTCTAACTTATCAATCAATCAGTATCACAGCCATGCATTGAGTGTAGAAATGAACTCGAAATAAGATTTAGCTTGTTGGGCGTGTTCTAATAGTGTCTAGATATCAGCCTTAGATTACCACTTTCTTCTTTAAATCAGTAACAATTTGTTGTCTAACTCAGAAGCTTGTGGCTCAAATCTCGAATTGACCAGAAAATCTAAACTAACGTATGCAGTGCTGTACTGAGGGAGTCTACAGGGATGAACTGTTAAACTGAGGCACTTTTTACCTTCTCAATGAATGTAAAAGATTCCTTACAATATAGCAGCAAACTTCTTATTAAGCAGCACTTACGTACCACACCAGGAGTGCACTGGTTGATTAAATATTCCAGCTGAGGTCCACATAATCAATCATACTAAGTTACAGAAACATAATGGGGGGGGGGGGGGGTATACATATCACTATTATACCTTATTTACAGAATAAGTCATAAATAATAATGCAATTTTTAAACTTACCGGCAGAGAGCTTTTTCATTCACACCCTTAACTCAGAGATTGCACAAACTTCCAGTATTGCTCATGTCTGCTGTTTGCCGGTTAATCAAGAGGCCGGTTCATGAGATGCTGCTTAAAAAAGCTTGGTCAAACATTACTGAAGACTGCGGATGTTCTCACCATAGAGTCATACTCATAGAGATATACAGCACAGAAACAGACCCTTCCATCCAACTTGTCCATGCCGACCAGATATCCTAAATTAATTTAGTCTCATTTGCCAGCATTTGGTCCATACCCCTCTAAACCCTTCCTATTCATGTACCCAACCAGATGCCTTTTAAATGCTGTAATTGCACTAGCTTCCACCATTTCCACTGATAGCTCATTCCACACACCACCTTCGCGAAAAAGTTGCCCCTTAGGACCCTTTTAAATCTTTTTCCTCTCACCCTAAACCTATGCCCTCTAGTTCTGGACTCCCCCACCCCAAGGAAAATACTTTGTCTATTTACCCTATCCATGTCCCTCATGATTTTATAAACCTCTTTAAGGTCACCCCTCAGCCTCCGACACTCCAGGGAAAACAGCCCTAGTCTATTCAACCTCTCCCTATAGCTCAAACCTTCCAACCCTGGCAAAATACTTCCAAATCTTTTCTGTACCCTTTCAAGTTACACAACATCCTTCCAACATCAGGAAGACAAGAATTGCCCACAATATTCTAAAAGTGGCCTAACCAATGTCTTGTACAGCCGCAACATCCGTTTTATTTCTCATTCAATATCATCACTGTTTTAGATTAGATTACTTACAGTATGGAAACAGGCCCTTCAGCCCAACAAGTCCACATCGACCCTCTGAAGAGCAACCCACCCAGACCCATTCCCCTACATTTACCCCTTCACCTAACGCTACAGGCAATTTAGCATGGCCAATTCACCTAAGCTGCACGTCTTTGGACAGTGGGAGGAAACCGGAGCACCTGGAGGAAACCCACGCAGACACGGGGAGAATGTGCAAACTCCACACAGAGAGTCGCCCAAAGCTGGAATTGAACCTGGGACCCTGTGAGGCAGCAGTGCTAATCACTGAGCCACCGTGCCGCCCACTGTTTTGTTAGTGAACACTCCAAAGAATAAAATCTGATGCAAAACAAGTTTATTTACTATTGTTTGCTGTGGTAATGCCATACATATACTGCCTCCAGCTCAAACCTCACTTTTTTTATCTGAATTTAACATACAACAGCATTTTAATAAGGATTGTTTTGCTTTGTTCCTTGCAGGATCAGAAGATATTATACTCCTTTGCTTCACAGATATTTGTAAAAGGACAAATGTACAGATTTTCTTCTATTGGAGTCAGCAATCGTTTAGCATCCCACCACCAGATGGCAGTCTCAAATCTTCCTCTGATTATCGCTTATCTGAAGGAATTTCACATTGTACACCTACTTCCTTCCTTTCAGCATTCAACTTCGGGGCTTAAAAACTCAAACTTGACACCTTTTGATGGCTGCTTCCTCAATTACTACTCATAGTCATTGAAACATCTCCTGATTCCTCAAAGCCTGTCCACCACTGACAAGATTCAAGTCATGAGTATGATGGAAAACTCGCTACTTGCCTGGGTGGGTGCAGTTCCAACAACATGCAACATCTTAACATCATCCAGGCGAAAGCCACCTGATTGACTGACACTAATGTTGAACATTATTTCTTTTCATCCTGATGCACAGTAGCAGCAGTGTGTACACTCTACAAGATGCACTGCATAAGTTCACCACGATTCCTTTGGCAGCATCTTCCAAACCCACTTCTACCACAGAGAAAAATAAGAGGCCATGTCAAACATACAGAAACAAAGGGATTGTGTTCTGTGCAAAGGGAGATGAAAGTAATATACAGCATATAGTCCTTCAAGTGTCCTTGAAAGGTGAGGCACGGGTTGTTTTATTAGTGTCTTGAGTCACCAGTAGTTACTCTAAAGGGGTGTTTTACCTGATGCAGCAATGCTTATGTCATCTTCTGGAACAGAAGAAACCAGGCATGGATATTGTGATATCAAAGAATTGACAGACATTTAAAGATATTCAACACAACAAAAGATTAGGTGCAATCAATATGTTCCTTAGACATTTGGTGGCTGAACTTATATTAAGCAATTAGTTACAACATAGGAGCAGCACAGAGGGATTTGGAAGTTCTTGTGCATGAATCACATGAACTAGCTTACAGCTTCAAGGAGTAATAGGCAGTCAAATGGAATGTTGGCCTTTATTACAAAGAAAATGGAGTATCAAAATAAAAAAAAGTCTTGCTGAAACTATCCAAGATACTAGTTAGACAATGTCTACAATGTTGTGAACAGCTTTGGTCCCCTTATCTAAGGAAAGATATCTAAGGAAAGGAAATCATTGGAGGCAGCCCAGAGCATGTTCAATGGGTTGATCTGAGGCATAGACGGAGAGGAGAGGTTGAGTGAGTTGGGCCTCTACTCAATGGAATTTATAAGAATTAGAAGCCACTTTATTTAAACATGTAAGATTCTGAGGAGGCTTGACACGATTGTGATGGAATGGTCGTTTCTCCTTTTGAGAGAGTCTAGGACCAGAGGACATAATGTCAGCAACAAGGGGTTACCCGCTTACGACAGAGATGAGGAGGAATTTCTCCTCTTAGTCAGTAGTGCATCTGTGAGATTCGTAAATGCAAAGGGCTATTGAGGTTGGATTGATAAGTGTACTCAAGGCAGGGATAGATTTTTTTTTAAAACACTAAGGCAATCAAGAGACATAGGAAACATGGAGTTTAGGACTTTCAGACCAGCCATGACTTTTTTGAATGACACAGCAATGGGCTGAATAGCATACTCCTGCTCTTATTTTCTAAGTTAAAAATCACATAACACCAGGTTATAGTCCAACAGGTCTATTTGGAATCACAAGCTTTTGGAGCGCTGCTCCTTCATCAGGTATTTGTGGAGTGTAAGAACGTAAGATCTTAGTTTCTTACAAATCTTATACTCCACAACCACCTAACGAAGGAGCAGCGCTCCGAAAGCTAGTGCTTCCAAATAGACCAGTTGCATTATAACCTGGTGTTGTGTGATTTTTAACTTTGTACACTCCAGTCCAACACTGGCACCTCCAAATCTTATTTTCTATGTTTCTATATTTTTTTAATCAGTGTAAAAAGGAGGATGTTGTGTTCAGCATTCATCTAATTTTCTTTCTGGTTGTGTGGGTTTCTGGGGTTTGTGCATGGCAGTCATTTTGGGGATGGCAGGTCAATGCGAATACCGATGTGCCAACACTAATTGCCATGTACAGCACCTCGGATACATAGTTTATTAACATTATGTTCTCATAGTCATCAAGTCATAGAGTCATACAGTGCAGAAAGACCCTTCAGCTCATTAGGTCTGCACTGACATAACTACCACGAAAGGCACACTAATCCCAATTTCCTGCACCTGTCCCATATCCTACGATGTTATGTTATTTTAAGTATTCATCCAAAAGGTTGCAAGTTTTCCAGCTGTCATTATCTTCCCAGGCAGTGCCTTCTAGATACCCACCATCCGCTGAGTGAAAACACTTTTTTCTCAAATCACCTTTGAATCTTCTGCCTCTTACACGAAAACTATGCTCCCTCAACCAAGGGCAACAGTGCTTTCAGTTCACCCTGTCCGTACCCCTCATAATTTTATTCACCTCAATCATATCGCCCCTCAGTCTTTGCTGCTCTAAAGAAACCAATCCAAGCCTATCTAGTCTCTCCTTACAGCTCAATTCTCCATCACAGACAACATCATGGGTAACCTCCTCTGTATCCACTCCAGTGCCATCACATCCTTCGTGCAGTGAGGTGACCAGAACTGCACACAGTACTCCAGCTGTGGCCTAACCAATACTCTGTACAACTCCAACATTACCTCCTTGCTCTTATACCTTATGCACAACTGGTGAAAGCAAGTATCCCATATGCCGTCTTTACTATCCTATGCAAATGATCTGCCGATTTCAGGGATCTATGAATAATTACCCTAAGATCCCTCTGCTGTTTTACCTAATGTCCTGCCATTCATTAAGCACTCCCTCATCTTGTTGCTGATGAAGTGAGTAAATACAGAAGTATACACTGACGAGACATAGTCGTGATAACATCACTGTATCACAGCATGAGACCTGCGGGTACGAAGACCTCAAACTCCATCTTACTTCAGATCGTGACATTCTGTTGGGAGAATAAGACCATAAGAGATAGGAGCCTCCTCTGCCATTCATTGCTGATCATCCAGAGAATATACGAATGAATGAAGTCCTCGAGTGAACACAGGCTCTCTGCATTCATCTGTTCGGCCATCCCAAGAATCAGCTTAGCCCATCAAATATGCAAATATACACATATTGTTAACTTGATAATTACACAAACAGGTAAAACAGAGTTTAGAAGAGCAACATTTCAAACTTCAATTCAATGATTTGGAGGTTTACCAACTCGTCCTGGTCTGTTAACTGTATACCCATTTGGAGAGCTATGTACTGTTCTCTTTTGTGTATATTTGACAACTTGGTTGTCTGAGAGAGTTCCTGTCTCTCAATGATCATCATTGTCAGGGTGTGCTTCTTCACCATAGCCTTTGTGCTGTATCTTGTAATTCAGCTGATTAATATAAACCAGGAATCTGGAATCAACAAGTCAAATATCTTCATCCACATTTATTGTAACAAGGAAAAGACTCTCACTAAAATTAGTGCAAGGTTCTGCACGGTAGACTGGTTAGCAAGGTTACATCACGTGGATTCCAAGGGGAGCTAGCCATTTGGATACAAAATTGGCATGAAGGGAGGAGACAGAGGGTGGTGGTGGAGGGTCACTTTCCCCATAGAGGACAGTGCACTGGAAGTCTGTACTTTGTTGCTGCTGTAATTGGGGCTTGGAGGTTGAAGTGGCAACACCTGTTACAACTGACAGCAGCTGGAGCTGGTTGAGGCCTACAGCCTGGAGCCTCTGGTGCTGCAGCTTGCCTGCTTGGAAGGACACAAGCTTGGGATTCTCTGATGTGGCTGCTGCCTTTGGAAGCCCGGTGGCCTGAAAATAGGCCACAGTTATAAAGTAATAATAAGGGGATGGCCCAGGCTCCAAACAGTTCCAGGGACTTCAACTCCAAACTACAGTCACTCGCTGCATGTGATCTGTTGACCTACATTTCTCCCCTGTGAGTTGAAGACTGCTGCAATCACACCTGCTGCGCCAGGGTGAAGCTGCTGAGGTTTGGATCAAGCTGCTAACGGTTGGGCCTGGCGCATGGAGCCTGGGACCTTAGGTGCTGCAACCCGGCCTGAGGTTTGGGCCCGGGGATGCTCCAGCTAACCTGAGGACCGGGCCTGGGCTGCTGCAATCGGCCTGAGGACCGGGTCTGGGGATGCTGCAGCCTGGGCCTTAGTGCTGCCATGGCTTGACTGCCTGGAAAGACTCCAAGCTTGGGACTTATTGCTGCTCCTGCCTTGAGAAGCATGGTGGCCTACACTTTTGTTCAGCGTGTGCTGAGGAGGTTTGTTCCTGGAGCCCGGACCGTTATTTCAGTTGGGGGATTCGGGCCTGGACATTAATTGCTTGGGGCCTGAACACTTGTGGTGAGTGAGTGTATTTTGGAGACTGGGTCCTGAAACTGTTTGGAACCTGGACCATCTTACTATTACTTTGTGTCTGTGGCCTGTTTGCTGCCTTTGGGCATTTGAGGACTGCTGTTTTGAGCCCGTGGTTTTGGGGGGGGTTGGGGAGTGGGGGCAGGCCAGGTCAGGACACATCTGCCTGAGGTGACTGGACCAGCAGGTGAGGCCTCACTCGGTTTCCTTTAGCGACTGTGTGTGAGGGGAGGTATTGGGAGGGAGAGTGGAGACTGCAGGGTGATCTAAAACAACATTGCTAGTGGGGCCCAGACATTCGTGCGTGGTTGCACCTTCCATGTACCCCACCCCCTGGGGGCTCATCGTCCTTTACTCATTTAACCAAACAGCTCGGAGTGAAATGTTGCATTTACTCTGACATGACCACAGCGGCCTTGGTAGGGGGTTACTCAGCGCCCCTACCATTGTCACTGCTTCGATGATGTACTAGAAGGTGGTGGTCTTCCTGAAGACTGAGCAGGCGGTGCCCCTTCCTGGAGAAGGGGCTCACTGTTGGTGAGACGTTCTTGCTTGTTGACCCCCTGGAGGTAGTTGCTTTACCTGGGAGACCAGTTTTGCCCTGGCCGGCACATTGGCACGATATGGAGACCAAGGTGATCGCTCACCCAGCACAATGGATAGGACTGCTCCGAGTGTTGTCTTACATGGCCTGAATCCAGTTCATAAACTAGCTTGTAGCTGCCATATTATGGTACCGGCTACTCACTGTGGTTCACACCCCTCCCCCCATCCCCCGGTCTTGTCAACACCATCCAGAAGAAGCTCATTGGGTTTTTCTGGGACAAGGGGCAGCACTGGGTTGTTGCTGTGGTTTGGAGTCTCCCGCGTGAGGACAGTGGTCAGGTGCTGGTATGCTTTTGCACCCAGGAAGTGACTTTCCACCTTCAAACGCTGCATCGATACCTTTACATCAAACCTCCTCCAGAATGGAGTGTCCCAGTGATGTATTTCTTCCATTAGGTACTCAGCTTCCATGACAATACGCAATTCCTGTTCCCAGCCTTGGGTCATCTTCCAGGAATTGTTTTTCGTCTGGGCCTGGTCACAGACTGGGATCCGGGCCTGGCCCCGGCCTGGGATCCGGGCCTGGCCCCGGCCTGGGATCCGGGCCTGGCCGCGGCCTGGGATCCGGGCCTGGCCGCGGCCTGGGATCCGGGCCTGGCCGCGACCTGGGATCCCGGCCTGGCCGCGCTCTGGGATCCGGCCTGGCACCGGTCTAGTTCAAACTTTATTGCTGGAACGCCTGGCCCCGGCCTGGGATCCGGGCCTGGCCGCGGCCTGGGATCCGGGCCTGGCCGCGGCCTGGGATCCGGGCCTGGCCGCAGCCTGGGATCCGGGCCTGGCCGCGCTCTGGGATCCGGGCCTGGCCGCGGTCTGGGATCCGGGCCTGGCACCGGTCTAGTTCAAACTTTATTGCTGGAACAGCACAGCAGGTCAGGCAGCATCCAGGGAACAGGAGATTCGACGTTTCGGGCACAGGCCGATTCCTGAAGAAGGGCCTGTGCCCGAAACGTCGAATCTCCTGTTCCCTGGATGCTGCCTGACCTGCTGTGCTGTTCCAGCAATAAAGTTTCAACTTTGATCTCCAGCATCTGCAGACCTCACTTTCTCACCGGTCTAGTTCAGGCTGGAGCCCTCCCCCTATGGGAATGGCGGCTCTCCTCAGGAACAGGTTTCTCCTCGAGCGCGGTTTGCTCTGGCCGAGGGAGGAGAGAGCTTGGGACGCAGGGCTGACCAGAGTAGGGGGGACATGCTGGGTGGCAGAGGAATGTGCTGGGTAAACCCAGCACAGTTGACTGTGAGGGTGTCAAACCACTCCAGGGTGGTGACACAATCCGTTCAGAGCCTGATGGAAGAGACACCTGGGGGGGACCCTGGGGCTTCGTGTATGCTCGGGACGGCTCAGGGGTATGTTGGGCTTCTGGACACACTGACCCCTCTCTGTCTACAACTCGACATTGTCTCCACCCCCGTGGGCCCTCCCCCATTATGGGTGCCCCACAGACTGAGCCATCTCAAGGATATCCTCCTGGTGCCCTATTTTCTCTGGAGCGTTGGAGGCTCTCGGGTAACTTTATAGAGGTTTATAATATCATGTAGGGCATGGATAGGGTAAATAGACAAGGTCTTTTTCCCTGGGATGGGGAATCCAAAACTAGAGAGCATAAGTTTAAGGTGAGAGAGGAAAGTTTTAAAAAGGACCTGAAGGGAAATATTTTCATGCAAATGGTGGTGTGTGTATGGAATGAACTGCCAGAGGAAGTGGTGGGGGCTGGTACAATTACAAAATTTAAAAAGCATCTGGATGGCTATATGAATAGCAACAGTTCAAAGGAATACAGGCCAAATGCTGGAAAATGGGACGAGATCAGGTGAGGCTATTTGGTCGGCAGTGCCAATGACCGACTGATAAAAATCAGTGATTCACAATAGATAAAAGTGGAGGTAAACAGATATCTTGAAATGTGGGGCTGGAGGAGATGAAAGAGATATGGAAGGGAAAGGCCACAGAGTGATTTGAAAACAAGAATGCAACATTTCAAACTGATCCATTGCTTAACCATAAGCTCGATTAGAGGACTGGAGGTTGGCAAACGTGGTGCTCCTGTTTAAGAAGGGCGGTAAAGACAAGCCAGGGAACTATAGACCGGTGAGCCTGACCTCGGTGGTGGGCAAGTTGTTGGAGGGAATCCTGAGGGACAGGATGTACATGTATTTGGAAAGGCAAGGAATGATTAGGGATAGTCAACATGGCTTTGTGCGTGAGAAATTAGTTTTTTGAAGAAGTAACAAAGAAGATTGATGAGGGCAGAGCGGTAGATGTGATCTATGTGGACTTCAGTAAGGCGTTCGACAAGGTTCCCTATGGGAGACTGATTTAGCAAGGTTAGATCTCATGGAATACAGGGAGAACTAGCCATTTGGATATAGAATTGGCTCAAAGGTAGAAGACAGAGGGTGGTGGTGGAGGGTTGTTTTTCAGACTGGAGGCCTGTGACCAGTGGAGTGCCACAAGGATCGGTGCTGGGCCCTCTACCTTTTGTCATTTACATAAATGATTTGGATGCGAAC
The DNA here is from genome assembly GCF_004010195.1 of Chiloscyllium plagiosum. Classification (NCBI taxonomy): domain Eukaryota; kingdom Metazoa; phylum Chordata; class Chondrichthyes; order Orectolobiformes; family Hemiscylliidae; genus Chiloscyllium; species Chiloscyllium plagiosum. Next base: position 106,099,253 of record NC_057715.1, on the reverse strand, counting down.
ATTAGAGGTACAGTTAGTAAGTTTGCAGATGACA
>NC_057715.1:106082887-106098556 GCF_004010195.1 Chiloscyllium plagiosum | reverse complement strand
TGAAAAAGATGTTTGGTATGCTTTCCTTTATTGGTCAGAGTATTGAGTATAGGAGTTGGGAGGTCATGTTGCAGCTGTACAGGACATTGGTTAGGCCACTATTGCAATATTGCGGGCAATTCTGGTCTCCTTCCTATCGGAAAGATGTCGTGAAACTTGAAAGGGTTCAGAAAAGATTCACAAGGATGTTGCCAGGGTTGGAGGATCTGAGCTACAGGGAGAGGCTGAACAGGCTGGGGCTGTTTTCCCTGGAGCGTAGGAGACTGAGGGGTGATCTTATAGAGGTTTACAAAATTATGAGGGGCATGGATAGGATAAATAGGCAAAGTCTTTTCCCTGGGATCAGGCAGTCCAGAACTAAAGGGCATAGGTTTAGGGTGAGAGGGGAAAGATATAAAAGAGACCTAAGGGGCAACCTTTTCACAGCGAGGGTGGTACTTGTATGGAATGAGCTGCCAGAGGAAGTGGTGGAGGCTGGTACAATTGCAACATTTAAGAGGCATTTGGATGGGTATATGAATAGGAAGGGTTTGGAGGGATATGGGCCGGGTGCTGGCAGGTGGGACTAGACTGAGTTGGGATATCTGGTCGGCGTGGATGGGTTGGACTGAAGGGTCTGTTTCCATGCTGTTCATCTCTATGACTCTCTAGCCTTATTGATGCATAAAAAATTATGAGAGGCATGGATAGTTGGAGTCATTTTCCCAGTGTGGAAATGTCAAATACTAGGGGGCACAAGTTTGAGGTGAAAGGGGAAAGGTTTAAAGGAGAATTCCAAGGTAAGGTTTACCACACAGAGGGTAGTATGTCGCTGGAACCTGCTGCTTGGGAAAATAGTGGAATCAGGTACATTAGTTAGGAGGCATTAGACATACATATGATTCGGCAGGGAATAATGGGATACAGACCATGTGCAGGCAGATGGGAATAGTTTAGAACAGCATCACATTTGGCATAGACATTGGAGGCTGAAGGGCCTGTTCCTGTGCTGCACTGTTCTATGTTCTTTTGTTCCATGAAGTATACAGATGATGAAAGATAGCTCGCCAGAAGTGCACTAAAGTTGTCAAAGCCTGAAGTACCAAAGGCATGTTGGGATTTCAGTAGGAGATTAAGCTGAAGGAGGTATAAATAGATACAACCTCAATGCAAGGAATGCAACTCAACCAGATAGTGATCTATCTTTGTAGCAGTAAGGTAACCATGATTTCATTGAATGGCAGGGCAGTTTTGATGGGCTGAATGGCCGACTACTGTTCCAACATGTTATCAGAGGTGGCTGACTAGACCTTTAGCCCTTCACACCCAGCAAATCCTTATTCATTCTGAACTGATCTAGATGTAAATTTCTGACAGTACAGGTTGCAGGAAATATCCTGGCCGCCCGAAATGGCCGAAGGGACAACGGAGACCATTATCAATCATGGGGCAGCAGACTTCCAAGGAAGGAAAGGATGACAAGTGGAGTTTAATGACCCAATCACAAAAACAATTTGCAAACCATTAACTCTGGTTTCTATCAGCAGATGCAATTTCTGTTTCAGTTTGTTTCAGATCTTCAACATCTTTGTTCTGATTTGTTGTGATGTTGGGTTGAGGGATGAATATTGTTGAGGATGGCAAGGAGATTTCTCCTGACTTCTTAGTAGATGAATCTTCACCATGAATATCCAATCCCTCTACACCTCCATCCGCCATGACTAGGGCCTCCAAGCCCTCTGTTTCTTCCTCTCCCAACGTCCCCAATAGTACCCTTCCACCGACACACTCATTCGTTTGGCTGAACTGGTCCTCACCCTTTACAATTTCTCCTTTTGAATCCTCCCACTTCCTCCAGATGAAAGGGGTAACCATGGACACCCACATGGGCCCCAGCTATGCCTGTCACTTTATTGGTTATGTGGAACAGTCCATCATCCGCTGTTACACTGGCACCACTCCCCACCATTTCCTCCACTACATTGATGACTATATTGGCACCACCTCATGCTCTCACGAGGAGGTTGAACAGCTCATCAATTTCACCAACACATTCCACTCCAACCTTAAGTTCACCTGGACCATCTCAGCCACATCCCTCTCCTACCTGGGCCTCTCCATCTCCATCAACGGTGACTGACTCAACACTGACATCTTCTACAAACCCACTGACTCCCACAGCTACCAGGACTACACCTCGTCCCACCCTGCTTCCTGTAAAAACGCTATCCCTTGCTCCCAATTCCTCCGCCTCCGCTGCATCTTCTCCCAGGACGGCCAGTTCCACCACAGAACACATCAAATAGCTTCCTTCTTTAAAGACTGCAATTTCCCTTCCCACGTGGTTGATGATACCCTCCAGCGCATCTCATCCACGTCACGCACCTCTGCCCTCAAATCCCACCCCTCCAATCGCAACAAGGGCAGAACCCCGGTTCTCAGTTTCTACCAACCTCCGTACACATCACATCATCGTCCGCTATTTCCACCACCGACAAATAGACTCCACCACTAGAGATACATTTCCCTCCCTACCCCATTCGTTTTCCGTAAAGATCGTTTCCTCCACGACTCCCTTGTCAGATCCACGACACCCCCCCCAACCGTAGCCCACCATCTCCTCCTGGCACCTTCCCCAGCCACCGCAGGAATTGCAAAACCTGTGCCCACGCCTCCCCCCTCACCTCTGTCCAAGGCCCCAAAGGAGCCTTCCACATCCAGCAAAGTTTCACCTGCACTTCCACACGTCATTTACTGTATCCATTGCTCCTGATGTGGTCTCCTCTCCATTGGGGAGACAGGTTGCCTACCTGCAGAGCGCTTCAGAGAATATCTCTGGGACACTCACGCCAACCAACCCCATTCCCCGTGGCCAAATATTTCAACTCCCCATCTCACTCTGCCAAGGATATGCAGGTCCTGGGCCTCCTCCATCTCCACACCCAGACCACCCAATGCCTGGAGGAAGAGTGCCTCATCTTCTGCCATAGGACTCTCCAACCACATGCCTTCAAGGTGGATTTCACCAGTTTCCTCATTTCCCCTCCCCCCCAACCTATCCCAGTTCCAACCTTCCAACTTTAAACACATGACCTTAGCCAAAAGGCCTAGACTTGAAAGTGGAGTCGCAGGTGGATAGGATAGTGAAGAAGGCGTTTAGTATGCTTTCCTTTATTGGTCAGATATTGAGTACAGGAGTTGGGAGGTCGTGTTGTGGCTGTACAGGAGTTGGGAGGTCGTCTTGGAATATTGCATGCAATTCTGGTCTCCTTCCTATTGGAAAGATGTTGTGAAACTTGAAAGGGCTCAGAAAAGACTTACAAGGATGTTGCCAGGTTTGGACGATTTGAGCTATAGGGAGAGGCTAAGCAGGCTGGGGCTGTTTTCCCTGGAGCGTCGGAGGCTGAGGGGTGACCTTATAGAGGTTTACAAAATTATGAGGGGCCTGGATAGGATAAATAGACAAAGTCTTTTCCCTGGGCTCAGGGAGTCCAGAACTAGAGGACATAGGTTCAGGGTGAGAGGGAAAAGATATAAAAGAGACCTAAGGGGCAACCTTTTCATGCTGATGGTGGTACGTGTATGGAATGGGCTGCCAGAGGATATGGTGGAGACTGGTACAATTGCAACATTTAAGAGGCATTTGGATGGGTATATGAATAAGAAGGGTTTGGAGGGATATGGGTCAGGTGCTGGCAGGTGGGACTAGATTGGGTTGGGATATCTGGTTGGCATGGACGGGTTGGACTGAAGGATCTGTTTCCATGCTGTACATCTCTATGACTCTATAACTTGGCACTGCCCTCCTGTCCTGTCCATCTTCCTTCCAACCCATCTGCTCCATCCTCCTCTCTGACCTATCACCATTACCCCCACCTCCATCCACCTATCGTACTCTCAGCTACATTCCCACCCTTAGCCACACCCCCTCCCATTTATCTCACCACCCCATTGTCTCACAGCCTCATTCCTGATGAAGCGCTTTTGCCCCGAAACATCAAACCTCCTGCTCCTCGAATGCTGCCTGACCTGCTGTACTTTTCCAACAACCCACTCTCAACTCCTTCACAGAAGTGCCAGGGGAATGTTGAGTTGGATCAGAGAGGATCTCGGTTTAATATTTCACTTTCTAGGGAGCACCTCCAGTAGGCTGAATTACACACTCTCATTTCTAGAGTGTGACTTGTTCAATAAAATTCCGATTCATTCCGATGCACCCGCAATATTACTTAGTTGTGGTGATAATTGTTGTCTAATCTCTAGACGCTAAACTAATAATCAAAACAACTTTTATGCTGATACTGACAGCTGCTATGTATTTCTAAGTTGCTGTTACTTTCACAGTCTGTTTATCCTGTAACTATTGAAGCTTTTCCATTTGCCTTACGGTCAGAAAGTGTGCATTAATGCATTTGGCCACTGGAGGTCAATCTTCTCTGTCTCATGCTCACACTCATGATCTTGACTTAACAGCGATTCGATGTGGCCAGATGTACTTCCATCTTTAGTTAAAGGCATCACTTACTGGGCCCTATAGACTAAATGATCTCTGTTTTAGTTATAGCATTGCAGAGTCACACTGTGCAGATTTAGCTCATCAAACCTGCTCAGCACCTTTTGAAGGAACAATTCAGTTTGTCCCAGTCCCCTCCCCTTTCCCTATTGTGTTGAAGCTTTTTTGTTCTTTCCAGTACATCCCTAGTTCAAACCTCACGATGGAATCTATATTTTCATAGAATGAACTTCAGGTTTTACACCAACAGCCTGCATTTATATGCCACCTCTAAATTAGTAGAAATCTCCCAATTTAAACATGGGAGTGTTAGAGCCATTGAACCGTAGAAATAATGCAGCACAGAAGGAAACCATTTGGCCCACCTTGTCCATGCCAAAGATGTGTAGGTTCGGTGGATTGGCTATTCTAAATTGCCCGTATGTCCAGAGGTGTGTGGACTAGGTGGATTAGCCACAGGAAGCATATGGTTACATGGATAGGGTGACATGCTCTTGGGAGGGTCGGTGTGGACTCGATGGGCTGACTGGCCTGTTTCCATATTATAGGGACACCCTGGTTCTATGCGAAGCCAATGACTCCTTTTTTTAATCCCATCTTCCTGTACACGTCGTATAGTCCTGCAGCTTATGGCACTTAGATTGTAGATACAATTTTTTGAGTGTATGGTCTCTGTCTCCAGCCAACTCAGGCAATGAATTCCAGACACCCACCATCCTCTGCATAGAAATATTTTTACTCACATCCTCGTTCCCGATGATATTTTCCACTTACTTGTTTTCACATAAGAGTCACAAGAGGAAGATGACAGCTGGATGAAGGTTGGGAAGAAATGTCAAAGTCTAGGGGGAGGCAGCGAAAGACACAAACAATGGCAGCGGCCATGCAAGGTGGCACATTCGCCCATTAATGAGGGGGCAGCAGTGACTTTGGAATGAGCTGGGGTTTATGGCAAGTGCAAGGTGAGAGGTCATTGGGGCAGTTGAGTCTAGAAATGACAAAGATATGGGTGAGGCTTTCAGCAACACCCACATGAGATGACATTGAATGGAGATGGTTCATTGAAGTCAGTGACCTTGGTACTGAACAAGATACATGGTAACAGACTTAATTCATTGATTGTCCATCCCTAATTACCCCAGAGAAGGTGGTGATGAACCACCTTCTTGATCCATTACTGTCCTGGGACCGTAGGTAGAGCAAACCTCTGTTAGGTTAGGGACCAATAGTCCCAATGTGCTTCCTTCTATAAAGGACATGAGTGAACCAGATCTGCTTTTAAGACAATCAATGTATGTTAGCTGGTGGAATTTAGATTAGATTAGATTACATTACAGTGTGGAAACAGGCCCTTCGGCCCAACAAGTCCACACCGACCCGCCGAAGCGCAATGCACCCATACCCCTACATTTACCCCTTACCTAACACTACGGGCAATTTAGTATGGCCAATTCACCTGACCTGCACATCATTGGACTGTGGGAGGAAACCGGAGCACCCGGAGGAAACCCACGCAGACACGGGGAGAACGTGCAAACTCCACACAGTCAGTCACCTGAGGCAGGAATTGAACCCGGGTCTCTGGCGCTGTGAGGCAGCAGTGCTAACCACTGTGCCACCGTGCCGCCCATAAATTTAATAGGTTGGAAGCAAAGGTTGGGTGACACAATGGCTCAGTGGTTAGCGCTACAGCCTCGCAGTATCAGGAATCCAGCCTTGGGTGATTGTCTGTGTGGAGTTTGCACATTCTCCCCGTGTCTGTGTGTGTGGGTTTCCTCCTACAGTCCAAAGATGTGCAGGTTAGGTGAACAGACCATGGTAAATTGCCCATAGTGTTAGATGCATTAGTCAGAGGGAAGTAGGTCTGGGTGAATTAATCTTTGGAGGGTCGGTGTGGATTTGTTGGGCCAAACGGCCTGTCTCTACACTGTAGGGAATCTAATTAAAGGCTAGTAGGAGATATAGTAGTTGAACACTGGGCCACATTCAAAGGAAATATGCTTTTGGCCAAACAAGGTATATCCCCTCAAAAGAGAAAGATAGGACAAATAAATCCAGAGTTTCCTGGATGATGAAAGATATAGAAATTAAGTTAAAAATGAACAATCTGCTTATGGCAGGTGTTAGGTCATCAATACATTTGAGAAAAAAGTTGAATTCAGGAGGGGGATCATAAAGCAAATACAACACAAAAGAAGGATTTTGATAAAAGATGGATTGACCATGCAGTGACAATGCTGTCACTTTAACAAGATCCTTTTGTCCTTGGATTTTTTAGAAGAGAGGTTGTAAAGGCAAGGGTGCTGAAATGTGTCAGAAAGCGCCTACTTTACGTTTAAAATCTCACAACACCAGGTTGTAGTCCAACAAGTTTATTTGGAAGTATTAGCTTTCGGAGGGGTTTTACCTTTTGTCAAGGGGTGTGTTTCTGGGATGTTATGGGAATTGGAACAGCTCCTTAGTTAGGTTGCAACATCGGTTGAGTTTTCAAGTAGTTAATTTATTCTAAATTCTGTTTTCTTTTGTTTATGTTTCGGCTGTCGTGTTTAAATAAATTCTGTTTTGCTTAAAGCCGAGTAGTTTAACCAGCTGCATCACACCTGGAATATCCACTTCACATCTACTTTAAAATAAGAAAAAGTTAGGGTCTGGGCTATCTTCTTGAAATATTTTGATGTAGTCTGGTCTATCACAGATTGGGGGCTCTTGGTGGGATTTATTCGATAGTTCCAATTTAGGATAAGGGTTGTTGGACTCAAAGGTGGCAATTGGTAGGTGTTAGTGTCTTTTGTTCCTGCTGTTGAATTTGGTTGGTTTAGCAATGCTTGGTGTGGTAATGGCTCTTTAAGCCATTGAGAGTTTTCTGGGGGTGGGAGAAGTAACTTTGGGGTCTTTATGAAAGGTGGTCAAGGCCAAGCTGCTGGAGTTAGCGGACAGGCTGGAGCTGGAGTTGCCTTCATCTGTGAGAAAAGGAGAGATAATTACAGCAATAGCTCAGCATTTAAAGTTGCTGGAAATGCCATTGGAATCTTTGGAAATGCCATTGGAATCTTTGGAAATGGAACAGCCTGAGTTAGAGGCAAAAGAAAAATAAAAAGAAATGAAACAGTTTGAATTAAAAGCAAAGGAAAGAGGAAAAGAACGAAAGGCCCTAGCAGGAGAAAAAGACAGAGTTTGAACTTCAGATATTGGCACTTAGACAGGAAAGTCAACTTTAAAAAGACTGAGGTGAAGGTATAAGAGATGCTTAGCGAGGAAGATAGTCAGGATAAGCCAACACATTGCATCCAAAGGCCTTGTGGGGATCTGTTTACATATATCCAAGCATTGCCTAAATTTGATGAAAAAAAATGTAGAATACTTTCGCATCTCATTTGAAAAGGTGGCTAAACAAATGAAGTGGCCATTGACAATGTGGGCTTTGTTGATCCAAACAAAACTAGTAGTAGAGCTGGTGAGGTATTGCATCACTATTGGAAGAGGTCTCTGGGGAGTAAGAGGAGGTGAAGAAGGACATCTTAAATGCATATGAGCTTGTGCCTGAAGCCTACAGACAGTGTTTCAGGCATTTAAGGAGGGACCCTGGTCAAACCTACACTGAGTTTGAAAGGATCAAACAAAGTAATTTTGATAGCTGGGTTAGGGCATTAAAAATGGATCAAATTATGATGCTCTTAGAGGCATGATTATTTTGGAGTTAAAAATCACTCAACACCAAGTTATAGTCCAACAGGTTTACTTGGAAGCACTAGTTTTCGGAGCGCTGCTCCTTCATCAGGCGGTTTTGGAGTATAAGATCATAAGATACAGAATTTATAGCAAAAGTTTACAATGTGATGTAACTGAAATTATATATTGAAAAAGACCTGGATTGTTTGTTAAGTCTCACATCTTTTAGAATGACCATGTTGAATTCAGTTCTTTCATGTGTAAATCGCAAAACGTTTTTAAAAGGTACATTCTCAAGTGAACTTTAACAATTGGTGTCATGTTGACCCAGATAATGCATTGAAGGTGTGAGGTGCCCTGTGTGAGGCTGTCTGTGCCACAATCATCAGACTGATTCTCATCTAAAAACTGGATTTACAGAATCTTACATGGATATGAGCAAAATAAAATGTAATTCTGCAAGCACAAATTCACTCCACAAACTTATGTGTTTGTGTGGATGTGTGTGGCGGGGGGTGGTAGTGGTTATGAGTGTCTGTGAGAGAGTGTGAATGTGAGTGAGTGTAAAGGGGTATAAGTTGTGAGAGGTTGTGTGTGTGGGAGGATATGTGTGAGCATATGAGAGAGGGTCTACGTGAGTATGTGTGTGTGTAGGTGTGTCTGTCTGTGTGTATGTATAGTGCAATGGGGTCACCTGTAGTGTGACATTAAACCCAGGGTCCCAGTTGAGGCCATCCCCATGGATACCGAACTTAGCTGTCAGCCTCTGCTCGGCCACTTTTCGTTGTTGCTTGTCTCGAAGTCTGCCTTGGAGGACAGTCACCTGAAGGTCCGAGGTTGAATGTTCCGGACCGCTGAAGTGTTCTCCGACTGGGAGGGAACACTCCTGTCTGTTGATTGGTGTGCGGTGTTCATTCAACTGTTGCCATAGCCTATGCTTGGTCTCGCCCAATGTACCATGCCCCAGGGCATCCTTGCCTGTAGCGTATGAGATAGACAACGTTGGCTGAGTCACCTCAACCGGGACCTTGGGTTCATGTCACACTACAGGTGACCCCATTGCACTATACACACACAGACAGACACAGACACACGCACACAGACAGACAGGCACACGCACAAGCACACACTCCTACAGACCATAGACTCATGCAGACCCTCTCTCATATGCTCACATATACATTCCTACACACACCTTCTCACAGATTTATACCTCTTTAGACTCACACCTGCACACATACACACACTCTCTCAGACACTCATAAACCACCCCCCCCCCCCCCCCCACTAAACATGCACACATATACATATACATTTTTGGGGTGAATTTGTATTTGCAGAACTACATTTTATTTTGCTCAAAAAATGCATTAATCCATGTAAGATTCTGTAAAAACAAGTTTTTAGATTAGAATCAGCTAATGCTTCCAAATAAACCTGTTGGACTATAACCTGGTGTGATTTTTAACTTTTACACCCCAGTCCACAAATCATGATTATTCTGGAGGAGTTGAAAAATTAGAACATAGAACATAGAACAATACAGCGCAGAACAGATCCTTCGGCCCTCGATGTCACGCCGACCTGTGAACTATTCTCAGCTCATCCCCCTACACTATCCCAAAATCATCCATGAGCTTATCTAAGGATTGTTTAAATCTCCCTAATGTGGCTGAGTTGACTACATTGGCAGGTAGGGCATTCCATGCCCTTACCACTCTCTGTGTAAAGAACTTGCCTCTGACATCTGTCTTAAATCTATCACCCCTCAATTTGTAGTTATGCCCTCTCGTACAAGCTGACATCATCATCCCAGGAAAACTTCTTTCTCTGTCTACTCTATCACTTCCTGAAGTAGTGACAGCTCGTGTAGAAGAGCAGAGAGTTAAAATAGCAAGATTAGCAGCTGAAATGACTGAGATCATTCATAATTCAAAGGTTGGCTTCCAAAATCAAGTTCAATCCATTAAGGGTAGGAATTTGGGAAAAGAGAAGGGTAGGTCTCAGTGAAAATCATAGAGGTAGCTTAGTACAGAGTAAAAAGGAACACTGTCAAGGGAAAGAGAAGTTGAAAAGTTCAGGTGTTTTCACTGCAATAAAGTGGACCACATGAAATCACAGTGTTGATAAGTTCGAAAAAGCACTGGGAAAACAGGATAAGCCAGTGAATTTTATTGAAGTGGTAAAGGAAAGCACAATGGAGGCTAAACACCTGCACCAGAATGTACAAGCTGGTCGAAGGTTGGTTAAGGAGGAAGTGCCAGATCATCTTAAACCATTTACATGCGAAAGTATAGTTTACGTGTGTAGGCCAGGAGCAGCAGGCAGTTTGGAGCGATATGGGATCATCTCAATCTTTGATATTGAGAGATGAGGAGATATGTAACTCAGAAGGACTATTGGCAGAAAAAGTACTAGTACATGGAAGTTATGGTAATCCAAGAAGTGTTCAATTATGTCGAGTGAGGTTAGAGCATCTAGTGAAGAGTGGAGAGGTGGTGGGAGGAGGACTGGAAGAACTCTCGGCTCCAGGAATGCAATTGACCTTGGTAACAATATCGCTGGATCAAAGGTAGGAGTGCTGCCTACTCTGGTTGAAAAGCCAGTGGAAAATCAGGTATTGCAGGAAGCATATCCTAGGATTTTTCCTGTTTGTGTGGTAATGAGATCACTAAATCACCGGTTGAGACAGATGGAGAAATCAAACAATCCAGATAAGGAAGTTGAAGTAGAATGATCAGAAAGGGTGTTTTAATGAAATGGTTGAAACAAACCAGGAACAGATAGAGGACAATGTGGATACTTTTAGCTCAGAGGACTAAACTGAGTTACAACAGAAAGATGAAAAACTGAAGCAATTGTATCACAAAGCATACAAGGAAGAAGAATCGGAGTTTATCCATGAGTGCTACTATAGAACATAGAACATAGAACATAGAAGAATACAGCACAGTACAGGCCCTTCGGCCCTCGATGTTGCACCGATCCAAGCCCACCTAACCTACACTAGCCCACTATCCTCCATATGCCTATCCAATGCCCGCTTAAATGCCCATAATGAGGGAGAGTCCACCACTGCTACTGGCAGGGCATTCCATGAACTCACGACTCGCTGAGTAAAGAACCTACTCCTAACATCTGTTCTATACCTACCCCCCCTTAATTTAAAGCTATGCCCCCTTGTAATAGCTGACTCCATACGTGGAAAAAGATTCTCACTGTCGACCCTATCTAAACCCCTAATCATCTTGTACACCTCTATTAAGTCACCCCTAAACCTTCTTTTCTCCAATGAAAACAACCCCAAGTGCCTCAGCCTTTCCTCTATGTTAAAAATGATGTCTTAATCAGGAAAGGAAGAGCATCACATGTTCAGGCAGATGAGAAATGGGCAGAGGTTCATCAAGTCGTATTACCAGAGGGTTATAGAAAGGTGGTGTTGCAGGTCGCACATGCATTTCCAGTAGGATGTCATTTAGGAGTGAGAAAAACTCAAGCTAAAATACAAAAACATTTTTACTAGCCTGGACTGCGCAAGGATGTAGTGGAATGTTTCCATACCTTTTGGGTAATTGGAAAACCGCAGGTAATAATAAAACCCCACACCTTTTCCTTCATTGCAAGAATGTATTCACTGTTTACAAGAATCTTAATTGATTGCGTAGGACTCCTTCTATAAACAAAAAGTGGGAATCAGTATTTGTTAACAATAATAGATGGACTCACCAGATTTCCAGAGGCCATTCCATTACGCAATATCACAGCTAAAAAGATTATAGAAGAGTTACTCAAATGTTTCAGTAGATACAGACTACCAAAGAGATACAATCAGATCAAGGGTCTAATATTATAACAGAATTATTCAAGGAAGTTATGGACAGCTTAGAAATAAAATGATTTAAATCTACTGCGTACCATCCAGGATTGCAGGGAGTACTAGAAAAGTAACATCAGACATTAATGAGAGACAAGACTATCTAGATGATTGGGATAAAAGAATTGCGCTTGTATATTTTGCCGTTGGAGATGTGCCAAATGAATCTACCAAATTCAATCCACTTGAGTTAATTTTTGGCTATGAAGTAAGAAGACTACTAAAATTTATTAAGGAGAAATTGGTGAGTAAGAATTCAGTGACTACATATTTGGATTATGTGTTAAATTTGAGGAAATGGTAGAATAGAATGGGGAGATGGCGAGACAGCATTTAGATAAAATCGTAGCATTTGATGAAATAGGAAGTAGACAAGGCATCAAAACTTGCAAATTTGCATTTAGAGACAAAATGTTATTTGCAGTCTTAGGTGAACTTTTTAAAAGCAAGGTTTAGTGGACCTTATCAAGTTGACAGGAAATTGAGTGAGGTCAATTATTTGATAAGGACTCTGGACAGAAAGAAACCTCACAGAGTATGTCATGTGAATATGCTCACAAGGTATTTTAATAGGGAAGGAAAGCAAAAGGAGAACATGTTACTGGTTGCAACACAGAGTGAAGAACCAAGTTCAGAGGATCCTGAATTGGACATTCCTCAAATTAAATTGGACAATGAGGAAGTTGCCAAAAACTGGGATAGATTTATGAGTTACCATCCCAGAGGAAAATCAAAATGGCCTGAAAGAGTTATTGCTGTCGCATGGGGAAATATGTGGGAATAAGTTGGGAAATACTCATCTAATTATGCACTGTGTAGGAAACTGTCACTCCAAGTGACTTATCCCACGGCAGCACTATTAATGCTGCCGTGCTTCAAAACAGAGGAATCATTTTAAAAATTAAGTCAGAAAATTGTCTTTTGTAACCAAGTCACCAATATGGTTGGGATTAGATTAGATTCCCTACAGTGTGGAAACAGGCCCTTCAGCCCAACCAGTCCACATCAACCCTCTGAAGAGCAACTCACACAGACCAATTTCCCTTTGACTATTGCAGCTAACACTATGGGAATTTAGTATGGCCAATTCACCTGACCTGCACATCTTTGGACTGAGAGAGGAAACCGGAGCACTCAGAGGAAACCCATGCAGAGAACGTGCAAACTCCACACAGACAGTTGCCCGAGGCTGGAATCGAACCTGCGACCCTGGTGCTGTAAGGCAGCAGTGCTAGCCACCGTGCCACCTATTATTTTGCTTTCAACACAGGGCAGCCTGCTGCTGCCTTTGTAACCATTAGCAATGCTTGAAGTATGTCCTGTTGCTAGGCATCGGCCTCCAATTAAATTCCCCCCCCCCCCCTCTCCCACCTTCACACCCCTCAGCCTTTGGAATCCTGAAGAATCTGGATCTGAAAAATACCGGTTAGAATAAGCCCCAGCTCCACTTGGAGGGTAGCTCTGGTTTGCTCCCAGGTTTGCTTCTAGCACTAAAATATAACAATCCTTTTACCTGCAACGCAGGGGTGATCAATGGGTGATTCTTTGACTGTGACATTCGCAGCACACATGGTGGTTGAACCCAGGCTAACACACGCCAAATGTAGCTGGAGGGGTAGCTCGAGTGCATCCTCCTCCCCTATCCTGCCTCCAGGAAAATGTGCAGAGGGCAGGAGAGAGCTCAGAAACAGGCACACACACTAGCATCACCATCTTTAGTGTGCATCTGCCTCCAGTATCCATCCACACCGAGGCCCTGAAGTCAGGGTGGAGCTCTCTGGGCCGCCTCATGCTTCTCAAAAGGGTGAATAGAGGAGTGGAGTGGGAGGGGATTTATAGTGGGGAGACATTTATCCTTGGAGATATATGTTTTCACAGCTCTCTTTTGTACCAAGTGTTAAACCAAGCTGCCCTTTCGGGTGAATCAGAAAGATCCCGGGATACATTTGGAAGAGAATTGGGTGTTCTCTATGGTATCTTGGCCAGAATTTATCCCTTGGTTAAATCATGATGATTATCACATTGTCATTTGCTGTGTGCAAATTGGCTGCTATTTTAACTGCAACACCATAGGTAGAACACTTCAGAAGTCTTTGTGGGATGTCCAGAAGTTACGAAAGTTGCAACGCCTTTTCTTCAAACATTGCTTCAACTGTAGACAGGTAAAAGACCGGAAGTGGCCCATGCTCTTGAAACAGCTAGCACATGTAACTTTATAGATTTCAGTCTTCCATCATTATACTCAATCACTGTTGCTTTCTGTCAGCCTTTACCACTTCCCATTGAGGAGTACAGCTCCTTCTTGAACTGCCCACACTTTTAGATGCATGATTTAGAATAATGAAGCAACTTGAATTTATCTTAAACCTTTCGCAACACTAGCACATGCTGAAACACTTTAAAAAATAGCGGGGTACTTTTTTACAGTCTAGTCAGATGTATAATGTGGGAAATGAGGCAATCAATTTGTGCATTACAAATTCCTACAGACGGCGCTGTGATAATAATCGTCTGCTATCGGTATTGGTTAGGTAAATAAACACCCAGGCCTCTGCTGTTAACTCTTCAATAGAACTGTATGTCAAGGTCTTCAGAGTGGAGTTTAAATCCACAACATTCTGATTCAGACCAGAGGGTGCTTTCCCCCAAGCTATTTCAAATATTCACTGAAATGAGTAAAATCAGGTGTCGAGTGGTTTTCATTGCACCACCAGTAATCTACAGTAATTATCAGTTATAGTCATAGCATTTGTAATTTCTAGATTGTATCAAAAATACCCACAATAAAAAGGAACCTTGGAGATCATCACTAAAAAACCTCAAAGCAATCTCGAGATCAAAGACTGGAGACAACAGAAGAAAAAGATTATGTTTTCGGTATTTGGGGTTGTGAGTTTTGTGGACAATAATAAGGTCATGGGAGCAAGTGCTGGAGCAAAACAAAAATGAGGAAATAATAAGTGAAGCAAGTTAGCAATAATTCTTCACAATAGGTCTGAATATTTGTCTTCATTTTTTAATGTACAATTCCATGGGATTTTGAGTGTCATAGGCTATCACTTATTGCCCATTCCCCAATGCCCTTGAGAAGGTGGTTGTGAGTCAACGTGGTCGATGTGGTGAAGGTATTCTTGCAATATCATTACAGCTTTTCTGTATTTGTTGGGTGCAATTCTTTGGATTGTCAGCTCATTTCCAGGGGTAGTGAACACTCAACTGTATAACGGTGAGTTTGGAAACACGTCAGCCAGACTGGCCAGAAGAAACCTTTTTGAGTGTTTTTTTTACCAACTTGGCTTCTAGCACTTATAACATCATGGTTCTTTTACCTGCAATGCAGGGGTGGCCAATGAGTGATTGTTCAACAGTGACTTCCACAGCACACTAGGGTTCGAACCTAGACAGTACAGACAAACCACAGTTCAGTAGCACACCTTCTCTGACTTTCCCATGCTATTAGGTTTGCAGTTGGTTTTTCATACTTTTTTTTGTATACACCTGAAAGGGTAAAATACAAACTCTGTCCGCAGGTGGTGGCTTTCTGCTGAGAGAGAGAAGATAGTCAGATTCTCACTACATCTCCTAATTACAACTCTCTCTCTCTCTCTCTCTCTCTCTCTCTCTCTCTCTCTCT
>NC_057715.1:106041402-106082132 GCF_004010195.1 Chiloscyllium plagiosum | reverse complement strand
TCACATTCTCTGTCTCTCTCTGTCCTCCCCTCTCCCTCTCTAACCAACAGCCCCCACCCCCCCAGCCCCCACCTCCCTCTCTGCCGTCAGCTTTGCAGAGGGTGCAGAAGAGGTTTACCAGGGTACTGCATTGATTAGAGGGTATGAAGTATAAGGAGAGGTGAGAAAATCGCAAGTTGTTTACCCTGGACTGACAGAGGCTGAGGGGAGACTTGATCGAAATATATAAAATTGTGAGATGCTGAGAGAAGGTTGGTGGTCACAATTTTTTTTACCAGAATTCAAATGTCTAATGGTAGAGGGCATACATTTAAGGTGAGAGGGAGAAAGTTCCTTTTTTCTACACGGACCAGTGAAACATACTGCCAGGGGTGGTATTGGAGGCAGATACGATAGGGATCTTGAAGGGATGTTTTGATAAACACATGAATATGCAAGGAATGGAGGGGATATGGGACAAGGGCAGGCAGAAGGAATTAGGTTAATATGTTGTCATGTACAGCACAACATCATGGGCTAAAGGGCCCGTTTTTGTGTTGTACCGTTCTATGTTCCAATTAAATACTCAGTGCATTGGAAGGTGGAAAGCATAAGTTCAGTATTAAGGAACATGGAGGAGCCCAGCGCCAATTTAGCACAGCAACTTGCAGAGCTCTCGAGGACATATTTTCCACTCTGGAACCTATGGCTGACACCCTCACTGCATTTATAAACCCAACCAGAATATAGCTTCTGATGGCCAATGTCTTAACTATCATTGCAAGGATTCTAGGAAAGGATCAACCAATCATGGCTAACTAAGAAACTTAAGGGTAGCTCTTAGTTGAAAGAAGAAACACATTGAGTCATAGAGTCAGAGAGATGTGCAGCTCAGAAACAGACCCTTCGGGCCAACCCGTCCATGCCGACCAGATATCCCAACCCAATCTAGTCCCACCTGCCAGCACCCGGCCCATATATCTCCAAATCCTTCCTATTCATATACCCATCCAAATGCCTCTTAAATATTGCAATTGTACCAGCCTCCACCCCTTCCTCTATTAGCTCATTCCATACACCCTCTGTGTGGAAAAGTTGCCCCGTAGGTATCTTTTATATCTTTCCCCTCTCACCCTAAACCTATGCCCTCTAGTTCTGGACTCCCCTACCCCAGGGAAAAAACTTTGTCTATTTGTCCTTTCCATGCGCCTCATAATTTTGTAAACCTCTATAAGGTCACCCCTCAGCCTCCGAAGCTCCAGGGAAAACAGCCCCAGTGAAAATATATGAAAACACAATGAAAGCCAAACAAAATGATGATAAAGAGGGAGAAGATAAACTTTGGCAGCTTCTTTAAAATTAATAAAAAGGAAGCAACACTGAATATAGGTTTCCTGGGAAAACAAGGCCAGGCCAATAATCATGAGGAACTCTGGATTGGCTGAAGAGTCGACAAAATATTTTCCATTAGACTTCACAGCAGAAGATATTAGTAGAGTTCCAAAATTAATAAATAATAAAGCAGCAAAAGGAAATAAGTGTAATAACAATCATTACAGAAAAAGTAGGACTGATACTAATGGGACTAAATGTGACTTCAATAAGAACCTACGTTTTTGTTCATAATGTATTGGCATGGATAGAGGGTTGGTTAACTAACAGAAGACAGACATTTGGGCTAAGAAGGGAATTTCCAGGATTGAAACCTTAGTTAGTGGAGAACCATAGTGCTGGGGTCATGATTATGAATCTCTGATCACTAAGTTTACAGATGACACAAAAATAGGGTGAAAAGACCAATGCTGAGGATGGGTTTGTTCTCATTGGAATTTCGAAGAATGAGGCATGGATTTATTGAATATATAATACTCCTAAAGGATTAGGCAGGTGGACACAGGCAGGTTGCTTCCCCTTGTGAAAGACTCCTAGAATCCATTTGGCCCACTGGGTTCACGTTGACCTTCTGAACAGCTTTGCAACCCTGCATTTTCCATTTCTAATCCAGCTAACCGCGACACCAATGGCCAACCCACTTAACCTGCACACCTTTGGACTGTGGGAGGAAACCAGAGCATCAGGGGAAACCCACACAGTCACAGGGAGAATGTGCAACCTCCACACAATGAGCTGACCTCTGAGCCGACATGGCACCTCTCCTGAAACTAGGTATAATCTCAGAATAGGAGGTCACCCATTTAAGATAGAGATGAGAATAAAGTTCTTCTCTCAGATGGTAGTGAATCTGTGGAATTTGTTATTATATGGGGCTGTAGATACTGGATAATTCATGTTGAGGTATGATGTTGACAGATTTTGTATCAGGAAGCAAATCAAGCATTATGAGGATATGGCAGCAAAGTGGCGTTGAAGGTTCACACTTCAGCCATGGTCTGGTTGCTTGGCAGAGCAGATGCAATAGGCCAAATGGCCTACTTCTGCTTGGACATTTTATATGGTCTTGTGATATTATTGGGTGACATCAAATAGGGATAGGCTTCATGGACTACGGAAGACAGTCTGGGACTACCTGAGCTGCTGGTGGTGCACGAGGTAGTCTTGTAAAGCTTCATTTGAGGCTTCCACACTTCGATCCTCAAAGGTCAGGTGCTGGTGGAGCTGGGCATTTCAATGCTAAGGTTTCAGGGAGGGTAGCAGAACTTGCAAGAGAAAAGAGAGACAAGTGGTCAGGCCAATGGCGACAAATAGGGTTCAATGATTGAGAGTGATAGCAGGGTTTAACGAGTGCATTACTCATTTGGTGGAATTGATGTTTTGGCAATCTTGTAGGAGCAATGTCAGTCTTCTTGCACAAGGGCCAATATGCTTCCCAAGTAGGGATGAAGAAATTTGATGTTGGGCAATCCTCTGCTCATCAGGCCTCTCTCTGCCCTGTTATGGGCTGTCTTCTCACACAATGAGAGATAGGGATGGAATGAGGGAGACTACAGTGAGTGGCATACTCTCAATGCTGCTGTATAGTGGGAAAAGTGGAGAGTTATAGTGAAGGACTGAGGCGGCAGAGCAGATGGCATATAACGTTAGTGATATGGGAGACTAAGGGGGGGCAGAGTAGGTGAAGGAAGATGTTACGGGCAATACTCAGAGTGGTGGGACATAGAACGTGGTA
Organism: Chiloscyllium plagiosum; assembly: GCF_004010195.1. Taxonomy (NCBI): domain Eukaryota; kingdom Metazoa; phylum Chordata; class Chondrichthyes; order Orectolobiformes; family Hemiscylliidae; genus Chiloscyllium; species Chiloscyllium plagiosum. The sequence continues at coordinate 106,079,026 of NC_057715.1, read as the reverse complement.
GGAAGTGTGTGGAGTGGCAGAGATCGTGAGCCTGTAAAGTAGCAGACAGACGTGTGGCACTTATCCAGGCAGAGTCCTGAAGGCCATTGACCTACTTTCTGCAATGCTGACCAGTCCTCTCTACCATATCAGTGGCACTGACCTCAGATTAGGTTGGCATCATCCAGAGTCATGGCCTCCTCTGGTGATCCTCCAACTAGAAGACTGCCCTGTTCTGCACCACCCCGTCTGCCAGCATGTCCATGTCCCTGTCAGTGATTTGTGATGCTATTTTCCCTTTCCCTGACATCTTATGACAGATCTTTCAAAGCGCAGCGTAGCTTTAGAAAGCCTGTGCATATCCACTGCAGCATTTTGAAGTTGGTGAAGACACAATAGATGCCAGTCTTTTGGTAGATATCTGCTGAGTGGTGAGTTGTTGTGGGAAGACCACATGGTAAGTTGGGGCAAAAGGCAGACCTGAGAGACACCATTGGGAGCAGGATAAGCAATTAATATGGCTAGTTTGGTAAAATACTGCAAGGAAACTTGTCAGGTATTCTGGTGATAAATGCTCCAAAATACTTGTTGCAACTCAGACTTAGCCAAAAGAAAATCCATGAAATTCAGCCCATAATTCCCTCTCAAGGGACCTGACACTCAGAAAGACTGGTGCCACTGAAAGCTGTATCCCTCTGTGTTGATGCCATCCCTCTAGCAACCTCTCCGCATCCCAAACCCCACAAAACTCTTTCATTCCCTTTCTGCCACCACTCGCCAGTACCTGGGACTATGCTCACTCTCAGGGTCTGGGTGGTTGCATTACTACCAGCAACAACTGTCCTCCCAGTGGTGCTACTACCTCCACTTTCTTCCTAAAGAATTGTTCATGGAATGTTTGCATGGCTGACTAGGACAGTATTTATGGTCCCTTTTCTAATTGCCCAGAGGGTAGTTAGGAGTTAACCACATTACTGTCTGTCTAAAGTCACATAGACATCAGGTCCAGTTAAGATGGCAGAATTCCTTCCCAAAAGGGCATTAGTGAATTAGGTGGATTTTTATAACAATTACCAATGACTTCATTGTTATCATTAGACTTTTATTGAATTCATTTTGTTTTCTATCTACCATAATGGGATTTGAACCTATGACCCCAGAAGATTAGCCTAGGGCTCTAAATTAACAATCCAGTAACATCACAGTACCATAGAGAACAGCTTCCTGTTGTCTTTCTGGGGTATAGCTCTTTTTGCAAAGTAAAGAGCTGTCGGGAAACCCCCATTTTCTTTCATGGTGTTGTTTGGCATTCTGTTTCTTGCCAATGTTCTCCACATAGTGATGTGACACTAGCAGCATCTTTGCATCGTTACACATGCTGCTGAAGTAAATCCCCTTACATTACAAGGACAGGCGGGGCATTGGATTTCCATTGCTCTGGATGGGATCCATGAAGTTAAGGAAAGGTGTGTCTGTGACCTGTCAAGTGCCTGATTGACACAAGATGCAGTGGCGGTGGCTGAGTGGTCACCCCTCTGCCTTGCTGTGCCAGAGAACGTGGTTCAATTCCAGCCTTGAGCAATTGTCTGCATGGATTTTACATGTGCTCCCCTACCTGTATGAGTTTCCTCCCAAGTCCAAAGCTGTGTAAATTAGCTTGATTTGACATTAAACATTGCCCTGTAGTATCCACGGGTGTGCAGATTAGGTGGATTAGCCATGGTAAATGTGGGGTTACGGGGATTGGGTTGTGGGCTAGGTTTGGGTGGGATGCTCTTCTGAGGGTCAATGCAGATTAGATGGGCCAAATGACCTCTTTCTGCACTGTCGGGGGTTCTATGATTTCTGAAAGGAGGCATTGCCGGAATCTTGCTTGTTATTGTGTTGGCAGCTGAAATTCCCAACATTGCCACAAGATTCCATCCTATAATATCACCATCCCTGGAAGGTTTATTGTGATCACATCCCTGGTGGTTGTAATCTAGTGCTGCAGACTAAAATTCTGGAGCCATGAGTTCAAATCCCATCAAGGCAAATGGTGAAATTTAATAAAAGAAAATCTGGAAATAAATATCTACTGACAACCATGAAACTATTGTCAATTGTTGTAAAACTCCATCTGGTTCTCTAATGTCTATTAGGGAAGGAAATCTGCCATCCTTATCTGGTCTGGCCTATATGAGACTCCAAACCCACAGCAAAATGGTTGACTTATAACAGTCCTGTGGCCAATTAGGAATGGGTTAACTTATCATTGGTGGCTCAGTTGTCTCAGAGCACCAGGGACAAAGTTTTGATTTTACCCTCAGGTTGCTGTCTGTGAGGAGTGTGCATTTTCTCCCAGTGTTTGTGTGGGTTTCGTTTGGGTGCTGCGGTTTCCTCCCATAGTCCAACGACCTGCAGGTTAGGTGGATTGGGCCACGCTAAAATGTCTCAGGGAGGTGCAGGCTGTGTGGATTAGACACGGGAAATGCTGGGCTTACAGGGATAGGATGGTTGGGGGGGGGGGGGATGGTCTCCCGAGGGTCAGTGCGGACTTGATGGGCTGAATAGTCTGTTTTCATGCTGTAGGAATTTTATGAATCAGTGATGTCCACATCCCATGAGTGAAGGAAAGAAAGTTGAAGTTTAATCAGTAATTTGTTTCTTTCATTTATTTATCTTGCTTTTGTACTTTACCCCTCAATTTAAAATGCAATGGATCCTAAAGGAAAAAACAGTAAAAGTAGCAAACGAGACATACTAGCCCAACTTATCCTGCATAATTCAAATGATCAGCATCAGTCTATTTTCAAGTGTTACCACATTTCTTTTCCTTTATTTTTTTCCCCTGGTGCAGCTGCAAAAATTTCTTCACTAGAGTCATTAAAATTCTAACTGATTAAAGACTTAACAGCCGTTGAGGTTTGTTCAATACATTCGTACAAGTTGCGTGACCCTTTGATCTTTTACTTATAAATTCTGTGTCCGATATATTCTCTCTCACCAGCTGCCTGAGGAAGAAGCAGCGGTTCTGAAAGCTTCTGAAATAAACCTATTGGACTATAACCCAGTGTCGTGTGACTTTTGACATGAAAAAAATATATAGGAGGGAGAAAATGCCAGAAGAACTTTGGCATGAAGTTAGTTTAGGAGACATCGGAGTCTTTCCCAGGGAATAAACCCACAAAGTAACTTTTGACACTTGCCACGATCCTGTGATCATGTAAAAAGTGATTGATCAGCAGCAATTTGTGCAAGATGGAGACAGGGGATTCCTCACAGCTATCATTTCAGCAGAGTCAGTAAGTGACTGAGAAAGTCCACTCGGGCTAAAACAGAAATTCATTTCAAAAGTGGCGCAATGTCATGGGTGGAGGTGGTAACAATTTTATTCACAGAAGGGAGATGTTGCTTAGTTCTGCGAACAAACAACTGACTGTAAGAATAGCAGAAATAAAAGCAGAAAATACTGAGAAAGTTCCGCAGATTGAACAAGGCCCCAGGAGGGAGGGAAGGGAAATTAGTTTGGGCAGAAACTTGAACTCTTTGTGTAATACATGCTGAGGTTTGAATCAGGCAGGAGGGTGCTGGTGAGTGGTGGGCTGGGGGGGGTGGAGGGGGAGGGAGAGGGCAAGGTGACTTTTCTCACTTTCCATCTTCACTTGATCACATTTGTGGCGGGAAGGTGCCCAGTGTCTGCCAGACTTTGCCAACAGTTAAGGCTGACCACGCCCGGCCTGGCTGCTTCAGATCTCTCGGCCTGGGATTCCTGGCCTCAGCACAGACCCTTGGCCTCTCGGCCTGGTGTGATTTTGTCTTGGCCAGGCATGGCGATCTCCCAGTCATCCAGTGTGTTGATCTTTGGGTGGTATATGGTGGTGTCTCAGCCTGGCATGGTCTCAATGTGGACCTCCAGTCTCGGGGAGGCTAGATGACAACATGCACTAGGTCAGAAGACCATTTCTCTGTCCTTTTTTTTCCTCCATTTTATGATTTATTCCTAAATCTGCAATGCTGGACACTTCTTTTATCTTCTCTATTTTTCCATGAACCGTAACTGGAAGAGCGGTATCGAGGGACTTTTGAACCTAAGATGGCGCCATAAGTGACAATTTGCACACTTTTCACAATCCTCATTTGAGTACTTGTGACAAGAAAGCTAATTGTAATTCTAATTCATACTTGATCTCACCCTCCGCAACATTATCTCAGCGGTGGGCAGAAGACACCCCAGACAGGTCGAGAAATCTCTGACAGGTTTCACGTACCATGGAGCACAGATGTCTTAATCACATTTTAATAAAGTGCTTGTCTTGTACTGCAAAGACATCCTCTTTCTAGGTAGAAAGGAGCATCAGGAAGGCAGAAGAACAGAGATGAAATTCCTGCACCATCTCCAAACTGACATCTAGCGGGGAGAAACTGCCTCTTGACATGACTAAGAGGTAGGTCTTCAGAAGGTGGCTGATAATGGAGAGTAGATAGGGTGAAGCTGATCAGAAGCCCTACTCCATCACCCATGGATAAATGTTTGTATGTATAAAAAATAATTAAATTTAATAATCAACCAACTTGCATCGACCAATGAAACTAGAAGGGATGGATTAAAAATGCTGGCCCAGCCATCGATGAATTTTTCAAAAGGCATCGAGAAAGATCGACTCTGGTCCTGTTCAATCTCCTGTAGGTACTGAGGGGTCCGTCTGTCACAACCTCTTCCTGAGGAGACTGCTCAGCAGCCACCGTGACTTGCTGCTTCTCCTGGTATATCTGTGTGGTCTCACTTTCTCCTCGACCTTAGTTGCAATAGGCCCACATTGATGCTAATCCACTGTTGTGGTTGGATCCATTGGTCATGTTTCTGATGAACCTGTGTGGGGAATATCAGAAACAAAAAAGCATTTTTGGAATGTAAGTGCTCAGTGTTCACATCATTCACAAATTATAATCCTCCTGACAGTGGACATGGAAGAGTCAGATGAGTGATCCGTGAGATGCTTGAATGTAGACCTTTTGACACAGTGTTCCTTCTTCTGATGTATGCAGCATAAGTTAAGACACACAAACGCAGTAGGAGATTGTTAACCCATTTCGGTTACTGAAACTTTACCTTCTCCGCTCCTGTGTTCACCAAGGAGGGCAATGGCCTCGTGGTATAACCGCTGGACTGTTAATCCAGAGACCTAGGTAATGTTATGGGGACCCCACCATGGCAGATGATGGAATTTGAATTCAATAAAAATTGGCAATTTAAGGTTCGAATGACAACTGTGAAATTGTTGTCGATTGTTGGAAAAACCCCATCCAGTTCGCTTAAGCCTTAATAGAAGAAAATAGCCATCCTTAACTGATCTGTTCTGGGCTACATGTGACTCCAGATCCACAGAAATATGGTTGACTCTTAACCACCCTCTGGGCGCAATAAATGCTGGCCTGGCCACTGAGACCCTTGTTCCATGAATGAATAACAAACCCAAAGCATGCTGTGGAATATGTGTGGTTCAAAGTGAGAGGAAATCATCTCTTTGCCATCAAGCAGTTTATGAGCAATGTTCCCTCTAAATTACACAGACACACATCCACTTCAAGAATTCCTAGAAGTCCACATGCGGAACAGTCCCATTTACCAGCAGTTGGCCCATATCCCTCTAAATCCTTCCTATTCATATACCCATCCAGATGCCTTTTAAATGTTGTAATTGTACCAGCGTCCACCACTTCCTGTGGCAGCTCATTCCATACATGCACCACCCTCTCTGTGGAAAAATCACCCCTTAGGTCCTTTTCAAATCTTTCTCCCTGCACTCTAAACCTATGCCCTCTAGTTCTGGACTCCCCCACCACAGGGAAAAGACTTTGTCTATTTTTCCTATCCATGCCCCTCATGATTTTATAAACTTTCATAAGGTCACCCCTCAGCCTCCGACACTCCAGGGAAGAAAGCCCTAGCCTTAGCCTGTTCAACTTTTCCCTATATCTCAAATCCTCCAACCCCAGCAACATGCTTGTAAATCTTTTCTGAATCCGTTCAAGTTTCAAAATACCCTTCCGACAGGAAGGAGACCAGAATTGCACGCAATATTCCAAAAGTGGCCTAACCAATGTCCTGTGCAGCTGCTGTACTCAATGCTCTGACTCCTGTACTCAATGCTCTGACCAAAAAGGGAAAGCATACCATATGCCTTCTTCACTATCCTATCTACCTGCGACTCCACTTTCAAGGAGCTATGAACCTGCACTCCAAGTTCTCTTTGTTCAAGAGAACCCCGGATCTTACCATTAAATGTATAAGTCCTGCTAAGATTTGCTTTTCCAAAATGCAGCAGCTTGCATTTATTAAATTAAACTCCATCTGCCACTCCTCAGCCCATTGGCCCATTTGATCAAGATCCTGTTGTAATCTGAGATAACCTTCTTTGCTGTCCACCACACCTCCAATTTTGGTGTCACCTGCAAACTTAGTCACTACATCTCCTATGTTCACATCCAAATCATTTATATAAATGATGAAAACTAGTGGACCCAGCACTAATCCTTGTGGCATTCCACTGGTCACAGGCCTCCAGTCTGAAAAATAACCCTCTATCACCACCCTCAGTCTTCTACCTTCGAAATATTTCTGTGTCCAAATCGTTAGTTCTCCATGTATTCCGTGAAATCTAACCTTGCTAACTAGTCCCCCATGGGGAACCTTCTCAAATGTCTTACTGAAATCCATATAGATCACATTTACCATTCTGCCCTCATCAATCCTCTTTGTTACTTCTTCAAAAAACTCAATCAAATTCATGAGACATGATTTCCCACACACAAAGCCATGCTGACTATCCCTAATCAGTCCTTGCCTTTCCAAATACATGTACATCCTGTCCCTTAGGATTCCCTCCAACAACTTGCCCTCCACTGACATCAGGCTCACTGGTCTATAGTGACCTGGCTTGTCCTTACCATCTTTCTTAAATAATGGCACCACGTTAGCCAACCTCTTGCAGCATCTCACCCGTGACAATTGAAGATACAAATATCTCAGTAAAAGGCCCAGTAATCACTTCTCTAGCTTCCTACAGAGTTCTAGGGGACATCTAATCAGGTCCTGGGATTTATCCACCTTTAAGCATTTCAAGATATTCAGCAGTTCCTCCTCTGTATTATGGACATTTTTCAAGGTGTCACTATCTATTTCCCTACGTTTGTATCTTCCATGTCCTTCTCCCCAGTGAACACTGATGCAAAATGCTCATGTAGTATCTCCCCCATCTCCTGCGGCTCCACACAAAGGCTGCTTTGCTGATCTTTGAGGGGCCCTATTCTCTCCCTAGTTCCCTTTTGTCCTTTAATGAATTTATAAAAACCCTTTGGATTCTCCTTAGTCCTATTTGCCAAAGCTACCTCATGTCCTGTTTTTGCTCTCATGATTTCCCCTGTTAAGTATACTCCTACTGCCTTTAGACTCTTCTAAGGATTCACTTGATCCTGGGAATCGCTTTAGGACTTGTTGCCTGCAGGTGACACTTCCACTTCTAATCACCTCTGATTACTTCAGCTTGACAGAGATGATTTATGTCAAAGCGTGTGATGCTAGAAAAACACAGCTGGTCAGGCAGCATCTGAGGAGCAGGAGAATCGGCGTTTCAAGCATAAGCATTTCATCAGGAATGAGGCTAGTAGCCTAAGAGGTCTGAGAGATGGGAGGAGTGGGTGGGGCTGGCGGGAAGGTATCTAGGAATGTGATAGGGAGGTTAGGGTGGGGGTGAAGGTGATAGGTCAGAGAAGAGGGTGGAGCAGGTAGGTGGGAAGGAAGATGGAGAGGTAGTACAGTTCAAGAGGGTGGTGCCGAGTTGGAGGATTGGATCTGTGATAAGATGGAGGGAGGGGAAATGAGGAAACTGATGAAATCTACATTGATCCCATGTGGTTGCAGGGTCCCAAGGTAGAAGATGAGGCATTCCTCCTCCAGGCATAGGGTAGTAAGGGTTTGGCAGTGAAGGAGGCCCAGGATGTGCCCAGAGTGGGAGAGGGAGTTAAAGTGTTCAACCACGGACGGTGGGATTGTTTGATACATGTGTCCCGGAGATGTTCTCTCAAACAATGAACCTGATCGGGAGCAATGGACATTGGGGAGACAGAGTGTATCTACTGTTCCCGATGTGATCTCCTGTACATCGGGGAGACAGGATGCCAACTTGTGGATCATTCGGAGAACATCTCTGGGACACCCGGATCAAACACCCTCACTGCCCCGTGGTTGAACACTTTAGCTCCCTCTCCCACTCTGCCAAGGATATGCAGGTCTTGGGCTTCCTCCATCACCAAATCTAATCACTCAAAGTCTGGAGCAAGAATACCTCATCTTCCATCTTGGGACCCTCCAACCACACGGGATCAATGTTGATTTCACCAGTTTCCCCTTCTCCCCTCCCCTCACCTTATCCCAGATCCAACTCGACACCGCTTTTTGAACAGTCTTATTGTCCATCTTCCTTCCCACTTGTCCACTCCAACCTCTTCTCCGACCTATCACCTTCACCTCTATCTTCAGCTACTTATCACATTCCCAGCTGTCTTCCTCCCAGCCCCGCACCGCTCCCCCCTCCCCCCTGCCACTTCCCATTTATCTCTCAGCCCTATTAGGCCACAAGCCTCATTCCTGATGAAGGGCTTGCTCAAAACGTCAATTCTCTTGCTCCTTGGATGCTGCCTGACCGGCTGTGCCTTTCTCGCATCACACTCTTCAACTCTGATCTCCAGCATATACAGTCCTCACTTTCTCCCAGAGATGATTTATGATCATTTTGTGACAACGATGACCTGGTGACGACTGGTTTTGTCTTGGATTTATCTTCAATATTGTGGATTAGGGAATGGAATGGACTGCCTGGGAATGTGTTGGAGGCAGGTTCAACTGAAGTATTCAAGAGGGCATTGAATGTTTTGTTTGGTGTCCAGGAATATGGGTAAAAGCAGGAGTTTGGCAGTAGTTAATAGAGCAGACACAATGGGCTGATTGGTCTCCTTATGGACCATAATAATTCTGTGATTAATGCCTGCAGATGGATCCCTCACCTCTCAAATGTCAGGTCGAATCTCAGATGGCAACTAAACAGACTACAGATGGTAGGTTTAAGACCTGGAAAAATGGTGCACTGAGAACAACCTAGCTCTCAATGCCAGTAAAACCACGGAACTCATTATTGACTTTTGGTGGGATGTTACTCATGCCCTCTACACATTAACAGCACAGAGGTGAAACAAGTGGAGAGTGTCAAGCTCCTGGGAGTGGTCATCCACAACAAGCTTTCTTGGACTCTTCAAGTTGATGCACTGGTTACAAAGGCCCAACAACATCTCTTCTTCCTCGGGCAGCTGAGGAAATTTGGCATGATGGAGAATACCCTTGCGAACTTTTATAGGTGCGCCATTGAGAGCATTCTGTCTGGATGTATCTGTACCATTCAAAATCGGAGATGGTTACAAAGAGTGGTGAAGTCAGCCCAGACAATCACAAAGGCCAACCTCCCACCTATAGAGGCCATCTACCAGGCCCACTGTCAAGGAAAGACTGCCAGCATTCTCAAAGATCCATCCCACCCTGGCAATATTTTTCTACAACTTCTACTATTGGGGAGAAGGTACAGAAGCCTGAACACACACACCAGCCGGTTTCACAACAGTTTTTACCCTGCTGTTGTTAGAATAATGAATGGACTCACAAACACCTGTACCTGTGTTTTTGTTTTTGCTGCTGTTTACCTATTACTTATGATCTATGCTACTTAACTCTGATCTGTCTATATTGCTCGCAAGACAAAGCTTTTCGCTGTGCCTTGGTACATGTGACAGTAAATTCAATTCAATTCAATTCAATTCAATGATGAGATTCTCATTCCATTCTTAAAGTATTTGGAAAATGAAATCTGGGGTCTTATTTTCTGATCTTGCCATATTTCCCCAACTAACTCATCATTACCTTCACCATTCAAGATGTCTTCAATCCTGCTGCCAATTACACTGGTTTGTGAAAAATCTTTCTTTGTGATTTCACTTATGGATTTCCAGATGGGTTTGAAAAGAAACCTGGGGCCATCCCAAGGGTAAGTTGTGCCTAATTTTCTGGTTACACTCAAACGGGAAACTCGGCACCCTTCCTTTCATCCTCATGAATTTGCAGTGTTCTTCAGTCACTTTCTTGTTCAATTGTTTTTGGCTTTTAAACTGACAAAGAGCAGTCCTGGAACTTGAGTCATGACGTGTGGTTTCCTCTCAGCTGAACCTGTCAGCTTTACTCTACTGTTGTGTTCTTCTTCCTCTCAGGACAATGTCACAAACCACAAGACAGAAGCTCAGTTTCAGAACAGAAGAGGTTTCTTATCATTTTTGACTAAATGACAACAGTCTTGACTAAAGATTTTCTATCTCCATTTGCAATCAGGCAGCACCAGCAACAAATCAAACTAAGAGCTGAAGGTTATCAGAGGCTGTTGTCATGACAGTATAGTTATGATCCAGCAATTTTTGAAGAATCTGGTTTAAAGGCTGCTTTGTTTTTGTAAGAAAAATGTTAATATGACTGTAACAAGGCACAAGAAGTTAAAAGCATGGCTGTTGCAACTCATCTGACTGCAAATTCTCAGTGGATTAGAGAGTATAGAATCCCTACAATGTGGAAATAGGCCCTTTGGCCCAACAACTCCACACCGACCCTCCGAAGAGTAACCAATCTGGACCCATTCCCCTACCCTACATGTACCCCTGTCAAATGCACGTAACATACACATCCCTGAACACTATGGGCAATCTAGCACGGCCAATTCAGCTAATCTGCACATCTTTGGACTGTGGGAGGAAATCAGAGCATCTGGAGGAAATCCATGCAGACACGGGGAGAATGTGTAAACTCCACACAGACAGTCGCCCAATTCAAGTCCCTGGCGCTGTGAGGTAGCTGTGCCAACCACTGAGTTACCGTGCCACATGGCAAAGGTAAAGGATCATTGAGCTTCTCTCCCATTAGAGGGAAATGACTGGAGGCAGTCTAACCTGAGGGTCATTATGGCTTAGGCAACGTGTAAGGTTTAGATAGCAGGATTCTCATGATAACCTTAGCTGGTCTAGGAATTCAACATGCCATTGTTGGTATCGCTCTACATTGCAAACCAGCTGTCCAGCCAATTGAGCTAGACAGGAGCTTACAAACGAGCAGTGTCACTGTGAGAATGTGAGATTTGCAGAGAAGAGCAAAGAGCTTCAAATAGACTCCAGACAAATTTGTGAAACCCTTGATTCCCAGAAAATAATACGCCACCACTTTGAGCTTCGATCTGCATAAATGTCTAACACAACTTTAAAACAGACCTTCCTCAGAAGGCTAATGTCTTCAGCAAAGAGAGTTCTCAGTCTAAGAGAAATCTTTGCTTCAGAAATCAGCCCCAGTTCTGCCAAAAGAGTCCAGACAATCAGAAAGGGATAGAGCCACTTAACTAGTAAGGAATTGGAAACATTTTCTCTCTGTCTCTTTATTTCTACCACTCTCTCTTTAATTTTCTCTCTCTCTCTCTCTCTCTCTGTCTCGAAGCTCCTACTTCCTGAGTCTACTGTTACAAGTAAAATACCAGCTGCTCAACTGTGGAAGCTTTTGCTGCCCGTGAATCTGACTTCATGTGATAATCATTTCAATTCAACAACCAAGGACTCAAGCAATATGAATAGGAAAGGTTTAGAGGGATATGGGTTAAATGCTGGCAAACAAGTCTAAATTAATAGGTCGGCATTGACAAGTTGGACTGAAGGTTTTGTTTCTGTGCTGTATATCTCTTTGACTCTATGACTCTAAATATATACCACAAAGACATAACAGGAACCTTTACTTACAGTATTCTTTTGTCTTGATATAAATCTGAGTATTAGTTTCGTTTTAGTTTATCTCTTTACTTTCAAGGAACCTTCAACAATAACTTGCAATAAAATAACCTTGTAGAGTTGAAACTGAAATCTTGACCACTCATCTACCTTACTGGAATCATTATAACTAAAAAGTGGGCTAAACAATTTGTGTCATCTGTTAGGAACCAGGCCAGCCCCCTCAAAACATTTCAAGAAAGTAGCCAAGACCCTTACTTTGCTAGTTGTTTTAAGTAGGTGGAACACAGATTTCCCAGGCAGGATGCAATTGGTCAAACCACTTAGTTTAAACAAAACAGAATTTATTTACAAGATTACCGAATAAAACACAAACAAAAGAGAACAAAATACTGGATAACTTAACTTATCCGAAAATCCAACAGACCATCCCAAGTTAATGATGCTGTTCCAATTACTTGCAACAATCCCCATAAACTCCCCTTGGCACAAAAAGGTAAAATCAAACACAGGGTCTTACAGAAGAGAAGTCAAAGAGAGGGATCTGCATGAATCTACTTCTTTCATTTAGCTGTGTCTTGAATCAGCAGCCAGACCAAACCAAACCAGGGAAAAGCTGAGCTGGGAGAACTGACCACTCCCCTTTCGTTGAACAATTTAAAAAAATTTAAAAGCCTTTTGCCTGAGGCACTATCTGTTAGCTATCATCAAATTGGCCCTCAAACCATTTAACCTCAGATTTTTCAGAAGCTGTGCTTTTACAACCTCCTGAACAAAAGAGAACCAAAGACAACCTAACCTTGTTCAAGGAGCAGCATCACTGTACATCTATTTTCAGTTCACCGACCATGTTAATGACTAAGACAATTTTATCAACAATACAGCAGAATAAGATTGGCATGATCAGCAAGATCATTCCAAGAAATAGTAACTACCCAATTAAACTGAACTGGATCAGGTAGATAAATGCTGTGTTGCGTCTAAATAAAAGCAAGTCAAATGACAGAAATGGCGTGATGTTCATCTTTTGTTGCCGCAAAGCCTGTGCAGCAATTAAAAAGTAAGATCAGGAATGTTCCCCATTTTCCTGTGTCAGCACAAATTGCAACAACTTTCAAAAAGCTCAGAATGAGCTCAGTCAAAGCACGCAGCTTGCTTGATCCTCCATGTACCACCTCAAAAATTTACTCCTGCCACCAATGGAGCACAGTGCCTGCAGTATTGCAGCAAATGGCTCATCCACTGTCTATAACACCTTCCAAACCAACATCCTCCACCACCTGGAAGGACATGAGCAGCAGATGCATGGGAACGCCACCCCCTTGCAAGTTCCTCTCCAAGCCTCTCATCATCTTGACTTGGAAATGCATCACCATACCTTCAGCATCGCTGGGTCAGAATCCCGGACCTGCCAACGGAAGAGAACTTGTGGATATTACACCATATGGATTGCAGCAGTTCAAAGAGGCAGCTCACCTCTTGGTATAGGAGAATGGCACAGCAATTATCATGGGAGAGTTTTAAATCTACATGTCGATTGGTTGAACCAGCTCAATCAGAGTAGCCTTGAGAGTACCTCATTGAGTGTATCTGCGACTGTTTTCTTGAACTGTATATAATGGAAAAGATAAGGAAGCAAGCTATCCTAGATCTGGTCCTGTGTAATGAGACATTAATTAGAGAATAATTAATGACCTCATAGTTAGGGATTCTCTTAGAAGGAGGATCACAGTATGGTTGAATTTAGAATACAGATGGAGACTGTGAAGATAAAATCCACACCAGGGTCCTGTGCTTAAGCAAGGGAGACTACAATAGAATGAGGGAGGACTTGGCTAAAGTAGACTGGAAACAAAGATTTTATGGTGGGTCAGTTGACGAGTAGTGGAGGACTTCCAAAGCAATTTTTTAAAGTGCTCAGCAAACGTATATTCCCGTGAAAAGGAAGGACTGTAAGAAAAGGGGTAATCTGCCATGGGTATCTAAGGAAATAAGGAAGGCTATCAAACTAAAAGAAAAGACATAGAAAGTGGCCAAACACAGCTTGAAACTAGAAGATTGGGAAACCTTTAGAGGTCAACAGAAAGCCACAAAAAGAGTTATAAAGAAAAATAAGATAAAATATGAGAAAAAACTAGCCACAGCATATAAAGACAGATAGCAAAATTTCCTATAAATATATAAAACAAAAAAAAAGTGGCTAAAGTAAACATTGGTCCTTTAAAGGATGAGAAGGGGCACTTGGATATGGGATATGAGGAAATGGCCGAGGCATTGAACAGGTTTTTTTTATCGGTCCTCACAGTAAGGACACTAATAATATGCCAATAAGTGACAAAGAGATGAAGGTAGGTGTGGATCTGGAAACAATCATTATTACGGAAGAGGTAGTGTTGGGCAAGCTAATGGAGCTAAGCATTGACAAGACTCCTGGCCCTGATGGAATGCATCCCAGGATACTAAAAGAGATGGCGGGAGAAATAACAGATGCAGTGGTGGTAATTTTCCAAAATTCGCTGGACACTGGGGCAGTCCCAGTAGATTGGAAAACAGCAAATGTGATGCCACTGTTTTAAAAGGGAGGTAGACAAAAGATGGGGAATTATAGACTGATTGGCTTAACCTCTATAATGGGGAAGATGCTTGAGTCTATTATTGAGGAAAGATTGGCAAGGCATCTCGATAGAACTGTCCCGTTGGGCAGATGCAGCATGGGTTCATGAAGGGCAGGTCATGCTTAACAAATCTTTTGGAATTCTATGAAGACAATACAAGCAAGGTGGACAATGGGGACCCAGTGGATGTGGTGTACCTAGATTCCAAAAGGCCTTCGACAAGGTGCCACACATGAGGCTGCTGCATATGTTAAGGATGCATGGCATTATGGGTAAAGTATTAGCATGGATAGAGGATTGGTTGACTAACATGAAGCAGAGTGGGGATAAATGAGTACTATTCTGGCTGGCAATCAGTGACTAATGGTGTGCCTCAGGGACCACATGTAGTGTGTCAAAGTTTGCAGATGACACTAAGGTGAGTGGCAGAGCAAAGTATGCGTAGGACAATCTCATTTTGCAAAGGGATGTATATACTTTGAGTGACTGGCAAAGGCCCTGGCAGATGGAATACAATGTTAAGAAGTCATCCATTTTGGTAGGAGTAACAGTAAAAAGGACTATGACATGAACAGTAAAAAGTTGCAGCATGCTGCTATGCAGAGGGACCTGGACGACCTTGTGCATGAATCACAGAAGGTTGGTCTGCAGATACAACAAGTAATTAAGAAGACAAATGGAATTTTGTCCTTCATTGCTGCAGGGGCTGAGTTTAAAAGCAGGGAGGTTATGTTGCAGCTGTGCTGGTGAGGCCACACCTGGAGTACTGTGTGCAGTTTTAGTCTCTTTACTTGAGAAAGGATTGTACTGGCACTGGACAGAGTGTAGAGGAAGCTCACTAGGTTGATTCCGGAATTTTGGGGTTTGGTTTATGAGGAGACACTGAGTAGGCTGGGAATAATGAGGGGGGATTCTTATGGAAACATATAAAATTATGAGGGGAATAGATAAGGTTGAAGTAGAGAGGATGTTTCCATTGGTAGGTGAAGCTTGGACAAGACGGCATAGCCTCAAGATTAGAGAGAACAGATTGAAGACTGAAACTCAGAAGGAACTTCACCCAGACTGATGTAAATCTATGGAATTCCCTGCCCAGTGAAGCAGTTGACATTACTTCAGTACTCGCTTTTCAAACTAACATAGATTTTTTTTTAACAGTAAAGGAATTAAGGGATACAGTGAGAGCATGAGTAAGTGGATCTGAGGCCGCGAAAAGATCAGCCATGATCTGATTGAATGACGGAGCGGGCTCGAGGGGCCAGATGACCAACTCCTGATCCTAGTTCTTATGTTTGTATGTTCTTAGAAATAGCTCTTTTTGCTCGCCTTGCCAAAGTATCCCTAGAAAAATATTTTTAAAAATCAATTATATAAACAATTATATAAAGATATAAATAAATCCTGTGAGGGAGAAAGTTTAGACTCAGTGCCAATTAAGGAATGCTAGTAAAATTCCAAGTGTTTGACATAGAATGTGACTCATTTTAATGTGGAAATATTTATATTCCCATCCATTTGCTGCATTGAATTCCTTCAGGATAAGTGAAGTCTGGACGATAAGTAACTTGTTCAGTGGTCTTTGTTGTATAAACCCCGGTTTCTGGGATTACAGTAAATAGGCTTACAGGAAGTGCTGCTGATTCGAGGGTGACCTCACAGCATCAGCATGATGAATAGGGACTTCCCTTTTAAATAGAAGCTGTCGTACTGTGCTTCACATGTACACTTGGAGGCGAAGCCACTTGTACTGTCAATGAGCTCCTAACGTTTCAGGTACCTGTCTTGGAAAGGAAAGGGACAGTTCTCTCTCCGGCCCAATTGTTAAAGGTGAGACTTTGATTGGCTATTTCAACTGCCACAGTGTAAATTTGCCATAGAACAAACTTGCAGCAATCATCGTTTTATTGACTTAACTTAGATTTGTATGAGTTTAATTTTTGTAGCAAATTTGGAACACTTTAATTCTTTGGAAGATTTTTTTTAACTTTCTCTCAGTATTTGATAATGTGTGAAAAAGAGTGTGAGTTTTTATTTTGTTGGACTTTCGAGGATAAAATAATAAGAAATAGAAGCATTTGACCCTTCAGGTCTGCTCCATTGTTCAATAAGGTCGTGGGTGACCTGATTGTGGCCTCAACTTCACCTTTGCCTGTTCCCCTCTAACACTTGAGTCCATGTTGTTCAAAGGGCTGATGAGCTCAGCCTTAAATATATTCAATGGTTTTAGTCTTGACTGTTCTCTGGTGTGGAGAATTCCAAAGACTAATGGGTTTCTGAGAGAAAAAAACTATTCCTCCCTCCTATATTACACCTTATTCTTACATTATTGTCCTTTCATTCTAAGTAAACAAAAAGCAATGTGTCACAACAAGTGGTCTGACCTCCTGGTGACTGTCTAGTGCCCAGCAAAGCATGGCCATCAGTAATTGAGCTTGAATTGGGAACGTAGAAGCAGAAATGTACTATTCGGCCTGTCAATGATTCACAACTCCCTGAGTAAATTATATCAATCCGAAGTGACTTCACCTTTGTTTTAAATTATGTCCCGTAGTTCTGCACTCCTCAACCCCGGGAAATATCCAAATTTACCTATTTAACTATTCTGTAAGTTTCAATATGATCATTTCTTACCCTTCAAAACTTTGGAGAATACAGATCCACTTTGCCCAATTTATCTTCACAGGACAGTCTCATCATTCTGAGAACAAACTTAGTGGAACTTACCCTCTCCATGGCAATAATACTTGTCCTAAAAGAAACCAAAGAACTATGAATGCTGGAGATCCAAAATAAACAATAACAGAAGATTCAGCAACTGGCAGCATCTGTGGAAAAAATGTTTTGAGTCCTGTAACCCTGGATGTCTTACTATTTTTGAAAAACACTTAACATCTTTTCCTCTTATTAAACTGGGAAACGTTGCATTCTTTCATGTGAAAGAATTATATTATACCCCATCTGCCATGTCCTTGCCTGTTCACCATCCAAACTCTGTTGAAGCCATTTTGCATCTTCCTCATAGCATAAATTTCCACCTATTTGTTGACTTGCTTGCTGAGCTGGTGAGTTTGTTTGCAGATGTTTTGTCACCATCCTTGGTAACATCATCAATGCACTTCCGGTGAAGCATTGGTGTTCTGTCCCGCTTGCTATTTATGTGTCCGGGTCTGACGGGGTTGCTGCTGTCGTTTCCGGCTTGGTTGCTGGCTATGTTTCTTAGTGCTTGGGATATGGGGTCCAACTCTACATGTTTGTTAGTGGAGTTCCAGGTTGAGTGCCAGAATTCCAGAAATTCCTGGGGCATGTCTCTGTTTGGCTTGTCCTAGGTTGGATACCTTGTCCCAGTCAAATTAGTGTCCTTCATTGTCCGTGTGTATGGATACAAGTGATAGCTGGTCATGTCCCTTGGTGGCTAGTTGGTGTTTGTGTACCCTGGTGAGTAATTTCCTTCCTGTGTGCCCTATGTAGTGCTTTTGGCAGTCTTTACATGGTATTTCATATGTAATGTACTGTTGGTTGTGAATATGGGATCGTTAAGATTAGATTAGATTCCCTACAGTGTGGAAACAGACCCAAACAGTCCACACTTACCCTCCAAAGAGTAACCCATCCAGACCCATTTCTCTCTGACTATTGCACCTAACACTATGGGCAATTTAGCGTGACCAATTCACCTAATCTGCACATCCCACGCAGACACGGGGAGAATGTGCAAACTTCACACAGACAGTCGCCTGAGGCTGGAATCGAACCTGGGATCCTGGCGCTGTGAGGCAGCAGTGCTAACCACTGAGTCACCATGCTGCAACGTGCCATTTATACTTGTTAATAGCTGTCATGGTGAGGTAGTCGGTTTGTGGGCAACCATGATACCCAGGGTTGGAGTGTTCTGATGATCATTTCTGATATGCCCTTACTGTTTGGCAGTGTGGCCAGTGTGTCCAGGAGTGTTGTGTCTTCCTGTTGTGGTCTGTCATGTGGGTATTGGCGGACTATGCTTTTTAGGTACCCTTTGTTTCTGAAGATGTTGAGTAGTTGTTTTTCTTCAGCTTTGTGCAGATCCGGGGTTCTGCAGTGTGTTATAGCTCACTTGAACAATGCTGTAATACAACTCTGCCTGTGGGTGTTGGGATGGTTGCTGTTGTAGCTGTTTGTCAGTGTGGGTGGCCTTCTTGTATACGCAAGTCTGGAGCTCCCCATTGGTGTTCTGTTCAACTATTACATCCAAGAAAGGGAGGTGGTCCTCTTCTTCCTTAGAGAATTTTATGCTGGTAAGGCTGTTGTTTATGCGTTGATGGGTTTCCTTTAGCTGAGAGCATTTGGTCATGACAAATGTGTCATCAACATAGTGAATCCATAGTTTTGGCTG
Organism: Chiloscyllium plagiosum; assembly: GCF_004010195.1. Classification (NCBI taxonomy): domain Eukaryota; kingdom Metazoa; phylum Chordata; class Chondrichthyes; order Orectolobiformes; family Hemiscylliidae; genus Chiloscyllium; species Chiloscyllium plagiosum. The sequence goes on along the minus strand of NC_057715.1, from coordinate 106,060,225 downwards.
GATTGTGGGCTGTGCTGTCTGTTCTAGTCTTTGCATGACAGTTTCAACTATTAGTTCTGATATCGGTGATCCCGCGGGTTTTCCATTGATTTGTTTGTGTACCTGGTGATTAAAGATGAAGTGGGTTGTGAGGAACTTATCCAGTAGTTTGATGGTGCTGCCTTTGCTGTTGCTGTTGGTGTTGTATGTTGCCTGGTCCTTTGAGTAGCGAACCTCGTGTTTCCTTGGCTAAGAGAGTGTTTATGGAGGTGAACATGCTGTCACATCAAAGGAGACCCTAATCTTGCCCTCATCTAGTTTGGTGTCCTTGATGATGGTGAGGAATTCTTGGGCGGAGTAGATGGAGTGGGTTGAGTTGTCCACGAGGTGTTTTAATCTTTGATGCAGTCCTTATCTAGTCTGTATGTCGGTTTTCCTGGGAATCAAACTATGGGTCTGAGGAGGGCCCTTGGTTTGTGTACCTTTGGGAGTCCATAGAAGTGGGGTATGTTGGATCCCTATGGCTTCATTTTCTGGAAATCCATCTTGCTAATTTCTTCCATCCTGTGTAGATTTCTCAGGGCAACTGTGATGCTGTTTTGCAGTTGTGGTGTCCGGTCTGTTGTCATTTGTTGGTAAGTGTCGGTATCTGCTAGTAGTGTCCTTGCTTTTTCAATGTATTATCTTTGTTCAGTATGACAGTCATGTGCCCTTTGTCTGCTGGTTGGATTACAATGATTTTGTCCCCCTGAGTCCTTCTAGTGTTTTCCTGTCTTGTGTGTTGAGGGTGTCTTCTCTTTTTCTGCTTAACTTTGGGGCTACTGTCTGCCTAATGATCTGTTGGGTTTCCTCTCTGAGTCAGCTGTTCTTGAGAGTGGCTTCTAATGCCACTAGGAAGCCCATTTTATTGGTGTCTCTTGGTTGTAATTCAGTCTCAGTGAGCAAGTCAACAATCTCATCCACAACCTGAACCACAAATCTTCTCGAATACTCTGAATACCCACTTAGTTTTGTGTCATCTGTGAACTTGGAAAATTACAACTTTCACCAGATCAGAATCATTGATATATATTGTACTCAGAGTGCAGCAAAGTACTGATCTTTTCGGAACCTCACTAGTGACAGCTTGACAGCGTGAGAATGAACCACTCTGATGCGGCACGGTGGCACAGTGGTTAGCATTCCTGCCTCACAGTGCCAAGGACCCGGTTTGATTCCGGCCTCAGGCGACTGCCTGTGGGAAGTTTGCACATTCTCCCCCTGTGTCTGCATGGGTTTCCTCTGGTTTCCTCCCATAGTCCAAAGGTGTGCAGGTCAGGTGGATTAACCATGGGAAATGCAGGGTTACAGGGATAGGATAGGGGTTGGGAATTGATAGGTTGAATGGCTTGCTTCCACACTGTAGGGATCCTATGATTCTGTTTCCTGTCTGTTTGCTAGTCCTTAATTTATGTTATTACATGATCTCTTGGTCTGAGTGCTTTAAATGTGCTAACTAATCTCCAGTGTTTATTTTTTGTCAAAAGCTGCTTGATTTAAGGGATTTTTCTGAATTTGTCTCCTCAAGCAGTGCTCTTGTACCCTCAAGCAATATGCTATTTCTAAGGTATCGTTCGTTACACGCTAACCAACAAGTTGTACAGGTATTAGTTAGGTATGGCCATCACAGCCAGGACAGAGACTAAAACAAAAACAGAAATTGCTGGAGAAACACAGCACTTTTGACAACATCTGTGGAGAGAAAGCATAACCCAGTGACCCTTCTTTAGAACAGTTAAGACTAATCTTGTTCACCTGTCATTAATTGTTGAGAATTCAAGCCACTTCCTCCTTTCTTCCATTCTGTGCCTCTGTTGCTGCTCCAATTCAACCCCCTTTCAAAATCAGAGGGGTATTTGTCCAGCTCAGATATATGAGGGCAATGAATTTACAATGTTGATCCTAGCATTCTAAAACTATTCCAGAGATCATGAATGCACAATTTATACTTTTCCAAATGATCTGAGATTCTGGAATAGCTTGCAGCCTTTTGTCATTGAGTATCGGTAACCTGAAATATTGCTTCAATTTTACAGGTCTTTGGTTAGATCACTTGATTGCAAGGTCCAGTTTTGGTATCCATCGCTAAGAAAAGTGAGAGAGAGAAAATAGGGAATTACAGGCCAGTGAAAATACTGACATCTTGTATTGAGTACACCTTAAACAAAGGACTCAGAAAGTTAGAGTATGATCAAAGTCAGCTATTTTGTATACACCTGTGATGTATGCACATCACTGATTGGCCAGTGTTTATTGTGCAGCCACCATTGCCCTTGAGCAGGTGGTGGTGAGATGCCATGCCTTCTTGAACTGCTGCAGTCCATTTGGTCTAGGTAGACCCACAATGCTAGGGAGGGGATTGCAAAATTTTTAACTCAGTGACAGTGAAGTAATAATGAGATGTTTCCAAGTCAGAATGGGTGAATGGCTTGGAGGGGATCTTGCAGGTGGTGGTGTTCCCATGTATCTGCTGTCCTTGTCTTCCTAGTGGCCTTGGATTTGCAAGGGTTTAGATCAGAGTGGTGCTGGAAAAGCACAGCAGGTGAGGCAGCATCTGAGGAGTGGGAAAATCGACCCATGTTTGAACCAAGACTATAATGAGGTCAGAAGCTGAGTGGCCCTGGCAGAATCCAAATCAAAAGCAAGAGCTGCTAGACACCACTGTTGATGTTTTCAAGAGTAGAACGATAGGGCAATAAGTGGCTGGATTATCCTTTTTAAGAGCAACAAACAAAGGAAATTGAATTTGACAAATCTATTAAAAGATTTTTTTTTGATGGTGTAACTAATTGGGTAGTAAATAGGACCTTGGAGTTCCCAATGCATTCAATAAAATGTCACAAGAATAGGTTAGTATACAAAGCAAGGGCTTATTAATTTAAAGGGTAATGCATTAATAAATGAAGATTTGATTTATGTAGCAAAAGCATGGTATAATGATAACTTGGTAGATTGTTGCTAATGAGAACCACAAAATTCAAGGTAGCATATGGAACATAGTGTGTGGGGAAATGTAAAATATTCATTTTGATGCTAAGAACAAAAATAGCAGAATCATTTGTAAGAGGTTTGAAACTTACAACTATTAACACCTGTCTGTACTCAAACAAGTAGGTTAGAATGCAGTTAAAGTAACAATTATGAAAGCAAGTAAGATTTATTACGAGGAGACTGGAGTGCAAAAATAAGCAAATATTGCTTCAATTTTACAGGTCTTTGGTTAGATCACTTGATTGCAACGTCCAGTTTTGGTATCCATCGCTAAGGAAGGATATATTTACTTTAAAGGTGAATAAGCAAATGTTGGGTAATTTGATTCCTGAGGTGAAGAGACTATCCTATTGTGAGAGGCTAAGCAAATTAGGCCTAGATCATCTGGAATTTATGTGAGTTGATCACATTGAAACTCAGATGGTACTAAAGCTGCTGTTACCTCTGAGAGGCTGTTTTTCCTGGCTGGAGAATTCACAAGACTGGGACAGAATTTCAGGATAAGAGTTTGATCATTTAGGGCTCAGATAAGAAGAAATTATTTCGCTTCAAGGCTTATGAATTTTTGGAAATTTCTGACTACTGATGGTCCATCAGTTAGTATTCTCAAGTCTGTGAATGACAGAATTGTGGTCTGACAATTGGAGAGCAGATGGGAAAGTGGAGATGAAGTGGAAGATTAGATATGATAGCATAAACGGAGCAACTTCGAAGCAGTGCACAGTCTTGTAGGATGGAGAAGATTGTATATATAAGATAAGGTATCACCATGATAGATTCAAACATGTGGATGAGAGATTCTTATTTGAGAAATGTAATGGACTAAGGAACTGGAAACCACTGTAAAGACAATACGGTGATATATGAGCAATCAGCACTTGAAGCAAGGTGGAATATTGCAACAGTATTTTGGATGAAGTCTATCATGGGTAAAAGAATGGGAGAACAGCAGGCAGTCAAGTCTGGTAGGTTAATACATATACAATAGTACATGAAAGGATGAAATTGTCTTTCCAAGTACAGCACAGACCAGTAATATTCTTGCCTGTGTGACTCACTTTACACACAGGATGGTAAAATGACAAACCAAGGTTTTAAGTGAGTGAGTATTTGTTGGTTTCTAGAAAGCGAAGCACATCATTTTTAACGTCTGAATGAAAACAACATCTGGTAATTCCATGTGATTCATGTTGATGCTCTGAAAATGAGTACAAATGCTTTACTTTATGAAGACATCCCCTACTTTAAGATGGTTACACTCCGCATTCTATAAAATGAGGCAGAAACATTATTGTCAAGCAAGAGTTTAGCAAGGGAGAAATTCAATAAAGGATCTAGTATAATAGTTGAGGGAGGCATGGTCCTTGTCCATCCCACATATTAGTTTGATCTTTAACGTGTACATCTTTAATGTATAACTGTGCCTTATTGCTAAGAAGCTATTGCTCTGTTCTCCTGTCTTAATGCTCACACAGTACTTGATTCTGACGCAAATTATTTTTGCTCACATTTGCAAGCCAAGAATGTTTGCTGATATGTGTCTTTCTTTGAAAAGGGCTTGTGCTATAGTAATTTGCTTTGCAAAGAAATGTTGGCATCTATTGTGAAACCATGAGATCAGAAGAAATAGGAACAGGAGTAGGCCTTTTGGCCCCTCTCTCTCTCTGCAGAAACTGTTGGAAACTCCAGGTGAACTGATGTTATAACTGGAACTTTTGAAGACATCTCAAATTCTTTGATGGGGTGGCCAACAGCTGCCGTTTTGAGCTGGAATATTCTTGTACTCATGAAGTGGGGCTGAGGGAGTTTTCAAGCTGCTTTTAATTCCTGGAAGAGACAGACTCCATTTGAATCACTTCCATTTTCCATTCTGCAACACAGCAGAAATGAAACAGCTTAAAGAAGTGGCAAAAATGTGAAGCTCTGGGCCAAGGAGGAGCTGAAATGAGCAGTGTTTATTGATCTAAGGGAAAGCTGGATAATTGGAACAGAAAGGAATAGAGAGTTATAATGGTAGATTAAGATGAAGAAAATGTCAGAATATGTAAGTGGTTGGAACAACTGTTTTGTTTCTGAATTATGCATTCCATGTAATGCTCCAGGAACTCAGTATTACAGCCAACTCTGATCCTGCTGTCCATCTGCAACTCTCAGTGTTATGAATCCTGGCTGAACAAATATTTGGGCATGATTTAATGGTCATGCCCATTGGCTGCAAAGCTGATCTGAACCCCAATGCAGACCACTTTATTAGATTACTTACAGTGTGGAAACAAGCCCTTCGGCCCAACAAGTTCACACCGACCCTCCGAAGAACAACCCACCCAGACCCATTCCCTTACATTTACCCCATCACCTAACACTACGGGCAATTTAGCATGGCCAGTTCACCTAACCTGCAAACCTTTGGAGTGTGGGAGGAAACCGGAGCACCCAGAGGAAATCCACACAGACAATGTGCAAACTCCATACAGAGAGTTGCCCAAGGTGGGAATTGAACCGGGTCTCTGGCGCTGTGAGGCATCAGTGCTTACCACTGTGCCACCCCGGTGTTACTTCAAGACAAACGAGTACTCACCTGGACAGTGTTGGACCTTCCAGTGAATTCATCCCCAGGTAGAACAGAAATCGTACCCTGCACCCCCTGTCCTTGGAAACTGCAGGCCAATCAGAGGCCAGCAGCTCTCTGGTACTCACAGTGCTACTGTGATCTGTGGCCACTGCTGGTACTCCGCTCAGCCCTTCACTGGGGATATGTGATGCATCCTTGCCAAAAGGTAAATGGATCTATACTGAAGGAGACCTAGTTGGCTGGGTGGTGTGTGAGTGAGCTGCAGAGGGAAAATTGACAACAAGGATTGTCTTCCTCTGTCCTGATGAAAGGTTCCGACCTGAAACGTCAACTCCCCTTCTCCTCCGATGCTGCTTGACCTGCTGTGATTTTTCCAGCTCCACTCGTTATCCACCCTTCCTCTGTTCTTAATCCTGGGATATTTAGTTGGGGCTGTCTGCAGGGATTTCCCCCACCATCCCCCTCTACCCAATCTCCTCTGATAAGCAATAAGCACACCCAACCAGATTTTCTGAGTGAATTTCACAGATCCCATGTCCCACACCTACAGCTGGTAGAGATGTGGACCTTTAAGTGAGTCTTAAATGGTTACTTCTGGCCTCTGGGCAGGAAACCCCCTTCCTAACCTTCCCACTCTGAGCTTGAACAAAGGATACTGGTAAGAAGTGGGATCTCCTCTCTTTCCCCTCCTATCTCATTCCCCCCCCACTCCCAAACCTCACCCCTCCCCCCGCCCCCAGTCTGGCGGGGTCGGGATATTAAATCCCATTATTGGAGTAGGTTAGAGGTTGGGGTCAGTGAGGGAGAGTTGTGAATCACTCATAGGAATGAAAATTTGGAAAGGCAACAGTGATTATTTCTTTCTGAACTGCAGTGGTGACATAAAAGGAAATAAAATCATATCCTGTGCCTGGAATCAGACTGATGAGTCACGATGAGTTAAAATACTCTATGCTCAGCGATGTTTTAATCACACTGCTTGCAGATCAGTTTTCATATCTTGCATTATAGTTCCTTAAATCATCTCATGCTCAGTGTTTAAGCTTATGCTGTTAATGGCAAATAGCATTCATATCCCTACATGATGCTGGCAGTCTTTCTGCGGCAATGAGATGTGGAAATGGAGTCCATGGTTGGGAGGTTGGCTTCCATGATGGTCTGGGCCATCCACACAACTTTCTGTAGTTTTTTACGGTCCTGGGCAAGATCCAGGCTAACAATATCTGCAACCGAGTGATTCTGGACATAACCCCAATGATACTTAATTGCCATTACTGAATCCCCATTTTCAGCAATCCCAGGGCCTGATATTGACCAGGAGCTAATCTGACTGGCTATATGAATGCTGTGACTATTAAGAGCTAGCCAGAGGCTAGGAATCCTGGTGAAAGCAACTCATCTCCCATCTCCACAAAGAAAGTCCTTCTACAAGGCACAAGTCAGGAATGTGATGGAATACTTATCCGGGTAAGGGCAAGCATCAACAAACATTCAAGAAGCTCAACACATTCCAGGCCAAAGCATCTGTTTGGTTGACACCTCATCCATCAAACTAAACATTCACTTCTCCATCATTGACACACAGTAGCAACTGAGTGTACAAGTTACAAGGTGCGCTGCAGTAACTCTGCAAGGTTTCTCAAATAAAACACCAAATAAAACCATCTGGAAGGACAAGGGCAGTAAATACATGTAAACACCAGCTAGATGTTTTTATCCAAACTGCACATCATTCTGATTTGGAAATATTGCTACCATTCCTTCACTGCCACAGAATCAAAATCCTGGAATTCCCTACCTCCCAGTACAGTGGGTGTATCTGTGTCAGAAGTACCTAAGTACTGTGAAAGGTTTTGTTTTGCAAGCAGTACAGGCTAATCATAACAAACAAGGGCATACAGATTAAAGGTGTTTAGACAGAGTGAGGCATACAAGGTTTCAACTGCACAAAAGTGCACAAAAGCTTGGCCAACATTAAATTGAAATTAGAGAGGTTCATTCTGCAATCTAATGTGTTCAAGCTTCTGAATCTTCTGCCTGATGGGAGAGGTTGGAAGAGAGTATTAGTGGGGTGGGAGGGGTCTTTCATGATGTTGGCAGCCTTGTCACAGCAACAAGAGGCGTAAATGGAGTCCATAGATGGGAGGTCGATTTTTGTGATGATCTGGGCTGTGAAGAACAGCTTCTGTAGTTTCTTACGGTCCTGGGCAGAGCAGTTGCCGTATAAAGCTGATTATATTCTATGGTGCATCTGTAAAGTTTGATGAGAGTCCTTATGGACATGACAATTTCCTTAGCCTCCTGAGCCTTCTTGACTGTCTCATCTATGTGGCAGGTCCTGGACAGTTTGTCGGTTTTTGTCACTCCTCGGAACTTGACCCTCTAGACCCTCTCCACCACAGCTCCATTGATGTAGATAAGGGTATGCTTCCCTCCTTTCCTCCTGAGATCAACAATCAGTTCTCTTGTTTTGCTGACATTGAGAGAGTGAGATCGTGATCATTGCACCATGACACCAAGCCGTCTATCTCCTGCCTGTATTCTGACTCATCATTGTTTGATATCCGGCCGACAACTGTGGTGTCATTAACAAATCTGTAGATGGTCTTCCTACAAAATTTGCCTACACGGTTGTGGGTGTACAGAGGGTATAGACAGTGGCTGGGAATGCATCCTTGCTTGGCACCAGTGTTGAGGATCATTGTGGAGGAAGTACTGTTGTCTATTGTCACTGATTGCGGTCTGTAGGTCAGGAAGCTAAGGATCCAGTTGCAGAGGCCGCAGCTGAGACTTAGGGTCTCAGAGTTTTGAGAGTAGTCTGATGGGGATTAAGGTGTTGAAGGTGAGCCTGTAGTCAATAAGTAGGAGTCTGGTTGGAAGAGGAACTAGGGATGGATCACAGTTGCTGGACGAGCCAGTGATTCCCCACTTTCCATGGAATAATAGAACATTGGTACTTTTATAACAGTCAATCCTGGCTAACTGATGGCTTCAAAGGAAACTACATTTCAAATTACTTTAGAATAAAGGTATATCTTTTGAAGGCATCTTCACCCCCCAGAATGTTTGACAACACTGTGGCTTTAAAAGGTGCATTTTTAAAAAAATTTTTTTGATGAAATAATATTGAGACTAAAGGGATGGGTGGTCTGCTTCAAAGCCAATAAAATAATCAGTTTGTGAGGCCTTAGTTTTTTTTAAAGTTAGAACAATAGAAGCAGCATGAATGGGTGGGGTCAAGCTACCACAGTACCAGGATTTTTAGTTCTAGTTTTCTGCAGTAGCTGGGGTCTTGAAGCTGGATGTGGAAGCTCTTATTCATGTCTCTGTTACAGCTAAAAGCTGGGATTCTCTTCCTGCTGCTAGAATCACATGTGAGACAATCTATTTTACTGAATTTGTCTTTGCTAATGGTGTGTTTATGGAATGTTATTCTATTGGAGCAGTTAATTAGTAGTTAAGATGTAGATATTGTTTTGTTAAGTATTTCAATAGAGTCATGGTTAAACTAGTTCTTTTATTTTTGTTTTGTCTGTATTTCGATTATAGTGTATGAATAAGTTCTGTGTTTGTTTCAAGCCTAACAGCGTGACCAATTGAATTGGATCCAGAGCTCAAAGGCTTACACTTATTTTTAAAGACTATCTTCTTCATATATTTTGAGAGAGTTTTGGTCTGGTCCATAACAGGTGTAAGACTGTTTGTGTGGAAGATCAGGATTGGTCAAAGGGCACTTCTTTCTTGCTTACCCCTTTTGATTTCCAGCATGTCAGTCATCCTTTGCTGATTTACTAGCAAAGCATTTCCAGTAAATCCTAACGTTATAAACTTTCGCAATCAGGGCTCATGTTCCCTTTTGTAATTGTCCTTGTTTTCTACTTTCAAACCATTTGTCATGTTAAACCGTGTCACTAGACTTGTAACCCAGAACACCATGCTAAAGTTCTTGGGTGATGGGTTCAAATCCCACTATAGCAGACTATGGAATATGAACTCATAAAAAAAAAATTCAGAATAAAATCCTAGCCTAAACCTGACCATATAACTATTGTCAATTGTTCTAAAATCTTACCTGATTCACTAATGTACTTTAGGAAGGAAACCTGGTCTAGTCTACATGCGACTATAAATCCAACACAATGTGACTGACTTTTACCTGTGCTCTGGTCAATTGGAGATGGCAATTAAAGCTGGCCTGGCCAGTGACATCTACATCTGGTGAATGAAAGAAAGAAAGTTCTCCTAATCCACGTCAGCCTTTACGTTAATCAGAGATCCTCCTGTGTATACATTGATTCAGTTCTGTCATTGACTGCACTTCAGTTACTGTGGGGTTTTGTGAATCTGAGATGAAAAGCAAAAGGTACATTTCAATTATGTCAATTTATTTGTTCTCCGCCAATCCCCCAACAACTGAATATCTAGGTTGTTGGACGAAGGTTCCAAAGATCTCACCCATTTTTGTTATCTCAACCAAATAAACTGGTCAATAAATATCAAGTATCTGTTTATGTTGAAGAGCTTCTGTGATACACCAGGTCTTGACATGCTTGCTAACCCTCCACATATGATCTCAAGGATTGGATATTGTGATCACTGATCTCTCATTGGCCCTTAATTTCTGACTTCCATAAACTTCACAAATTTATATTCACAAATACCCACGTGGCTTTTCGATCTCATGTGGCATTGCTACTACCATCATAATCACTCAAAGACAAGATTATGTTGTATCATTCTTTATCCACATTCCCCTTCTCTGTCCCGATATTAAATCTTTTTTGTCCATCACTGGAAATAGAAGTTTACAAAATCATGAGAGGCATGCATAGGAATAATAGTCAAGGCCTTTTCCCCAGGGTATGGGAGTCCAAAACTGAAGGTCATAGGTTTAAAGTGAGAGGGGAAAGACTTAAAAGGAGCCTAAGGGGAACCCTCTTCATGCAGAGGGTGGTGCGTGCATGGGCTGAGCTGCCCAAAGAAGTGATGGAGGCTGATTCAATTGCAGCATTTAAAAGACATCTGGATGGGAAAATGAATAGGAACATGGGGCAAATGCTGGCAAATGGATCTAGATTAATTTTGGATATCTGGCCAGCATGGAGGAGTTGGACTGAAGGGTCTGTATCCATGCTGTATATTTCTATGATGCTATGACTCTAAAACAACTTGCTCTCAATTCACTAACAGCTACACTTTCAAGATCCCATCTGTCTAGACATTGGCTTTCCTTTTGCCACAGCATTTTGTAGCTAACAATTGGTCACTAACACGTTACTCTGTCTCTGACACCCTAGCCATTGACTCAATAGTGCTTTCATCTTCATTCCCTTACGTCCAAGGTTGCTGACTTGATTGTACACTGCAGAAGACTATTTCAACATTAATTGTCATATCTGACTGGACCATATACATCATGCTGCAATAAGTCTGCAAACTTTCTCTACTACAAAGAATTTTCTTAAAACCCTCTCCCCATCTCCTCCACATTTATCACCAACATGTGAAGAGCTTATGAATGTCTTTGTCACTAAGAATAAGACTATCCATTCAATTGCCTCTGCTGATACCCCCTCCTGCACTCCACTTTCCTCAACCCAGGAACCATTAAGCTATTCCCTAAGTCTTGGCCCTGTACTCACATCTTATTCTCATTTTATTCTATCTCCCACCATTCTCCCAGAAGATTTACCTTCTGCTCCCTCAACTTGATCTCACTGTTCTATTGACCACTCAAATTCCTTTCCTGGGTCTCCATTTTAATTGATGTTCTTAATGGTTCCTGCTTCTCAGGTATTGTTGCCCTGTTATCCATGTCTTCCAACAGCACCACACACCTACCCCTTCTCAAAAAAATGTACCCTTGACTCTTCTGCCTTTGAAAGCTACAACCCTATGTCCAACCTCCCTTTTCTCTCCCAAATATGTGAGCTGGCTGTCACCAAACAAACTGAAGATTAATCTATTCTGGACCTTCATATTTGAATAGCCCCCAGTCAAGTTTCTGCACTGGCCACTGCATTGATAAACCTCATATCAAAAATGTTCAACATGACTGGGCCAAAAGTCCTAATTGACTTGTCTACAGCCTTTGACATGGATAATGCCACCATCCCACTTCAAGGCCACTCCAGTTTTGTCTATCTGGGCGTGACTGCTCTCAGCTGGCATTATTCTTATTTATCCAGTTAATCTCATTGTTTCACCTCCAAACATTTCTCTCTGTTCTCCTAAATGATTGCTTTTGTGTTTTCCTTAGATCACTCCCATTTGTAATCTACTGTCGCTTGACCACAGATCTGAAAACACCACATCCATTCACACATGGAAGCTGATGGTATCCAGCTCTAAGCCATCACTTACTCTCTCGATGCCTCCTCTGACATTAACTTATCACAATGTTTATCTGATATTTAGTTCTGGATGTGGCAAAATTTCTTCAAAATAGATATTGAAAAGGCCAACCTCATGATATTTGGTCTCTGCCACAAATTCCTTCCCTAACCACTGAGCCCATCCATGTCCCTGGCCACTGTCTGACTCTGAACTGGACTTATGTTGAGTCTAAGGTAAAAACAATGACTGCAGATGCTGGAAACCAGATTCTGGATTAGTGGTGCTGGAAAAGCACAGCAGTTTAGACAGCATCTGAGGAGCAGTAAAATCTGCTGTGCTTTTCCAGCACCACTAATCCAGAATTATGTTGAGTCTAAGATTAGCCTCTGGCCATATGTCTTTGTCATCACCAAAGCTGCCAATTTCTACCTCTGGACGTCATCCAACTCTGAATGTGCCTGAGTTCAACTACTGCTGAAACACACATCCCTCCCTATGTTTCCTCTCAACTTGACAATTCCAATACTGTCCTGGTTGGCTTCCCATCTTCCAGCAGGCGAAATTGGGTACTGCAGATGCTGGAAATTACAGTCAAGTTTAAAGTAGTGCTGGAAAAGGACAGCAGGTCAGGCAGCATCTGAGGAGCAGAAAAGTTGACGTTTCGGGCAAAAGCCCTTCGTCATGAGACTTGGTGTCAGATTTAATGTGATTATCATCCAGTGAAGTATTTTAGCATGTTTTACTGCATTGAAGGTGCTACGTTATGTGAAACTTGTGACTGATAACCATGAAGTCATTGTTACCCTTGTCTTCATCACCATTTACCCAATGTAATGACATTCTTGCATTAAATGTGCACCCTGAGCGCAACATATATTTCTGAAACTAAATTGCATTTCCTCTGACTCATTATCTCAATGAACACATTAAAGGAAAATGTCTGTAGCTTTTCATTAGAATGAAAAATAAATGGTTTCATTCTTGCTGCAGTGGCTAATTATGACTTACTTGAGGCTTTTACATGATCTTTTCAGTCACCCTTGCTTGTGCAGTTATAAGAAATCCATCTCATAATGAGTAAAAATTGATGTATAATATCTGTTTTGGAGTTAGATAGTGAACGTGTGTTTTCTTTTATAGTCAGTTTCCAAATCTCCTAAACTTCTGGACAAATCTATTGCGCTTCCACACTGAAAGAGATTAAAAACAGAAAGCGATAGAGAAAATTAGTAGGTGGCAGCACAGTGGCTGAATGGTTAGTACTGCTGCCTCACAGCGCCAGGGACCCGGGTTCAATTCCAGTCTTGAGCGACTGTCTGCATGGAATCTGCACGTTCTCCCCGTGTCTGCATGGGTTTCATCCGGGCGCTCCAGTTTCCTCCTACAATCCAAAGATAGCACTGCTGCCTCACAGCAACAGGGTCCCAGGTTCAATTCCTGCCACGGGTGACTGTCTGTGTAGAGTTTGCACATTCTCCCCGTGTCTGCATGGGTTTCCTCTGGGTGCTCCGGTTTCCTCCCATAGATCAAAGGTGTGTAGGTCAGGTGAATTGGCCATGCTAAATTGCCCATAGTGCTAGGTCCATTAGTCAGTAGGAAATGGGACTGGGTGGGTTACTCTTCAGAGGGTTGGTGTGGACTGGTTGGGCCGAAGGGCCTGTTTCCACACTGTCGGGAATCTAATCTAATCTAATCTAATGTGCAGGTTAGGTGAATCGGCCATGCTAAATTGCTAAAAGTAGTGAGGAATTTGTAGGTTAGGTATATTAGTCAGGGGTAAAAATAGGGTAGTAGTAGAATGGGTCAGGTGAGTTACTTTTTGGAGGGTTGATGTGGACTTGTTGGGCTGAAGGGTCTGTTTCTACACTATAGGGCTTATATTCTTCTATTGTATTCTAGGTCTGGCAACATCTGTGGAGAGAGAAACAGAGTTAATGGTTCAAGGCTGAGCTAGCCCTTTTTCAGAAGTCTTTTAAATGAAATGTACAGACAGACATAAAAACAGAGCACTGAGACACTATTCCAAAGAAAAAAAGCAGATCTATCCTTCAAACAACATCATGAAACAACTTAACTGCTGACCAATCTCATTGCTATTTGTGAAATTTTTGCCAGGCGCAAATTCTCTATCATGTTTCCCACACTCCAGTCATGACAGTACTTTAATTAATTGCTAGAAGTGCTTTGGGAAGTTCTTGGATTGTTAAAGGCATTGCATAATTGTAAGTTTTTTTTGCCTTTAAACTATGCATCGGAAAACCAATTTAAGGCTCTGGGAACATGGGTTCAAATCCCACGACAGCATTTGATGGAGTTTAAATTCGAGCGATAAATCTGAAATATAAAGCGAGTTTCAATTATGGTAAAAAGAAAACTGTCGGTGCTTCTGGTCAAGCCCATCTGGCAGCACAACGGTACACTATCAGGCGGGATTTGACTTGGGTGGCCTCATCAGGAAACCCCATGGCATCTGGTCAAAAATAGGCATGGAAACTTCCTGCTGGTTACCATGTACCATCCTCCATTAGGTGATGAATCAGTGTTCCTCCATGTTGAACAGCACTTGGGGGAAGCACTGAGGGTGGCAAGTGTACAAAATGTACTCTGGATGGCAGACCGTAATGTCCATCATCAAGAGAAGCCAAGCAGCACTGTTGATTGAGCTGGTCAGATCCTAAGAATCAAAGCTGATAGAATGGGTCTGTGGCATATGGTGAGGGAACCAACAAGAGAGAAAAACATACTGATCTCTCCCTCACTGCCGATGCATCTGTCCATGATAGTACGGCTAAGAGTGACTGTTGCACAGTCCTTGTGGAGGAGAACATGTTGATATCACCATCCATCATGTTGTGTGATGCTATCACCGTGGTAAATGGTACAGACATCGAACTCAGGCTCCAAAGATCGAGCAACGTAACCCTGGACATCTCTGTGGCTTTGAGAGCTGGCAGCAGTGATATGAACTCCAGCACAATCTGCAACCCCATGGCCCCAGCATATCCCCCATTCGATCATTACTATCAAGCCAAAGGATTAATCCTGGCTCAATGAAGAGTGCAGGGTGACATGCCAGGAGGAGCATCAGGCATGTCTAAGTGAGGCATGGTGGCTCAGTGGTTTTCAGCTGCCTCACAGCTCCAGGGAGCCGGGCACGATTCCAGCCTCGGGCGACTGTCTCTATGGAGTTTGCACATTGCCCCCATTTCTGCGTGGATTTCCTCTGGGTGTTCCGGTTTCCTCCCACAGTCCAAAGATGTGCAGGTTAGGTGAATTGGCCATGCTAAATTGCCCATAGTGTTCAGGGATGTATAGGTTAGGTGCATCAGCCAGAGGCAAATATAGGGTAGGGGGAATGGGTCGGGGGAGGTTATTCTTCGCAGGGTCGGTGTGGACTTGTTGGGCCGAAGGGCCTGTTTCCACACTGCAGGGATTCTATGATTTTATGTTAACCTGATAAAACTACAAAACAGGTCTCCTTCAATGCCAAACCACATGAGCAGCAAATTGTACAAAGGGCCACTGAAAACAGATTGAATCTAACCTCTGTGATCCTGCCACACCCAGTCATGAATGGTGGGGGACACTTAACAAAGTCACTGGAGGAGTAGGCTCCTCAATCCATCCTCAATGATAGGGGAGCCCAGCACATACATGCAAAAGATAAGGCTGAAGCTTTCACAGCAATCTTCAGCCAGAAGTGCCATGTGGATGATCCATCTTGACCTTCTCTAGAGGTCGCCAGCATCACCAATACCAGACTTCAGCCAATTTCAATCACTCCACGTGATATACAGAAATGGCTGGGTGTACTGGATACTGCAAAGGTCATGGACCCTGTCAACATTCCAGCCATGGTGCTGAACACCTGTATTTTAGAACTTCTAGGAACAGTGAGACGTAGGAACAAGAGTAGGCCATTCAGCCCCTTGAGCTGTTCTGTCATTCAATAAGATCACGGTTGATATGTAGCCTAACTCCATATGCCTGCATTGTGCCCATATCCCTTGATATCCTTGCTTAACAAAATATTGTCTATCTCAGATTTAAATTTAACAATTGAATTAGCATTGACCGATGTTTGAGGAAGAGAGTTCCAAACCTCCTCTACTCTTTGTGTGTAAATGTGCTTCCTAACATCTGTCCTGAATGGCCTGGCCCTAATTCTTCGACTATGGTCTATTATCTAGAATCTTGAGCCAGTGCAACTAGATCATCTTTATCTACTCCGTCTTTTCCTGTGAATGCCCTGAAGGTCTTGATTCGGTCAACACCTAACATTGTAATTTCTAGAGAATAAGGGCGTAATTTATCTAATCTCTCCTCATAAATTAACCCCTGAAGTCCAAGCGTTATCCTTGTAAACTTGCTTGAACTCCCTCCAGGGCCAAAGCATCCTCCCTATGGCAAGGTGCACTGATCTGCTCACAGTACTCTAAGAGAGGTATATGTATTGTTTTGCATAACTGCAGCGTAACGTCTGCATCCTTATACTCCAGCCCTTTAGAAATGAATGACAGTACTCCATTAGCCTTATCAAATATTTTCTGCAGTTGGTCATAGCATTTTAATGAGTAATGCACTTGAACCACCCCCCACCCTTTCCCTCCCAAATCTCGTTGGGCATCCACTGTATTTAATTTTGTGCCTTCCAAAAACAAAACATGTTTTTTTTCTAAAAAAGATAACCTCACATGTGCTTAGGTTAAAATCTATTTGTCACAGTTTTGCCCATTCGCCTGATCTATCAATATTTCTGTTGCAATTTTATGCTGTTGTCAACATTGTCTACAATGCTGTGTCTTCAGCAATTGGATATGTGACTTTTTATGCCATTATCCAAGTTGTTATTGAATACTGTGAATAATTAAGGCCTGAACATGCAACCCTGTGGGACACTATTACTCACATCCCGCCAATTTGACTACTTATTCATTATTATAATTCTCTGTTTCTTTCTACTCACTTTCAATTACTTGCTTATCAATGTCGGTAATTGCTTCACTTGGCTAACAGTCTCTTGTATGGGACTTTGTCAAAGGTCTTCTGGAAGTCCTTATAAACAACATCCATTGACTTACCTCTGTTCACCGCATTTGTCACCTCTTCAAAAAAGCTCTATGGAGGTTTATCAGGCAAGACCTACCCTTCATGAATCTATACTGACTCTCCCCGATTAACTGGAGTTTTCGAGGTAATCAGTTGCCCTATCCTTGGTAATAGACTCCAACAATTCCTCCACCACAGATGTTAGGCTAACTGGTCTGTAAATCTCTGGTTTCCCTCTGCCATCCTTCTTGAAGAATGGAGTGACACGAGCAAATTTCCAATCCAGAAGTACAGCTCCTGAATCCAGGGAACTCTGAAAGATTATGGTTAGGGCATCGGCAATTGGCTCTCCTACCTCAATTGATACCTATGGTTGGAAACCATAGTAGTGATTCATTAATCTGCATTACCACTAATGTCCCCATTATTGATCATTTACTTCAGCTAATTTTATTGAGACTTTATCCCTGGTCTTCTGTTAATTTCTTTGAGACTCATAGCAGGCTATCTTCCTTTTCTGCTGTGACTATTGAAGCAAAACAATCATTCAGATTGACTGCATTTCCCCATGGCCATTGACAATATCCGCACTCCCAGCCTTTGATGGACTAATACTACTCTTAACCAACTGCTCTCATTTACATAGCTATACATTTTCTTCTTATTGTCTTTTATGTATCTTGCATGTTTCCTGTCATTATCCTTTTTAACTGCTTTTCTAAGTTGCTTTGTGGCTCTTGCCACACCCTGAGCTGTCAAAATATAGTTGATACTGTGGTGTAGATATTTATCTTTCAGTCTGCAATGAGTGTTCTAATTTTAAAAACCATCAGCTGCTCTCTTGCTCCCTTAGTCTGAGGGTTCTGGTTTCAAACTCATTACAACCATCTGAGCGCAAAGGTAAGTCTGGAGTTCCAGAGCAGTACCAAGGAAGTGCTGAAATTTCACAGGTACCGGCTCACAATTCACGGTGAGAGTATTGTGTGTGGTTCTGGAATCCATATTATGGGAGGTGTGTGATTGCACTGGAGAGAGGACGCAGAGGAGATTTACCAGGATGTTGCCTGGCCTGGAGAATTTCAGTTATGAAGAAAAATTGTTAAAAATCTCACAACATCATTTTATAGTCCAACAGGTTTATTTGGACATAAAAACATTTGGAGTACTGCTCCTTCATCGGGTAGCTCGTGGAAGAGGCTCATAGGACACAGAATTTATAGCAAAAGATCATAGTGTTATATACTGATACGATCTATTGAACAAACCTACATTGGTGTTAAGTCTTTCATCTTTTAGAATGGGTTGCAGATTTCGGTTGATTAATATGTAAATCCAATAACTTCTTTCAAGTCACATTATCGAGATAATTTAAGGCTTTATTGAAAAAAAATGTGATATGTCAGCTCAGACAATGCATTAAAGGTATGAGGTTAGAGTCTGTATGTATTCCAATCTTGAGTCAGACTGATTCTATTTCCAAAGTAGGAATTTATAAAATGATTATGAAAAATATTGACTGCCTACAAATTGTGTGCTTTTTGAATAAAATATAATATATCTGCAAATACAATTCTGCAAATGCAAATTCAACCCATAGCAAATGCAAATTCAACCCATAGAACAGTTAAATGCGTGGCTACAGGGATGGTGCAGGAGGGAGGGATTCCGGTATTTGGATAACTGGGGTTCTTTCTGGGGAAGGTGGGACCTCTATAAACAGGATGGTCTGCACCTGAACCTGAGGGGCACCAGTATCCTTGGTGGGAGGTTTGCTAGTGCTCGGGGGGGGGGGGGGTTTAAACTAACTCTGCAGGGACATGGGAACCCAGACTGTAGCTTTAGGGTGCAGAACCTGGA
>NC_057715.1:106008457-106038480 GCF_004010195.1 Chiloscyllium plagiosum | reverse complement strand
GGTAGGTTCTTTACTCAGTGAGTCGTGAGTTCATGGAATGCCCTGCCAGTAGCAGTGGTGGACTCTCCCTCATTATGGGCATTTAAGCGGGCATTGGATAGGCATATGGAGGATAGTGGGCTAGTGTAGGTTAGGTGGGCTTGGATCGGCGCAACATCGAGGGCCGAAGGGCCTGTACTGCGCTGTATTCTTCTATGTTCTATGTTTATATGAGTGTGTGTCTGTGCAGGTAAGAGACAGAGTGACAGGACGTGTGTGTGTGTGTGTGAGAGAGAGACACTCTTGAAAACCTGCAACCCATATTAAAAGATGAAAGACTTAACAGTAATCTAGGTTTGTTCAATATATTGCAGCAGTGTATGACACTATGATCTTTTACTATAAATTCTGTGTCCTATGATCCTGCCCCACTACCTGCCTGATGAAGGAAAAGCACTCCAAAAACTAGTACTTCCAAGTAAACCTGTTGGACTATAACCTGATGTCGTGTGATTTTTTAACTTTGTCCAAGGCATATAAGGCTATGGATAAAGTGCTGGAAAACGGGATTAGAGTACTTAGGTAGTTGTTTTTGACTGGTACAAATGGATCAGGCTGAAAGGCTTTTCTCTGAGCTGTAGGCTTTTATGACTAAATGACATCTACACTTTCAGGTAGATGTGAATGACCATGTGAAGCAGTAAGAAGAAATGGAGGTCAGTACTGCCAGTTCTGGAAGGCATTTATTCCTCAATTCCAGTGAAACAGATCATCTGGTCATTGCCTCACATCTGCTTGACTGAGCTCACTGTGCCAATATTGGCTGCCAGACTTCTGACACTGAAACAGTGACTACGTTTCAAAAGTACTTAATTATCTGTAAGATATTGTAAATCACTTGTTGTCATGAAATGCGTTACGTAAATGCAAGTTTCCTTTCTTAGAAAGCAATATTGGGTGCTTTCCATAATTGGTTAGGCAGCATCCGAGGAGCCTGACCTGCTGTGATTTTCCAGCACCACACTCTTGGCTCTAATCTCCAGCATCTGCTGGACTCACTTTCACCTGCTTTCCCTAATTGACAGGGAGAAAGTGAGTACTGCAGATGCTGGAGGTTAGAGTTAAGAGTGTGGTGCTGGAAAAGCACAGCAGGTCAGGAGGCATCTGTGGAGTTGGAAAATTGATGTTTCGGGCAAAAACCCTCAGTTGTCAGCACAATTAATACCTCTGTCATTGCATAATCATGAAGAATTCTGCACTAGTTATAGCTCATCTCTTACATGTTACAAGTTGAGGGCAGCTAGGATTATTTTGACATTGTCTGATGGTACTAAGTACATAAGAGGCTAAATGAATGACAGCAAATTGGTAGCTTACTTGACAGCTCATTTTCATTCCTGATGAAGAGCTTATGCCCGAAACATCTATTCTCCTGCTGCTTGGATGCTGCCTGATCTGCTGTGCTTATCCAGCACCACGCTTTCAAGCTCACTTTCAGAATTAGAACTAAAAGGTTGGAGAGGCATGAAAGGACCACTGACTGACTATCGTCCATCCTATAATATCACATACACACAAACACTACCTCACAACCTGTGTTTCTTAAATACCACACAAAGTTACCCTCAAGGGGAGTTGTTTGTTCAGCAGAGTCAACTTTGAAAACATTTTTTAATTCACCGGTATCTGCTATTTTGTTAGAACAATGTAAATGTCCATGTCACTAATATTTAACACACTGCCAATATCCAAATACTTATATTTCTGTTTGCCAGATGCTTGTGCTGTAAGTGGGAATGGTAATATTTTGAACAGATGTTGTCAAGCCAACATTGTTCCAATTTCCATTTATAATCTTCCCTATGTTGATGGTAATGTGACTGCTGCATTCATGCGTAATATAACAGAGATTGTATGTAAACGTGCACTCCTCATGTCACACTATGCCACAAAACCCATTATGTTTTGAAATTCTTGCTTCTTCGCTTGTGGGACATGGACATTGCTGGCCGTCATTAGACTCGCTTTTACTTCCAGACTTTTCATGAAATTCAAATTTCATCATCGACCATGGTTGGATTTAAAACTATATCACCAGAGCATGACCAAAACAGAAATTGCTGGAAAAGCTCAGCAGGTCTGGCAGCATCTGTGGAGAGAAATCAGAGTTAACATCCAGTGACCCTTCCTCAGAACAGTTCTGCCTCTGATTTTTCCAGCAATTTCTGGACTTGTTTCTGATTTCTAGCATCCACAAAATCTCTGGGAGTTTTTATTTCTCCAGAACATTAACCTGGGATTCTAGATTACCAGCTCAGTGATACACATCGTTCAAGGTCAATGAATTTGTGACACAAATGCCCATACTTTTCCTTAGGTGGATCTGCAGGAATTATTAGCCATAAAAACCGAAATTAACTTATTTGTGGTCTCGCAGACAAGGGTTAAGGACATGCTTTCAGAATTAACGTCTATTGTCCCAACAAAACCGATATGCCCTTGACTACTTACTTGCCAAAGAGGGTGGAGTTTGCGCCATAGTTAATGTGAGGTGACACCTTTAGGCAAGACTAATTCTAGAGCAAATTATACAATGGACGGAAGAGCCTTGGGAAAAATTGATGGGCAGAGAGATCTGGGAGTGCAGGTCCATTGTACCCTGAAGCTTGCTGCACAGGTGGTTAAAGTGATCAAGAAGGCATATAGTATGCTTGCCATCATTGGACGGGGTATTGAGTATAAGAGCTGGCAAGTCATGTTAAAATTGTACAAGGCATTGATTCGGATGCATTTAGAATACTGCGTACAGTTCTGGTCGCTACATTATTAAAATGATGTGGATGTTTGGAGAGGGTGCAGAGAAGGTTTATGAGGATGTTGCCTGGTATGGAAGGTGCTAGCTATGAAGAGAGGCTGAGTAGGTTAGGTTTGCTTTCATTAGAAAAAAGGAGATTGAGGGGGGACCTGATTGAGGTTTACAAAATCTTGAAGGGTAAAGACAGGGTGAATAGAGACAAGCTTTTTCCCAGGGTGAAGGATTCAATAATGAGAGGTCATGCTTTCAAGGTGAGAGGTGGAAAGTCTAAGGGGAGGTACATGTGGCAATTACTTCACACAGAGGGTGGTGGGCATCAGGAACACATTGCCAGCAGAGGTGGTGGAGGCAGGCACGGTAGACTCATTAAAGATGGGCTTATGCCCAAAACGTCGATTCTCCTGTTCCCTGGATGCTGCCTGACCTGCTGCGCTGTTCCAGCAACACATTTTCAGCTCTGATCTCCAGCATCTGCAGACCTTACTTTCTCCTCACTAAAGATGCGTTTGGACAGAGGCATGAGTAGGTGAGGAGCATGACAGGTTTAGACAGTAGATTTGGATTGGCTCAGGCTTGGAGGGCTGAAGGGCCTGTTCCTGGGCTGTAAAGTTTCTTTGTTCTTTGTCCATTAAAGACAAATCCATGATGGGGGTTACTGACCTCATCGAGAATATTACCAGGCATGTAGATACCATTTGTACCTTCGTCAGTCAAATGACAGAAGGTGTGGAATGGGGGGATTGGAGTTTTGGCTCATTGTTCAACCGTTGATAAATTTGGCCATGTATAGTGGTATTGTTTTAGTTTGTTTCTTTGCTGGCATTGCTATTGTTAAATATATTATTGCTAAGCTAATAACTTCTGTTGACAACATCAGTTCCGCCAGAAAATGCTACTTCTCCATCTGAATGAAGATGAGGAGGTGTGATTGCCTACCCCTACTTCCTCCTCAGAGGAGAAGGACGTATGGTAGTGTCAAGCGGCCATTTGATTGGACTGATCTAATCTAGGCCCTCCCATCCTATGGTGTGGTCATGGAATGACCAAAAGGGGGAGATGAGGATCTGAAATCTGAATACAGACTGAAGTAACTAATTGTTGTCAGGAACGGCCATTTAGTACATAGACAGCAATAAAATGGCTTCTTATTGCAAATAACATGACAAAATGGCTTCCAGGCTGCAAATTGACAATTTTGCTTAAAGCTGCATAAAATAACTTTTAACCCTAGTGGTTGGCACTGCTGCCTCACAGCACCAGGGTCCCAGGTTCGATTCCAGCCTCGGGCGACTGTCTATGTGGAGTTTGCACATTGTCCTCGTGTATGTGTGGGTTTCCTCTGGGTACTTTGGTTTCCTCCCACAGTCCAAAGATGTGCAGGTCAGGTGGGTTGGCCATGCTAAATTGCCCGTGCATTAGTCAAAGGGAAATGAGTCTGGGTGGGTTACATTGAGAGGGTCGGTGTGGACTGGTTGGGCCAAAGACCCTGTTTCCACACTGTAGGGAATCTAATATAAAGCTTCATAATTTACTTAATCATAGTCTGTTTCTACAGAGAACAGCAGACAATGCTTCCTTTACAGCAAAGAAATAACTCGACTAGATAAGACACTACTGGCCACCCTAACTGATCTTCAAGTGCAGGTGTAGAGACGAGGTTCATGAAATAGAGTACTTGGATGTTGGAAAATAAAGTTGGTTCCCAGGAAATATCATTGGGCTAAGTTGCTGTCAAGAAAATCATTTCATTAAAATTGATCGATAATTGTTTGAATGTGCTTTATGATTATGGCCTGTACCTCTCTTTAAGAAAAGTATAAAAATGTCTTTGTTTTAAGCCATGTGTGCAGTTTCTCCGAGGAACATGGAAATGTTTAGCCTCTGTGTTACTGAATAACCTGCTCGGCTGAGATTGAATAAAGTGCGAAATCTTACAGAGCCAGACCGAATTGCTAGTGTTTATTGACTGATCGTGGAACCGAGAGACCCCTCCCATGGGTAAAGATCTTCACAATTGCAGTGAATATTGGAATACTCCATTTACTGAGTGTCAAAGGGGCATCAAAGATTTAAGGGAGACCACCTGGAATATTCTGTCATTAGAAATGGTTCTGAGGGAGCCCCCTCTGACGGTCCAATCTGGGCTACATCAGCATGTGAACTTAAGGTGTTTGCCCACAATGTACTCAGCTTTCAACGCTGATTAATATAGAACAAGTTCAGGATTGCAGCCCTTCCTATAAATCTTTACACCTCCATCACTTTCAGATCTGTTCCCCTCTGCCGAAGTCCTGATCATTCCCTTATTCCTGTCCATTCCAGCCCTCTATCCAGGCACTGTTGACCCTCCTTATCACTTTCCATTCTCCTCAGTGTTGTATAAGACAGTGAGTACCTGAAAGGGTTCACTGACTCCTCAAGATAAGCTCCATCCAGCAGGCTAAGAAGGACTGTTCCTGAGAGAAACCAACCACTATTCTAAAACAGTTCTAATGTGTCTGTTGTTGTCATGCTAAACCTGCTTCTACCTCTTGCCTTCCAAGCCCCCTTCCCTCCAGCCCCACCCCTCTTCCTATTTATCTCTCCCCCACCTACCACTCCCCCCTCCCCACCAATACCAACTCCCCCCACCACATCCAACCCCACTCCGACATTCCTGATGAAGGGCTTATGCCCAAAGCGTCGACTCTACTGCTCTTCAGATGCTGCCTGACCTGCTGTGCTTTTCCAGCGCCACACACTCTGACTCTGACTCTGACTCTCTAGCATCTGCAGTCCTCACTTTTTCCATATAGCTAATGGTAATGTGTGCATACTCTTAACCAACACACAGGAGCTCATCTCAGGTATCAAATGTATTGTAACTCGGTATTAATTGTCATGTAATAAAACAGCTGTACTGAACCTCCCTTCTACTGAAGACTTTATGTGAGCATCCTTTCCAACATGGTTCCAGAAATTTCGACCAATGTCACTAAAAAGGGATTATTGGCAGTGAATCTACTAATGGCACCTCAAGTTGTTCCAGAGAACATTATCACACATTATCATGGAATACCTGCAGTATGGAAGCAGGCCATTTGGCCCATTGAATCCACACTGATCCTCTGAAGAGCATCCTGCCCAGATCTACACCCAAGCCTATCCCTGTAACCCCTCATTTCCCATGGCTAGCCCACCTTGCTTACACACTGTGGGCAATTTAGCATGGCCAATCCACCTAATCTTTGGACTGTGGGAGAAAACTGGAGCACCCAGAGGAAACCCATGCAGACATGGGGAGGGCATCCAAATTCCACATAGATAGTCACCCGAGGTCCATGGGTAAATGTGAGGGTTACACTTTAGTAAAACAAACAAGGGCAGGACCAATACAGGTATGGACCTGGTGAGTGTGATCTAGAGGTGTAGGCACACAGTTCCTTGAAGTCAAGATTAGAGTGTTGCTGGAAAAGCACAACAGGTCAGCTCCGAGGAGCAGGAAAATCGATGTTTCGGGCAAAAGACCTTCATCAGGAATTTTCCTGCTCCTTAGATGCTGCCTGACCTGCTGTGCTTTTCCAGCACCACTCTAATCTTGACTCTAATCCCCAGCATCTGCAGTACCCACTTTCACATAGTTATTTGAAGTTTATTTCACGTGTAGACAGTGTGGTTAAGAAGGCATATGGCACACTTGCCTTCATTGTTCAGACCATTGAGTATCAGAGTTGTGATGTCACGTTGAAGTTGTACATGATGTTGGTGAGGCCACTTCTGGAGTACTGTGTACACATCTGGTCGCCTCGCTATAGGAAGGGTATTTTTAAATTGGAGAGGGTGCAGATAAGATTTACCAGGATGTTACGGACGGAAGGGTTTGAGTTATTAGGAAAGGCTAAACAGGCTGGCACCTTTTTAACTGAAGCATAGAAAGTTTAGAGGTTTATAAAATCATGAGGGGCATGGATAAGGTAAATAGCAAAGGTTTTTTCACGCAGGTTGGGAGAGTTCAAAACTAGAGGGCATATATTTAAGGTGAGAGGAGAACGATTTAAAGAAGACACGAGGGGCAACTTTTTTACATAGAGGGTAGTTCGTGTGGAGAATGAACCGCCAGAGAAAGTGATGGATGCAGGTATAGTTACAACATTTAAAAAACATTTTGTCAGGTACATGGATAGGAAAGGTGTAGAAGGATATGGGTCAAATGCAGGCAAATGGGACAAGTTTAGCTTGAGACACATGATGATTAAGGACAAGTTGGACCAAAGGGTCTATTTCCATGCTGTACGGCTGGATGACTCTATGACTCCAGTCCCATTTATACCATCACAATCCCAAACAATGACATAGATATCCAGATGTAAAATTCCTTGGAGGCTTTGAGGAATGACTGACCATTTAAGTCTTCACACCTTGGATGTTTGGTCATCTATAATTAGCTCTGAATTTCCTGTAGATACCTTTGCTTTCCTGCCTGCTCATTTTCCTCCCTCTCGTCCTCTGCTACCCGCTCACCACAGAAAGCCTGGCTTGCTGTGTTCTTCCAGCCTCCTGCCTGTCTACCAGCTCACCTCTGACATTTCTATGCTCCACCCTCAAGTTTGGAGGGAAAGGAGTTTGATACCTTCAACAGGGAGAAAGTGAGGACTGCAGAGACTGGAGATCAGAGGTGAAAAATGTGTTGCTGGAAAAACGCAGCAGGTCAGGCAGCATCAAAGAAGCAGGAGAATCGACGTTTCGGGCATAAGCCCTTCTTCAGGAATGTTCCTGAAGAAGGGCTCATGCCCGAAACGTCAATTCTCCTGCTCCTTGGATGCTGCCTGACCTGCTGCGCTTTTCTAGCAACACATTTTCAGCTTTAAACATTACATGCAGAGTTTCATGGCTCCAGGAGACTTGATTTTATTTACAATTTGTTCTCTTGCTTTTTTGAAACTTTAAATCTCCTCAGCCTCATTTAGAAGTTGCAATCATAAATCTTTCGAGTTTAGAAATTTCCATTGAAGGGAATATCTGGGAAATAGTATTTCCCCTGGGGATTCTTGTCTTTTTCTCATCTACTTAATGAAAGAGAAAGTGAAACGAGGAGCTTTTCTGGAAAAGCTGATCTATAAATCAACACGGGAATAGATTCACAAACATTTTTTCACTGGAGTGTACGAGGTTGAGAGTTGATCTGATAGAAGTTTATAAAATAATGAAGGGTATATTGAGAGTTGATGATCGTTGTTTTTTCCCCTAAGATGAGGAATTCCTAGGCAAGGGGACACATTTTTAAGATAAGAGGAGAGAGATTTTAAAAAGACATAAGAGGCAAATTATTTACAATAGAGGGTGGTTTGAGTGTGGAATGAACTTCCTGAGGAAGTGGTGGAAGCGAGTACAATTACAATATTTAAAAGACATTTTGATGGATACATGAATAGGAAACATTTGGAATGATATGGGCCAAGAGCAGGTAGTGGGACTAGCTTAGTTTGGGATTAGGTTCTACATGGACAGGGTTGGACCGAAGGGTCTGTTTCTGTGCTGTATGACTCTATGACTCTATACTTGCAAACAGTCAATGCCCAGGATGCTGAAGCTCACAGGTCATTTAGTTTTCAATATTTCTATGGAATGATATATCAGGAGGCTTGTGTTGTTCTTTGGACTCAGAGTGCCTCAGAACATTGTGAACTGGGAGAATCAGACCCTAATAGCAAGGTCAGAATCTGTCCCAGCACACATTATCTACTACACACTTTAGGGTGACCTTGGAAGTGTACTGATGCTGTGCGAGCTGAGCAGCGAAACACCGACAACACAGGTTCAATTTCTAATCAAGAAAGCTAATGGAATGCTGCCCTTTATAAGTAGGGAACTGGAGTATAAATTAAATTGCACCTATACGATACCCTGGTTAAATCTCATTCAGAATACTCTGAGCAGATCTGGACACCACAACATAAGAAGGATAAATTGGCCTTTGAAGAAGTACAATATAGGTTTGCAAGAACAATACCTCAATTTTAGGGGTTAGGTTATGAGAAGCAGTTATACAAATTAAGCCGCTTTTTTCTAGAATTTTGAGGTTAAGGGGTGATCTGATTAAAATCTTCAATATATTAACAGGAAAAGGCAGGGCATCAAGACCACAACAAAGTGGCTGACTCTTAATTGCTCTCTGGACAATTAGAGATGGGCAATAAATGTCCACTCGCAATATCCACTTGCAGTGTATTAAAAAAAAACAAAATCCCCAGATTTCTATATTGAAGTTTCCTAACTATACGCGGTTAATTCTATTTTACAATGAGAACTATGGTAAGTCTTTACAGTTGTTCTCCATACGAAGAAAATCATTCATTTACCTCTATTGTCGGGTTCATTGGTCAACCTGGTTAAACCTTTTAGGCTGCTCAATCGATAGGCGGAAGTGAGTACTGCAGATGCTGGAGATTAGAGGCAAGGTTAGAGTGATGCTGGAAAAGCACATCAGGTCAGGCAGCATCCAAGGAGCAGGAAAATCGATATTTCGGACAAAAGCCCTTCATCAGAATGATGGATAGGAGTAAGTTCAATGCATAGGATGAGTTTATTAAAGAGTCAATGGTCAATATTCTGATAGTATCTTTTCTCTCTCAATAAAAATTATTCTTGCTTCGAACTGATGAAATGCAGTGAGGTTCCTGTTAGCCACCATTTGCTTTTATGCAGCTTCTTTTCAAGATCACATTAGGAGTACGTGTGATAAAACATCTGTGGCTGGAAACTCACCCAGACCTTCAAACCTCACTATGTTCATTTCTCAAGGCTTTCATTGTCTTCTCCTGTTAATGTTGTTCAGGCCTTCTTTAATTCTGTAACTTCACAACCACCACCACCACACAAGTACACACACACACGTACACACACACGCACACATGCACACACACACACGTACACATGCACACACACATATATATCCACACACACACGTATACGCACACGCACATATGAGCACATGGACACATACACACACGCATACACACACACACGTGTATACACACACACACACCAGATCGTTATCATTGTTAGTTGCTGGATGTGACAACTATTTATAATTCTCAGATGATAACTTATGGTATCCTCATGATGGGTGGTGCCAATGGGAAAGGAGTTCAGCTTTCACAAATAAGAGCATCATAATGTTAAGATGCACCATTCAAATGTGGTACGTTATCAAGGAACAGAACCTTTACCCCTCTTGATATGTTATGAAGGTACACCACTCTTATTCCATTTATGGTCCATTATTAAAGGAGAAGAATACTTGGAGAAATAAAAACAGAAACCTCTGGAGAAACTCAGCAGGTCTAGCAGGACCCATGGAGAGAGAAACAAAGTTAGCATTTTGAGCCTGATATGACTTTTTCTAAAGATGAGTCAGATGTGTGATGGAATACTCCCCACTTGCCTGGATGTGTACAGTTCCAACAACACTCAGAAAGCTTGGTGCTATCCAGCCCACTTGATTAGTACCAAATTCGCAAGCCTCCACTCCCTCCACTACCGACACTCTGTAGCATCAGTGTTTTGTGCATTTATTTTGTGGGTTGTGGGTGTTGCCGTGTGGGCCTGCATTTGTTGTCTTTTTGCAAGATGCACTGCTGAAACTCACCAAGACTTCCTCAGACAGCACGTTTCAAACCCACAACCACATCCATCTAGAAGGACATTGGCAGCAGATACAATGGAACAGCATCACCTGCAAACTTCCCTTTAAGCAGTGGCATTGTGGGCCCACTTCCAATACATGGACTGCAGTGGATCAAGAAGGCAACTCACCAACACCTTCTCAAGGCAACTAGAAATGGGCAATAAACACTGATCCAGCCAGGGACAGCCAAACCCTATGAGTGAATAGATACTTTTTAAAAGTCAGACTCAAAATATTTACTCTGTCTCTCAGATGATACTGAGTTTCTGGAACATTTCTATTTCTGTTTTTATTTTTGTTTTCCAGTATCCACGGTATTCTGCTTTTATTTATACTTGTAAAAGCTTGGCACCACAGGCTTGCCTTTGCTAAAATTCATCTGGTCTATGGCATATAAAATATGTAGACCATCTGTTTTAGAGAGAGTGATTCCATGGCACAGAGTCAGGGTTTTCATCAGGATGTCTACAAGTCCTGTGTGATGCGCAATAGCAGTAGCATGGTACAGCTGGTATTGATCTGATTCTGGCTTATTCCTGATGCCATGAGTCAACATAGTGTACTTGGACAGGAACCAATGGAATATGATAGTCCCATTCTGAGATAAAGACAATCTCCAGCTCCAAAGCACAAATGGATAAGATCTAGAATTCACTGGCCAAGGTCATAGTGGAAGCACACT
Organism: Chiloscyllium plagiosum; assembly: GCF_004010195.1. Taxonomy (NCBI): domain Eukaryota; kingdom Metazoa; phylum Chordata; class Chondrichthyes; order Orectolobiformes; family Hemiscylliidae; genus Chiloscyllium; species Chiloscyllium plagiosum. The sequence goes on along the minus strand of NC_057715.1, from coordinate 106,027,338 downwards.
CAATCAAAACATAATTATTTGAAAAGGGAAAAATGGGAAAAGACAGACAAGTAGCCCTTGGTGTACTGCTTATTTGGAGAGCCAGTCCAGTAACTTTGGGCTCCTTCTGTGTTGTAACAGTTTTGTGATTCTGTTATAGGAACAGACTTTCTCATTGCAGAAGACTGTCATAAGATCATTGTGAACAACTAGACCAGTGATTTTCAACTTCAGTTCTGTTACAAGTTTCCTCTACTCTCGCTTTGTGGCAGCTTACTGGGTCGGCATGGTTATATTGTGGCATTCTCACATCTGAGTTAGAGCTGGGAGCCAGACTGACATTGACTGAGGTGTCATCCTTTGCATGAAAGCTTACTGCAATTGCCTCCTTGCTAGCCCTGAGTTAAAGTTTAGTAAAATGTAATCCATTATTTCAAAATTATGTTTAAAATTTTCTTTCTAATTTAGTAATACAATTTTTTGTTGTTGTTTATTTTCAGGGTATTTCTTGATCAGCATCTGACCTTCTTTCAGAGTTGGTAGTGTTTCTGATGAAGGTTTATACACTATGGCCCCACTTGCCTGTTGCCTTGCAATCTCCTTTGTTTTCCCGGTGGTGTTAAGTAACACAGACATGCAAGTCCTAAAAAACATTTGTAAGTGTTAAACTTATACCAGTTATGCAGCTTGTTTTTATCCCATTTCCTTCTTAGCACCTTCTTTTCAATCCCTCATCCATATTCCCTAACACCCTTCCTTTCCAAGGTAATACTTACGAACATCTCCAGAAAGGGATGGCATTTTTACCCTCACCTTCCCCAGAAGGCTTAAAGGTAAGGGCGACATGTAAAATCAAGAGGGTGCTATGTCCACAACCGACACCCAGCAGAAATGGTGGAATTGCTAAATCATTACGTTTTGACTATTAGCCACCAAAAAGAGGAAGAGTGATGTCTAAATTAAGAGAGAAGAACATGAGAGAGGGCAGAGTGGAATGGTTTAGCAACACTGGAATGAATAGACAAAATGTTTAGTAACATTAAGAGAAACAATGTCGTGATGCTCCCTGAAAAATAGAATAATTTGGCTGAGGAGATTTCCAAATCACCTCATTTGCATCCATGTTCTGCATCTCAGTTCAATGCTTGCACTCTTGAATCTCTATCAGAAGACAATAGATTCACACCCCACTACAGACACTTTGATACTTCTGTGTAATTTCAAGAGAATGCTGTCTTTTTGGACACACAATCTGTCAGTGACTGGGAAATGCTACTCTGTCAGATTGATGTAAGACACCCCTTGATACCATTGGAAGAGACAGGAAATACCCTCAGTGTTCTGACTTACACTCAGCCACATCTAAAGACAGCAAAAACCAGACTAGCTCATAATTTATGTCCTTGTGTTGAGAATAAATCTTTAATGACCCTTCAAAAATAGTCACATTGACCACAATGTCCCATGAGTGCAAAAGATGCTACTTTTCTCCAGAGATTAGTTGAATAGAGCAACATGAACTGAATTAGAAAGTAGAAAATGTGTCACACAATCTTTATAAAAAGAAGCTAGGAATGATTCTTCAAATGACAGATGTGTGATCCAATGCAATGAGGGGCGAAGCAATTGAAAAGGGTGCTTATAAACAACAGTTAGAATAAAACAATATCTGACTAGAAAGTTTCAGTTTCAGTTTCTAAGGGCTGCATTAAGTATGAGCAAATGCATTTTTCCCCAAATCAACCTGCTCAAAGATGGCATTGACACCTCCAGCATAAGTAATGCTTGAACATATACCCCCTGACTTAGAGGCAGAGACCCTACCATAGTACCACAAAAGTTCATTTTACACTTGAGTAACAATCAGAAGCTTGATGATGATCGCAGGGTCAACAATAAAGGATGACATAGTTAACATTATCTACCAGGATTGTGATTACCATTTAACATTATAGCTCATATGAATGGTACAGAATGGATATATCTTGAGAGTGTGGTGCTGGAAAAGCACAGCAGGTCAGGCAGCATCCGAGGAGCAGGAGAATCGACATTTCAGGATTGATGAAGGGCTTTGGCCCGAAACATTGATTCTCCTGCTCCTCGGATGCTACCTGACCTGCTGTGCTTTTCTAGCACCACACTCTCAACTCTGATCTCCAGCATCTGCAGTCCTCACTTTCTCTCAGAATAGGTATATGGCAAGATATGCATTTGGGCGGATGAATGACCGAAGAGAGAGGAACAAACATCGATGCTGATCAGGGTGCTGTTAGAATGGAGACCCACACAGATTAGTTGTTAAGTGCCTGCCATTTACCATTTTAACAAAGGCTTGGAGGACAGATTAGCAATGCTGGTGCTTAAGTTTGTAAGTAGGGCAATACTGGTTGTTATACATAGCCTATGCCTGTCAACTAAGGGGACCTGAACTACCAAGGTCACCAGCTAAACAAATGGTAGGTGGATCTTGACACAAACAAGTGTAGAATGATGAGATTTGGCAGATTAGTATTAGTGTACAATAGACTAGTGTGCAATTACTGTAATAGATATTAGTGTGCACTTGTCGTAACAAAGCAGGGAAGAGATTTAAGTGTTTCAGCGGACTGGTCGCTAAAACTGTTCATTTGGTGTTTATAGGTAGTCAGGAAAGTTTCTATTTTGTATCCAGGGATGTGACACCCAAGGTAAAAGTAGCAATTCAGAATTGCACCTAACTTTCAAATTATTTTTTATTCATTCATTCAACATTATCATATGTAGGGTGTACTGCCCATCTATAATTGCCCTGAGGGCAGTTAAGAGTTAATGACATTGTTATGGGTCTCGAGTCACAAATAAGCCAGATCAGGTGAGGATGGCAGTTTTCTTCCCTGAAGGGCATCAATGGACCAGATCAGATTTTCTCCTGACAATTAACAGCAGCTTCATGATCATCATGAAACTCTTAATTCCAGATTTTTATTGTATTCAAATTTCACCATCTGCCATGCTCGATTTGAATCCTGGACATTAGCTGGGTTGCTGGATTAATAGGCAAAAGTGAGGACTGCAGATGCTGGAAATCAGTGTCTAGATTAGAGTGGTGCTGGAAAAGCACAGCAGGTCAGCTGATGAATGGCTTTTTGCCCAAAATGTCGATTTTCCTGCACCTTGGATGCTGGCTGACCTGCTGTGCTTTTCCAGCACCACTGTAAATCTAGACTCTTACTGAATTAATAGTTTAGCAATGGTATTACTAAGCCATTGCTTCCCCAGTGGTTAGCATAGGAAAAGAGCTACAGGAAAGGAATTGAAGATATTGTAGTGAGTCAAGAAAATAGGCACAAAACTGATTCCTAAACTACTTAGGCTAAAATAAGAAATATTTTCTTCTCCAGTGTATGTTCTTGCAAAATACGGAAGGATGTAATAGATCTTCAATGGCAGAACTAATTTATGGGCAAACTGATTTCTCGCATGGAATTTGAAGCACGGTTAATGGGGTTGAAGGAAAATTGTAAATTTAGGTAACTATAATTATCACGGGAATCAAAGGTCACAGGAAGAAAGCAGCCATGATTGAATGGCAGAACAGACTCGATGGCCGAATGGCCTATTTTCTGCTCCTCTGTCTTATAGGGTTATGGCCTAACTTTTTTGTATTGAACAAGTGACACAATTGTGGATCAAACAATGAATGGATCCTTCTCAATGAGGGGGATATTTTTCCACTGTTTGCAGAATTCCAGTAAGGAGCCTGAGTTAAGGAGAAATGTCTTCATCCAAAGAGTGGTGAGCCTGTAGAATTTGTTATGACAGAAAACTGTAGAGGCCAGAGTATTGTATGATTTCAAGCAGGAGGTGGCTATAACACTTGGGGCTAAAGGATCAAAAGATATGGGGGAAAAGTGGGAACAGGCTGCTGAGTCGGATGATCAGCCGTGACCATAACCAATTGCGGAGCAGACCCGAAGGGCTGAATGGCCTACCCCTGCTCCTATTTTCTAAGTTTCTATGAAGTAAAGGTTTGAATGGGGGCTGAAATAGACTTTTCTGTTTTGTGTCACGATGAAGAATTGTGCTAAGTCTCCAGGAGGACATCTTGTTTTCATTCAGTGGCTGCTAGAATGTGAACTAAACTGAACATATTTACAGCTTTCTCTTCTACTTATTTAATTTTGTTCATTTATCATTAAACAGCCGAGCTTAAGCCTCCGACCAACCTGACGATTGTGGATAGGCAGCTTGGGGAAGTGACAATTTCTTGGAATGATGGTCTCAGTGAAATCATCAAGGCTTCTACACGCGTTAAATATCCATTTGAGTACAAATACTTTGATTCTCAAACTTGGCAAGAAGTAAGAGTTTTTTCTTTTCTCTTTATCTTTAAAATTAAACCCAAATTGTTGCAATCTGAGAACTTTTGTTTACTGAAGGATTTGATGAGATTATAGCAAACCTGGTTACCCCACTTCCCTGAAAGATCCTACTTTCCCTTTAAAATAGACTGATTGTCACAATTATAAAGCTACTATAAATGATTCAATCAGGTGAACACCTGTGGCATAATGATAGTGACCCACGCTTGGAGCTAGGCAGCTCAGGTTCAAGCCCTGCTTCCTTCTGAGCTGTGTTTTAGTATTTCTGACCAGGTAAGTTAGATACTATTTAAATGTTAGAATCAATTAAAAATGGTAACTTATTTCTCTTCCCCTCTCTATCTCTGCAACCACAATTGAACTTGATAGATGAAGGAATTCTAACTATTGGATTTATTTTCTTGGGAATAATGTCGGTTAAAGTCAGAGGCATTACGACACAAAGAAGGCCCTTTGGTCCATCAATTCTGTGCTGACATTCTGCGGAAAAATCCAGTCAATTCCACTCTCTCACTCAATCACATTTACTTTCCCCAAGGGTTTTCTTAAGTCCTGCATCCTCTCCACTTCCACCACTTTCAGGTAGAGGTTCCAAGATATGACCATTATGACTGCATAACAATGTTCTTCCTCACGTCTTGCCCATGTGTTTTGCTCAAAATCTTGAATATGATGGGAAAGAGAATGGGATTGAATGGTCCTTCACCATTTTTAAGGTTCGGATATGAGGGATGGAAAGTGCCGTTTAAGTGGAAAAGGGCTTCATTAAATAGCAAGGGTATCGATCACACAATTTTAACCTCTGTCCCACTGTGGGTTGCATGGTGTCAAGCCACTGGCACTCAAGATCCTGATGACAGGAATCACTGACTGGTGTAATAATCCTGCCTCCACACTGTCAGATTTGCTCCATTACATTTCTGCAACTCCTCCCAACCCCCAACAACCACTGTCATTCAACAGTAATAGATTTAATGGATGATTGGCCTTCCTTGTTTCATACTGCTTCTGCCTTTACCTTAAAGCCTGTCTGCCCACATCTTTCCTAAGGAAATAGACTCAACAGCTTGAGTTCCTTCATGAACCAGTTCTTGTGTTCAGTTGTGCTGGTTGTAGGGATAGAGAAGGGAAGAAGGAGTAAGTTAATTGATTGCGGCATTTAGATGATCAGCTTGGTCCAGGATATCAGTGTACACCTTGGAAGTGGTGAAATGGGCGGAGAAGTTATGAATTAAATTCAATGCAGAAAAATGTGAAGTGATTCCTTTGGAAGTTAATTTATTTGGAAGGTAGAGCATAGAGAGGTAATACAAAATAAAGGATGCAATTTGAAAGACAGTGCAGACGGAGACAATCCTTTCAAAAGACCTGTGGGCATTTGTGCATAAGTCATTAAAACTAGCCAGGCAGGTTGAGGGAGCAGTTAATAATGTATGCAGGATCCTGGATTTAATTAATAGCACATAGAGTATGAGAGCAAAGAGGTTATATTGAACAAAACACTAATATTCCTCAATATATAAACAAAGAACTGCCGATGCTAAAAATCTGAAGCAACAGAAATTGCTGGAGAAACTCAGCTGAGCATTCTGTCCAGTTCTAGGTGGTACATTTCATGAAAAATCTGGAGAGAGCCCAAGAAAGATTCAGGAATGAGAAACTTCAGTTATGAAGATTCATTGGAGAAGTTGGGACTGTTTCCCTTGGGGAAAAGGAGGCTGAAAGAATATTTTGATAGAGGGTTCTGGTCAGAGCAAATAAGGAGGAACTGAATTCATTCAGTGCCCCACTGCAGTTATGAGCATTGACTTGTAATGGAGACTTGATTCCAGAACTTTGTGATTTAGGAGCAAATGTGTTACCGCAGTTAACCTACATGTTCATGCCATGATTGAGCAAAATTTAAAATGCACAAAAGACATGATAAAAATGGGGATGGTCAGAATTGACAGTAATTATTTGATTGAACTTCTACCACAGGATTCCAGGCTTCTGGAGTCAGAATATAGGAAAACATTTGAATTACACCGGGGGGTTTCCGTACGAGTTAAAACTATGGTCCAGGCTATGCGCAAAATTAAAAAAGTGGAAAGCAACTGGACTGTAATTGATATCCAACCACCACCAGGTATGGTCTTTTCTTAATAATGGTTCGAGATGGGTGACAAATGCTGATCTCACCAGCACCATTTGCTTCCTGTGAAGGAATAATTTTTTTTGAAAGGTTGTATGCATGAATAAAATTAATCAATGAGTATATGCAGACTTCTGTATCTTGTTATAGGTTGCAAATGTTCAATATATATAAAACAACTTGCATGTTGGCGGCACGATGGCACAGTGGTTAGCACTGCTGCCTCACAGCGCCAGAGATCCAGGTTCAATTCCTGCCTCAGGCGACTGACTGTGTGGAGTTTGCACATTTTCACCGTGTCTGCGTGGGTTTCCTCCAGGTGCTCTGGTTTCCTCCCACAATCCAAAAATGTGCAGGTTAGGTGAATTGGCCATGCTAAATTGCCTATAGTGTTAGGTGAAGGGGTAAATGTAGGGGAATAGGTGTGGGTGGGTTGCGCTTCGGCAGGTCGGTGTGGACTTGTTGGGCTGAAGGGCCTGTTTCCACACTGTAAGTAATGTAATCTAATATATTAATGTTTATAAAATCAACAGCCTCCATCTTCGATGAATAGATGAACACACAAAGAGCAACACAAGCATTAACTCGTTGGGCTGAATGGCCTTTTATCTGTGTTGTGGATTTCAGAGTAAATTCAAGAAAGGCAATCATCTACAGATTAGGAGTCTTGCGTCCTCCTCCTCAGTGGGTTTGGTGGCAGAGATGTTTAACCAAGAGAGGACAATTGGCTATTTCTGCCTGTACCCCAAAATTGCTGGCAGACAGGCTATTTCTGCCCACTCACTCAATCTACCTGCCTCACTTTGCAGCCACCTGATGTCCTCTTCTCAACTTGCTTCACTGTGTATATTTGCAATGTTTGCAAATTTGGCTCCAATATCCCTTAGTTTGAGTGAAAATGAGTTGTAGATAATTGAGGCCAAAGAGCTGATCGCTGTGGCATGCCATTGGTTTCTGTTTGCTAAACTTAAAGCAACCCTTCTATCCCAATTCTCTGTTTCCTTTAAGGGAGACTTCTTTTGTATTGTTTTGTACACACAGCTATGAATTTTGGTTCAAGATAGACTGGCCAAGGAGAAGTCAAGGTCACTAACAGTCTTCACCCTTGAGTTTCTTTATAACACTCTTTATTTCAGTACACGGTCTTCAAAGATATATCTGGCCCAAATGTTCCTGCTACATTACAGAAAAGTTGATTGCATTAGGTCTATTATAGAGTCATAGAGATGTACAGCATGGAAACAGACCCTTTGGTCCAACCCATCCATGCCGACCAGATATCCCAACCCAATCTAGTCCCACCTGCAAGCACCCGGCCCATATCCCTCCAAACCCTTCCAAACAGCCCCATCCTATTCAACCTCTCCCTGTAGCTCAAATTCTTCAGCCCTGGCAACACCCTTGTAAATCTTTTCTAAACCTTTTAAAGTTTCACAACATCCTTCTGATGATAAGGAGACCAGAATTGCACGCAATATTCCAACAGTGGCCTAACCAATGTCCTGTACAGCCGCAACATGACCTCCCAACTCCTGTACTCAATACTCTGACCAATAAAGGAAAGCATACCAAACGCCTTCTTCACTATCCTATCTACCTGCGACTCCACTTTCAAGGAGCTATGAACCTGCAATCCAAGGTCTCTTTGTTCAGCAACACTCCCTAGGAAATTACCATTAAGTGTATACGTCCTGCTAAGATTTGCTTTCCCAAAATGCAGCACTCTGCATTTATCTGAATTAAACTCCATCTGCCACTTCTTAGCCCATTGGCCCATCTGGTCCAGATCCTGTTGTAATCTGAGGTAACCCTCTTCGCTGTCCACTACACCTCCAATTTTGGTGTCATCTGCAAACTTACTAACTGTACCTCTTATGCTCGCATCCAAATCATTTATGTAAATGACAAGAAGTAGAGTGCCCAGCACCAATCCTTGTAGCACTCCACTGGTCACAGGCCTCCAGTCTGAAAAACAACCCTCCACCACTACCCTATTGTCTAGGTTCTAGTCGGTCTATTCTACACGTTTCTCTGCCTGTTTTCCTCCATGTGTTCAATAGATAGACTTCTACCAACCAGCAACATTTTAACTCCTCCCATACTGTACTACTTATGTCTAGTGAGAAGCAGCTCTCTGACATTGTAGTAAGATTGCTCAAGGTCCAGAAACCCTTTCTGAACTAGTATGAATTGCTATTTGTCCAGCCAAATCGGCTCTGAAGTCTGAACTTCCTTTATAACCCTCTCCACCTTGCTCTCTCTTTTTGGCTATGTGGTAATGTCTCCTTTGTTGGATCAGTGTCTCATACCTAGTAATTATGTTAAGAAGTACCCAGGGAAGTTTTGTTCTGTTAACAGCCTGATATAAATGGAAGGGTTGTTCTTTCACATGTTTTGGTTTGAAACAGCACATTGCAGAGAGGGAATTACTCACCTGTACAGAGCTCCTTATTGTGATTGTTGGAATTTACTGACATGCTGCTCTCTTGGGGAGGTGAGGGCCCAGTAGTATGAATGCTGAACTGTTCATCTACAGGTCCAGGTAATGTTCTGAGGACCTGCGTTTAAATCCCACCATGACAGATGGTAGAATTTGAATTAAAAAAAAAAGTCTAGAATGAAGAGTCCACTGATGCCCAGGAAGATACAAAGGCTCAGAAACAAGTGCCAACCTGTTTATGAATAGCTTCTTCCCTGCTCTTATCAAACTTATGAATGGACCTCTCAGATGTTAGAGTTGATCTTTCTCTGCATCTTCTCTATAGCTGTACCTGCGCATTCTGTTCTGTTACCCTGATGTACAAATTACAGAAAGCTGCAGATTTTAAAAAGCTCTGCAGACCACATACCTAACTTTGAAGGGATGATGTTCCAGACATTCTTATTGCATATTTTGTTGTTGATGCCTTCTTGAGACTAACTGCAGTGTTTTTAGAAGAAGGTTTATCACTGAAGTCACAAAAGCAACTGGGGTTGTAATAAATATTTTGTGGCTGGGGTGCTGGGAGAGGGGAAGGGAAAGGGGGTTAGCTTTCAAAGGGCACTTGCTAGGCCCCTACCAGAGTTGGGACACTGGAGACCGTCTCCCCCCATAATTTGGTAGGAGGGTTACTACGGTTTCCCAGTTGGGAAATGACCCACCTTTCCCATTCATCAGTGAGGTAGGTGATCAGGTGAAAAATTGAGCCTCCCGCCTGGCTATTTAGTCATGGTGTATAGCATGGAAACAGATCCCTTGGTCCAATTCATCCATGCCGACCAGATATCCGAAAATACATTTTTAAACCTATTTACCAGCATTTGGCCAATATTCCTCTAAACTGTTCCTATTCATATACCCATCCAGATTTCTTTTAAATGTTGTAATTGTACCAGCCTCGACCACTTCCTCTGGCAGCGGATTCCATACATGCACCACCCTCTGTGGGGAAAACGTTGGCCCTAAGGTCTCTTTTAAATATATCCCCTTTCACCTTAAATTATGTCTTTTAGTTTTAAACTCACCTACTCTCGGAAAAAAGACCTATCACCCTGTCCATGCCCCTCTTGATTTTATAAATGTCTATAACATCACCCCTCAGCCTCCAATGCTCCAGGGAAAACAACCCCAGTCTATTCAGCCTCTCCCAATAGCTCAAACCCTCCAACCCTGACAACATCTTTATAAATCTTTTCTGAACCATTTCAAATTTCACAACATCTTTCCTCTAGCAGGGAGACCAGAATTGCAAGCAATATTCCAACAGTGGCCAAACCAATGTCCAGTATAGTCCCAACATGACCTTCCAACATTTGACCACTTTAGTTGCTGGTAATGTGCAGTTTCAAATCAAAACATGTGAAAGAACAACCCTTCCATTTATATCGGGCTGTTAATAGAACAAAACTGCCCTGGGTACTTCTTAAGGTAATTACTAGGTACGAGACAAAGTTGCCCATGGACGTCCTCACTCACATTCCCCCTAATTTTGTTTTATTCTGTACAGTCCTCTGAGAAGTGTACTCAGCAGTGATGTCCGGAAGCAGAAGTCAAAGCTGGGAATGGTGTTAGCACACCAATCAGCCTAGAGGCTACATTGCTTCTTCCTGAAAATCAAGCAAAGAGTTGCAGATGTTGGAGATCTGAAACACAAGTCAAAATTGCTGGAGAAACTCAGCAGGTCTGGTGGCATCTATGGAGTGAAAGCTGAGTTAACACCAGTTAACAAATCTGGTGGCTCTTCATCAGAGCTACTTCTGATGCTTAGCACAAAAGTGGTGAGATGCATGTATTTCTCTCCAGCGTAAATTTGCACAATTATTTCTCCAGCTCGCCACCTCCAGAGAGGGGAAATGGTCCCTTATGTAAATGAAGTTTATAATTGTCCTTCTGATCTTCTTCGGAGGTTGCATAATGCTTTCCATTATGTATTCCATTATGTATTACAAAAGAAAACATAGTTTTGTGCTATTACATGTTTTTCAAAGCTCCTGTTTAATAAAAATATGCTTAATGAATATCTTTTAATTAAAACCCTTTTTATTATTGCAGGTGACCATGAAACCTTGGCTTCTAATGTCTCATGTATTGTCTATAATAATTCACTGATGAATTGTACGTGGAATCAGGGCAGCAAAGCGCCACATGATACCCGATATGAAATGTATTACAGGTAGGTATCAAATGACGATATATAATACAATTTACTGTTAATTTGTTTTATATTGATTGCAAATATTTTCCCTTTAAGACAGGGTGGGAACATCAGTCAATGTACCTCCTATTTTTTGGATGAAGATGGCAGACAGGGCTGCCATGTTTCTCAAATCGAAGTTAATGCTGAGAACGTTATAATCTGTGTCAATGGATCGAGTAATTCTACACTGATTCAGGCATATTATACAGACTTTAGTCCGTGGGAATATGGTATGAGATACTCCCTTTCCTAATATTTTGGGTTGAGGTGGTTTTCATCGCTTAAATGTTCAGCTGATTGTGAATGCTTTTTTACATCTTAATTTTCAGAGATGTTCAACGCACCAATAAATCTTAAGGTTTTACTAAATCTGTCTGTGACATGGGAAATGCTTCATTGTTGTAGATGTTTTCAATTTCAATTGCAAGTTACAAATTTGGATCAAGGTCATCATGAGGTAAATATGCATATTCCTTCCTTTACTGTCTTGAGTTTCAAGCAATTAACATTTTTAAAAAATTAATTATTGTGTTTAATAATGCATTTCAAATCTCATGGTAGGTTTAAATATAACATATCCCAACCACAACCATGAATCTTAAACTTAAGCAAAGCCAATTGCTTGGAGGTTTAGGGGTAAACTGGCTAATATTGATTTTGTAAAGAGACTCAAAGATTTGGTGACAAATAGCAGTAGAAAATTTTTACAGAAGTTATTGAAAATATTCAACAAAAATGCATTGCATTGGAAAACATAGTGTCAGTGAGAAAAATCCATCCACGAAGGAATACGTAGGAAGTTAATGTGTGCGTTAGTTAAAGAAATATCTGAGGTTCCAAAGAGTTGGAGCATGTCTGAGAACTGGGATGTTTTAGAAACCAACAAATAGTTACCCATATGTTGATGATAAATGGAAAGTTATAATATATCAAATCCAGAAATATAAAAAACAACTATAGTTGCTTTTATAGATATGCAGAAAAGAAAAGAGTAGCTGAAGTGACACTTCACATTTTGAAATTATGGAAATTGGAGAAATAATCCTGAAAAAATTGTGTTTGTCTTTTAAATCTGCTAATACAGGTCGTTCTGCTATAACGTGCATTTCACTAAATCAAGTTTGCTATGATGAATTGGGGACACTGTTTCTAAAGTGTGTATTGGATTATAATGTAGTTCCGGCCCCATTCATTTAAATGGTGATGCTATTACGTGACTTTCTCATAACACAGGATTGCACGAGAATGGAAATACCATGTGATAGCTGAACTGACTGTAGTAGACACGAGTTGAATACCAGTCAGAGTGGGTAGCCCGTATGTTATAAGAGATTGGAGATTATGGAAATTGATGTCAGCAGGAAAAAAGAAGCTGGATAAAAATAAATGTATTAAGTTCTGACAAGTCTCTGGCTGTTGGTGGCTAACATCCTAGAGATCTAAAAAGAATTGAATGTACTGACTGTGATTTTCCAGAGGTCTATAGATTTCGCAAGGGTATGAGAAGATTGGGATATAGTAAATGCAACATCCATGTTTAATCTTAGTTCACAACATGAATGATAAATATTACCCATCTGGTGGAAAAAAAGATCACACTTAATCGTGAAACAAAACCAGGAATTGCTGAAAATCTCAGCAGATCTGTCAGCATCTGTGGAGAGAAATTAGAGTTGATGTTTCAGATCTGTGACCCTTCTTCACTTAGTAGTGAATTGGATTCAAATAAGTCAAACATATGTGCTGTGTTGCACTAGTTTTAATATTTGGGCCATTCATCTTGCTGTACTGTTCTGTCTGTGTTTCTCCAATCGATGCTAATAAAGAGCAATCTTCACAAATTCCCTTAAATTTAAATCATATTGAAATTTATAGCATTGGGAACAGGCCATTCTGCTCTCTAGGTCCATGGTCGTCTTCATGCTCCACGTGAGCATTTTCCCATCATTCTTCACTTCACTCCACCAGCCAGCACAGAAAGAGGCAAATCAGCCAATCGTGCATGGCTGACTCTTTGTTTTGAAGGTCTGATTGCTGATGATCCCGTTTGCCTGCTCTTTCTCCATCTCTATAAGACACTTTTGTTTCTCAGGAATGTGATACCATTGTCTTGAGAAAGTTACAGTTGAATTTTCTTCCAGTTGTTTCAGGCAGTGAATGCCAGATCATTATAGCTCACTGCAAAAGAAACAGAAAATGGTTGTCCTTTATTTTCTGGTTTCTTTATAGAACCTGAGATCTGCATGATTAATTGTTTTGCTTTTAGTTTTTCATTGTTGAGGAAGAAACAAAATATAGCCTTCAAAGTATCAACCTCACAGAACGTTACTCGGTGAAAGTAAGAGTAAAGTCAAAATCAACTTGCGGGGAGAATAAGTATTGGAGTGAATGGAGCAATGAGGTTTTTATTGGTAAGAATTCTGGTTTTCTGCTTTTCCTGAACCTTTTCTAACTGTTCTGTGCACTGCGGATTTCCTATGTTTTCCGTTTTACAGCACGGATTGAACATTTGTGAGATATGAGAGCTTTTGGTATCAGTCAGGTTGAGGACTGTTTTGTTTAAAGGTTTCTCTGTCATTGTTCAGCTTGAATGGGGGTCACAATGAGATAAAAATTAACGGAAGTGAATTCACCACCCAGTTTCCCTCCTCCATTCCATTCTTGAAGACTGCCTGAAATGATTTGCGAGCAGACCTGAATGTAACCAGCGCCGTTCCCGCAGAAAACAATCAGATGCCTTATTGCTGAACACTAACCATCTCCTACAACATAATGCCTCTTTCTCTCTCTCTTTTGATCCTTCTACACCTGCACGGTCAAAACAGCTGAGTCTTTTTGTTTTAATCAGGAGAACGTGCCATGCTGAAGAAAGCAACAATGCATGACTGAAGAGTCAATCACAGAACCATACCACAAGAAGGAGAGGCCATTTGGCCCATTGCATCTCTGCTAGCTCCACGGAAGAGCAATCCAGTTTGTCCTGTGACTGCTGCACCTTGTCCTAATTGCGCTTAAAGACAGACTGCTTTAACTCTAGTTTATCCAAGAAACATGGATACTTTTTTTGCATTGTTATAAAACAAGATGGATAACAAAGAAAGTGTGATAATGAGTATATGCTCAATTTTATAATCATGGTTATTCATGAATCACTAATTGCATCTTTAAATTAGATTACTTACATTAGATTACTTACAGTGTGGAAACAGGCCCTTCGGCCCAACAAGTCCACACTGATCCGCCGAAGCACAATCCACCCATTCCCCTACATTTACCCCTTCACCTAAGACTACGGGCAATTTAGCATGGCCGATTCACCTGACCTGCACATCTTTGGACTGTGAGAGGAAACCGGAGCACACCCATGTAGACACGGGGAGAATGTGCAAACTCCACACAGTCAGTCGCCTGAGTTGGGAATTGAACCCGGGTCTCTGGCGCTGTGAGGCAGCAGTGCTAACCACTGTGCCACCGTGCCGCCACTTGATATGTGTCAGATTATGATTACTTTTAAAAATGCTCATTTTTAAAAATCCCATTGACAATACTCTTTTGTAAAGAGATGCCATTTCTTTATTACATCAATCAATCCAGTCCTCTGTTATCGAAACAATAGAATCATAAGTTGGGGAGCTGCCCTTCAGCCCATTGAGTCTCTATCACCAAAAATGCTCGACCGTCTAACTTAGTCCCACTTTCCAACACTAGGCCCATGGCCTTGAATGTTATGAAACTAAAGATGCCCCTCAAAATACCTTTTACAGGTTGTGAGGTTTCCCCAACTCAGTTACCCTCCCAGGCAGTGCATTCCAGAGCTCCACCACTGTCTGAGTGGAATAAACTTTCCTCAAAGCCCCTCTGAGCCTCTTGCCTTTCACTTTAAAATTATGTCCCTTTGTTGTTGACTCTTCAACTAAGGGGAATAGTGGCTTTCTATTCATCCTGTCTTATGCCCCTCATTATTTAATAGCTCCATCAGGTATCTCCTCAATCTTTTCTGCTCCACATAAAACAGCCTGAGCTTATTCAGTTTCTCTTCAGAGCTAAGGTTCTCTATTCCAGACAACATCCTGGTGAATCTCCTCTGCACCCCCCTCTACATCCTCCCTACAACACAGGGACTAGGTGGCATGGTGGCTCAGTGGTTAACACTACTGCCTCACAGCACCAGGGACCCAGGTTCGATTGCAGCCTCAAGTGACTGTCTGTATGGAGTTTGCACATTCCCCTTGTGTCAGTGTGGGCTTCCTCCCACAGTCCAAAGGTATGCAGGTTAGGTGAATTGGCGATGCTAAATTGCCCATAGAATTTAGGGATGTGTAGGTTAATGGAACAGGTGTGGGTCGGATGCTCTTCGGAGGGTCTGGGTGGACGTGTTGGGCTTAATGGCCTGTTTCCACACTGTAGGGAATTCTATGATCTAGAACTGCACACTGTATTCTAGCTGTGGCTCTGGATCAGTGGTGCTGGAAGAGCACAGCAGTTCAGGCAGCATCCAACGAGCAGCAAAATCGACATTTCGGGCAAAAGCCCGGCCTATCTGACGTTCTGTACAGCTCCAGCTTAACATCCCTGTGCTTGTTATCAATAACTGATTAAAGCATGCATCCTGTATGGCGTTTTAACTTCCATATGAACATTCCCTGCCAAGTTCAGGATTCTGTAGACAAGCATCCCAGATCTGTCTGTTCCTTTGAGCTTCCCAGAATCCTGCCATTCTTTGAGTATTCCCTTACCCCTTCCAAAGTGCATCACCTCTCACTTATCAGGGTTAAAATCCATCTGTCACTGCTCTGCCCATCTGACCAATCCATCTATATTCACTTGTAACATAAGACCTTCCTCCTTGTTGTCAACCACCTGGCCAATCATTGTGTCATCTGCAAACGTATTTATCATACACCTCATGATCTCACCTATATCATGTATGAATATCACTAACAATAAGGGACCCAGTACTGTTTCCTGTGGTATGCTATTATGCACCAGGTTTCAATTACACAACAGCCTTTTGCCACCAGCCTCTGTCTTCTACCATTAAGCCATTTTTTGGATCCGATTTGCCACGTTGCCTTGGTTCCCACATGCTTTTGCCTTCTTTATCAGTTTCCCATGTGAGACCTTGTCCTTGGGATCTTGCTGAAATCAATGTAAACTGTATCAATTGATCTACCCTCATCTACAAAATTGGTCAACTTCTTAAAAAAAAATTCAACCTGATTTGTTCGGCCTGCCCTCTCTCTGACAAAGACATGGTGACTATCCCTGATCAAACCTTGCCTCTTGGAATGGGGATTAATCTTCAGTAGTTGCTCCTTCAGTATTTTCTCCAATAGTTTCTCAACCCTGGGTGTGAGGTTCACCAGTCCACCGTGCCCTGGTCTATCTCTACTACCGTTCTTATCAATTGGAACCACATTCTGAAACAATGGACCACAGGAAATAAGGAGAATGCTCTGAGTCAGGCAACATCGCTGCCTTCTCTGAGTCAGGAAGTCCCATTCCAGAGACATGAGCTCAACAGCTAGGCTAGAGCTTCCACTGAGGGAGTGCTGCATTGCCAGAGGTGTCATCACCTTTAATGAGACTTGTGTGTTCTCTCTTGTGGATATTAATGATCCCACAGCAGTATTTCAAAAAAGGAGCAACAGAGTTAGCTCTCGGTGTAGACTTATTCCTCAACTAACATGATAAACACAGACTCCATGGTCATCTTCACGTTACCAGTTGGGTGGCAACTTCCTGAACATAACCTAACCTGCTCATTTTATTGTGATGAGCACCTGAAGATTTGATTACACAGAGTAAAGGTGGATTCCTGGTTCTACAAAGCATTGTACATGCCTAATAAGAATGCAATCCACTTTCTAAGGCTCATATTCTCTGTGTATTTTGTACTAATCTGTTATTTATTGTGTCTCATTGCATTGCAACTTCCTTTTAAGAAACTTTCACATCACTTGAATAAATAAACATTATTTCGGACCTATAATAACTGCCTTGTTTATTTACAGAACGCACTCTGTCACTTAATATGCATTGGTTCGTGCATATGTCGGTCGTACTTGTAACTATGGTGGGACTGCTTCTAATATTTGCATTCGGAAGGTAAGTGTACATCCAAAGTTTCCTTGTGATCTATAAACTCTGCCTTCTTTATTTATGGAACCTGGCTAGCTTTTTAACCTTTATCAGATGCTGGCTATAATGGCCATATTTGCGATGATAGGAATGATTCGAATATTTACACTGAGAAATTAATTCTCCAAAGAAAGGTTCATTGAGTTGTACCTCGTGGAACTCACTGGCCTGGGGTTTAGGTTCAAAATAGCTTCAGTTGTCCTATGCCCTGCTAAAGGTCAAGGATCCTGAAGGTCAGCAGTGGTATGTTCAGACTCTTGCCAGTGTACCATGTGTGACCAGCAGAACCCGCTGAAAGGTATCTTCACTAGTTACACATACCATTCACTGGGAATGGGGAAGAATCATAGAGTCACAGTGTTGTATAGCGTGGAAACAGACTCTTTGGTCCAACTTAGCCATGGTGACCAGATATCCTGAGTTAATCTTGTCATTTGCCAGCATTTGGCCCATATCCCTCTAAACACTTCCTAGTTATATATCCATGTTGTAATTGTACCAACTACCACCACTTCCTCTGGCAGCTCATTCCATACACACACTACCCTCCACTTGAAATATTTGCCCCTTAGGTCCCTCTTATATAATTCCCCTGTCATCTTAATCCTATGCCCTGTAGGTTTGGACTCCCTTACCTGGGGAAAAGACGTTGGCTATTCACCCTATCCAAGTCCCTCATGATTTTATAAACCACTATAAGGTCACCTCTCAGCCTCCAACACTCCAAGGAAAATAGTCCCAGCCTGTTCAGTCTCTCCCAGTAGCTCAAACCCTCCAACCCCAGCAACATCCTTGTAAATCTTTTCTGCACCCTTTCAAGTTTCACGACATCTTTTCTATAGCAGGGAGACCAGAATCGAATGCAGTATTGCAAAAGTGGCCAACCCAATCTCCTGTGCAGCCATCCCAACTCATATACTCAATGCAGTGACCAAGTGTACCAAACATGTTCTTCACTACCCTGTCCACCAGTGACTTCACTTTCAAGGAACTGTGAAC
This sequence comes from Chiloscyllium plagiosum, assembly GCF_004010195.1. NCBI lineage: Eukaryota > Metazoa > Chordata > Chondrichthyes > Orectolobiformes > Hemiscylliidae > Chiloscyllium > Chiloscyllium plagiosum. Next base: position 106,009,048 of record NC_057715.1, on the reverse strand, counting down.
CTGCACCCCAAGATCTCTTTGTTCGGCAACATTTCCCATTGAGTGCTATCAATCTCATGGTGAATCACAGCGGGAAATAAGATTGCGCTGGCATTTTCCAGGAGTTGAAGCCAACGTTCAGCTCACTGTGGTGAACAATCCAGAGTGAGAATAGCCCTTCACTTGACTTGTTTTTTAAGATGTGGTGCTGGAAAAACACAGCAGGCCAGACAGCATCCGAGGAGCAGGAGAATCGGCGTTTCAGGCATAAGCCCTTCTTCAGGAATGGGGCGTGTGCCAGGCGGGCTGAGATAAAAGGTAGGGAGGAGGGAATTTGGGGGAGGGCCCAACTAGATTACACCTCCTCCCACCCTGTCCCCTGTAAAAACGCCATCCCATATTCCCAATTCCTTTGCCTCCGCCGCAACTGCTCCCAGGAGGACCAATTTCACTACCGAACAACCCAAATGGCCTCCTTCTTCAAAGACCGCAATTTCCCCTCCGACGTGGTCGACGATGCTCTCCACCGCATCTCCTCCACTTCCCGCTCCTCCACCCTTGATCCCCGCCCCCTCCAATCGCCACCAGGACAGAACCCCACTGGTCCTCACC
>NC_057715.1:105925285-106008055 GCF_004010195.1 Chiloscyllium plagiosum | reverse complement strand
CCCGACCTCTCCGCCCCCACCCCCTCTCCGGCCTATCACCCTCACCCTCACCTCCTTCCACCTATCGCATTCCAGCGCCCCTCCCCAAAATTCCCTCCCCCCCTACCTTTTATCTCAGCCCGCCTGGCACATCAGCCTCATTCCTGAAGAAGGGCTTATGCCCGAAACGTCGATTCTCCTGCTCCTCAGATGCTGCCTGGCCTGCTGTGTTTTTCCAGCGCCACATTTTTCAACTCTGGTCTCCAGCATCTGCAGTCCCCACTTTCTCCTTGTTTTTTAAGATGTCAGATATAGGGTTAAAAAAGAGGCTCGAATCAAAGGAAAGACTGTGGATTGCAGGAAGTCGGAATTAAAACAGGAAGTGCTGTGAAAACACAACAATTGTGGAGAGAGAGATAGAAAAAAAGCGCAGTCTCATATTGAAACCAATGACTCGTGTGAAAACAGAAGCTGTTTACTGACAGCTGATTATCAACTAACTGGGGAACAAGGAGTGCATATGCATTCAGGCTTGATTGATCAGATTAATTTGTCTGGTTTGATTTTATTCAATTAACTGACACAGTTAACAGCTTCTGCTGGCATGCCTCTGGCTATGCAGTGGCAGTGACCCAAGCCCTGTAACATCAGGCCTAGGTTCAGGTCTCACCTGCTCCAGAGGTGTATAGTAACATTTCTGCGCAGGTTGGTCAGGAAAAATAGGTTAATTAAAAAAACATTTTCAGCTGCATCTCTGTGCCAACCATTGTCCAACCAATCACCCCTGCTTTTCCAGGCTTTGTGAATTCTTGTTCCCTATTTGATTTTCTCATGTTTCAATTCTAATGAAAAGCTTTGACTTCATGTATTTTTTTCTCAGTCATGTTTAGTCATTGGATTGGTTGCAAAGTACATTTTGACTCTTTGGGGTCATGAAAAATGCTATATAAATGCAAACACTCTATCTCTCTCTCCCTCCCCCTTTTCCCTCTCTTTCCTTATTTCTTTCTTCCCTTCATTTTCTTTCCATCTCTCTTTTTCATCCATTCTTTTTACGCTGCTTGCTTTTTAAAAGATAGTCCAAGTCTGTTTGAGGTGATTTCACTTTTCTCTTTCATGTGAACACTAAGAACAATAATTGAGAGTCCTCCACTAAATAATATACAAACTTCAGTTGTTATGTTTGGACCTCATTGACCCTGTGAAACGGTGGTATCTTCTCAGTTGTGACTTTTGGGCATCTTCCAGTTGCAACCATATTTCTATGACACTAATGCAGTCGTCATTTTCCAGTGCTGAATATGCTGAATTGTCAATTGTTACGCTGTGATCTGATTGTGGAACGTTGACCCTAAGCATTTTTAAAGGAATTAGCAGAGAAAATCCCTTACCACTTTTGAAAGTTAAGGACAAGGTGGGAGAACTGAAATGTCAGAGGCATATAATTATTATCCTCAAAATAGATATTTGCATATCATATCCCTGCAGTGTGGAAGCAAGTCACCCAACATCTGAAAAGCATCCTATCCAGACTCATTCCCTCTACCCTTGCATTTCTCACATCTAAGCTATCTAGCCTGCACATCCCTGGACATCTTACTATGGCCGTTCCACCTAAGCTGCACATTTTTGGACTGTCGGAGGAAACAGACTCAGGGGAGTGTGCAAACTCCACACGGTCAGCCAAGGCTGGAATTGAACTGGGTCCCTGGCACTGTGATGTATTAGTGCTAGCCACGAAGCCACCATGCCATGACATAAGCATCCAGGTCTCTCTCCTTCTGCACACGCTTTTATTGTATACTGTCTTTCAATGTTCTTTTTACCAAAATGTATCACTTCGTACCTGTCCTCATTGAACTTCATCTGCCCTCTAACTGCCCACTTCACCAACTTGATGATGTCCTTTGAAGTTCTACACTGTCTCTCCTCGCAGTCATAGAGTCATAGAGATATACAGCATGGGAACAGACCCTTCAGTTCAACTTGTCCATGCTGACCAGATATCCCAACCCAATCTAGTCCCACCTGCCAGCACCCGACCCATATCCCTCCAAACCCTTCCTATTCAAATATCCATCCAGAAGCATTTTAATTGTTGAAATCGTACCAGCCTCCACCACTTCCTCTGGCAGCTCATTCCATACATGTACCACCCTCTGCGTGAAAAGGTTGCCCCCTAGGTCTGTTTTATATCTTTCCCCTCTCACCCAAAAACTATGCCTTCTCGTTCGGGACTCCCCCATCCCAGGGAAAAGACTTTGTCTATTTATCCTATCTATGCCCCTCATGATTTTATAAACTTCTATAAGGTCACCCCTCAGCCTCCGATGCTCCAGGGAAAACAGCCCCAGCCTATTCACCTCTCCCTATAGCTCAAATCCTTCAACCCTGGCAACATCCTTGTAAATCTTTTCTGAATATTTCAAGTTTCAAAACATCCTTCCAAAAGGAAGGAGACCAGAATTGCACGCAATATTCCAAAAGTGACCTAACCCAGGTCCTGTACAGCCACAACATGTCCTCCTATCTCCTGTACTCAATACTCCTTCCAATAAAAGAAAGCATACCAAACACCTTCTTCACTATCCTATCTGTGACTCCATTTTGAAGGAGCTATGAACCTGCACTCCAAGATCTCTTCGTTCAGCAACACTTCCTAGCTCCTTACTATTAAGTGTGTAAGTCCTGCTAAGATTTGCTTTTCCAAAATGCAGCACCTTGCATTTATTTAAATTAAACTCCATCTGCCACTTCTCAGCCCATTGGCTCATCTGATCAAGATCCCATTGTAATCTGAGGTAACCTTCTTTGCTGTCCACTACACCTCCAATTTTGGTGTCATCTGCAAACTTACTAATTATGCTTCTGATGCTCACATCCAAATCATTTATATAAATGATGAAAAGTAGTGGACCCAGCACTGATCCTTGTGACACTCCACTGGTCACAGGCCTCCAGTCTGAAAACCAACCCTCCACCACCACCCTCTGTCTTCTACCGTTGAGCCAGTTCTGTATCTGAATGGCTAGTTGTCCCTGTATTCCATGAGATCTAGCCTTGCTAATCAGTCTCCCATGGGGAACCTTGTCGAACGCCTTACTGAAGAGCTTAAAATGTTTTCAACAGTTGTGTTGCCCGCAAATTCGGAAATTAGCCCCTGCACTTTAAAACCTAAGTCATGATATGAATTATCAGAGGCAAGGGTCCCACAGTGACCCTTCATGGGGAATTCTGCTGCAGGCATTGATCCAGTTTGAAAGATATGGATGCACTATTTTCCCGGCTCACTAGGGTAGCACATTGGAAGTCAAGCTCCATTATTTCTGGCATTGTCATGGGAGTTAATGATTTTAACAAAGTGCACAAAATTCCCATATTGACCTGTGATTTAGATGCAGCCTAATAGAAAACATGGACCAGGTTTCTATACTTAACCAGAACTCCTATTTATTACAAATAACTAGATTCTAGTGACATGTAAACAGCTCTGAACCACTGCTGTATAACACTTTCAGTGAAAAATCTCATCCCACCTTTAAGACTCCCCTGACACACTCATTCAGGCAAACAAAAAATATTGGTGTTATGGGTGGATGGAAAAACTGGGAAATCAGCTCAATGGTCCCTGTCGACATGGTTGACCGAGCTGATCCTCTTGACTTTGCCAGGACTTGCTGCTCCCCAATCCCTGTCCTTACTTTTCACTTATTGGGCTTAAGATATATATATATATATCTCAGGCTGGTCAGATGGGCTGAACTGGGGCAAATAGAATTTAACCTTGAAAACTCCACAGCAATGCTTTTTTGGAGGACTCTGAAGGCAAGGAAGTACATGCTGCATGGTAGGTCCCTTGGAAGTGCAAATGGACCTTGGTTCCATAGATTATTGGAGGCAGCAAGATGGCTGCATTAGGTGGTTAAGAAGGCATATGAGATACTCACCTTTATTAGTCAAGGCACTGAATACAAGGGCAATGAGGTTATGATGGAAGCTTCGGCGGGGCGGTGTGGACTTGTTGGGCCGAAGGGCCTGTTTCCACACTGTAAGTAATCTAATCTAATCTAAAAAAAAAATTAGTCAAGGCACTGAATACAAGGGCAATGAGGTTATGATGGAACTGTATACACCATTAGTTATGTCACAGCTGGAGTACTGTGTGCATTTTGGTCAAAACACTACAAGAACCATGTAATTGCACTGGAGAAGATTCAAAGGAGATCCATCAGGATGTTGCCTGAGTTGGAGAAATTCAGTTGTAAAATGAGACTAGACACACTGGGTCTGTTTTCATTAGAGCAGAGAAGACTGAAGGGAATCTGATTGAGGTATACAAAGTTCTGAGGAGCACAGACCAGGTAGATAGGGAGAAACCTTTCCCCTTATTAGACTGGTCAATAACCAAGTGGTATAGTCGGAAGCAGGAGGTTTGTTAGGGATTTCAGGAATACTTTTCACCCAGAAGCCCGACGTTGCCAATTTTTACTCTGAACCCCCCCCCTTTCTGAATGTGCTCACTTGGTCTTGGCTCCAGTCTCCTCTGCTGCCTCAGCTAAGTTATAATGAACAAGATGGTGGGTTGTTGCAAATTGCTAAACTGAAGCATCATACTTGAGTTCTTTTTACATTTTGCATGTGTAACGTATAAAAGGGATATGTATCTGGCTGTCATTTGTGACAGTCTTGGCTATTATTCCATTTCATAAACCAGGGTCGCTGTGATATCTGATTGGATAATAACCTGAACTAAACCCCCAACTCAGAAAACACTGCACTTAGAGAAATAAAGGAAGTAGGGGAAGGAGAGGCAGTTGCACTGTGGTAATGTCACTGATCCAATATTCTGGACATAGGTTTAAATCCTGTCATGGAAGATAGTGAAATTCGAGTTTAGGAAATAACTAGCCACATGGTGGCCATACTATAAGCACATCTGGTTTACTAATGTCCATTAGAGAAGGAAATCTGTCATCCTTTCACAGTCTGGCCTACATGTGACTCCAAACCCAGCAGAAATATGATTGACACTCAACAGCCTTCTGGACAATTAATGGTGGACAATAATTGCTGCCCCAGTCAATGTCACCCTCATCCTGTGAACTAATTACAACAAGGAGCAGTAATAGGCTATTTGACTGTCAACAATGAGGAAGTGAGGACCATCAGATGCTGGAGATCAGGGTCGAGAGTGTGGTGCTGGAAAAGCACAGCAGGTCAGGCAGCATCCGAGGAGCAGGAAAATCAATGTTTTGGTCATAAGCCCTTCATCAGGAATAATTTAGAAATAATTCTCTGTCAGCATGCATTATGAATTGCCAATCTTTTACAAGTAGTAGCTTTCAATTTTGAGTGGAAAGTGCAAGCTGCTCCAAGTTTTCGCTACAAGCTGCTACAAGCTTGCGCCCAAAACATTGATTCGCCTGCTCCTAGGCTGCTGCCTGACCTGCTGTGCTTTTCCAGCACCACACTCTCAACTATTTGACTACCAAACCTGCTTTCCCACTTAATATACGAATGGCTGGTCCTCTATCTCAACAGCAGATTCTAACTCAATACTTTTGTGTCTCGAAACATCTTCCTTCCTCTCTTTCTCCCTTCCTTCTGTCCTTCCTTTCTTCCTTTCTACCTTTGTTTCTTTTTTTCTTTCTTTCTCTCTCTCGTTCTTTAAATAATTTACAATGGCGAAACTAATGCAAAGTCTTCTCTTATTGGAGCAATGTATAAATCCTATCACTTTAACTTGCATTTTGAATTTGTGTTCATGAATGAAAGGTCCATCTTGACTTTCTGAGATAGCAAAAATGAGTGTATGTCAATTGGCAGCTCATTTCACATCCTTCCCATTGACTTCAATGAAAATAGTAAAGGAGAGAGATCAGAAATGGGCTGCCAACCTGATAGCACATATTTTCTCTGTTATCGTACAAAGTTGTGATCTACCACAAAACTCAAGTGTATTTAAATGCAAAATAATGTGAAGCTAATGTGGATTAATCTAATACATTGAACATGCTTAGGTACAGAGTACTGGAAGTTGCATTCAAACCAATTCCCAATCCTCAAAAGAAGTTCAAAGCATTGTTTGAAGAATACAATGGAGATTTCCAGGTAGGTGGTGCTAATGTGACGCTATATGCCTCATGGCCAAATTTTCCAAGATTAGTTGCTTGAGTATTTTGAGGTAATGTTGCACTTTGTGTTTTGCCTTCAAGTGAAATATCTTTAGTTTTAGAAATAATTATCTTCAGGCATGCATTATAAATTGTCAATCTTTTACAAGTAGTAGCTTTCAATTTTGAGTGAAAGTACAAGCTGCTACAAGTTATCACTCTGTGTTTCAACTGGGAATTAATATTGAGACTATCTGGAATGTCAGAAATCCCCAGGGTTCAAACAGTTTGCTACCCAACAAAACAGAAATAACACGATTGGAGGTGGAGTGTTTAGGGGTCAAATGTTTATTTTTGCTGTATGGGTGGCAATCTGTCACCCACGAGATAGAGATCTTGCAAAAATTACACAGAGACTAGAGGCAGGAGTAGGCCACTTGGCGATTGAAGCCTGCTGTGCCATTCAACATGATAAAGCGGTGAAGCAGAAAATGAAACATTGTTCCTTGAGCTTGCATAGTGCTTCATTGGAACATTGCCCAGGATAGAAATGTCAGCATGGTAGCAATGCCTAGCCACTGGGAGGTCAGGGTCATTCCTGCAGACAGACTGGAGGTGTTCTATAAAGCAGCCACCTTGTCTGCATTTGGTCTCGTCAATACAAAAGAAACCCCATTGTAATCAATGAATGCAGTAGACTAGATTGTAAGAAGTATAAGTGAAACGTTGCTTCACCTGGTTGATCTGTAAGGAGAGAATGAGGAAATGAACAGTCAAGTCTTACGCTTTGTACGATTACATGAGGGAGTGATCGGAGTGATGGAGGAGTGAAACAGAAGGTTACAGAATGAATGGTCCCTGTGGAATGCAGGGGCTGGGGAGGTGAGGATGTCTTTGATGATGGCATCCCACTGGAGGCTGTGGGATACAAAGGATGATCCTCTGAATGTGGAGGCTAGTGGGGTAAAAAGTAAGGATAAGCAGAAAACCCTTTCATTATTCTGGGCAGGAGGGGAAGAGTTGAGGGCAGAAGTGTGGGAGACGGGTCAAACATGGCTGAGGGCCCTGTCAACCACAATTGGAGAGCGGGGAGTGTGGAGTATCTTGATTGAGAAAAAGAGAAGCCATGTTTGAGCCAGACTGGTGGAAGGTGTCGTCATCAGACCTGATGGAGATGGAGAGACTGGGAAAAGCGAATGGAATCCTTGCAGGAAGAGGGAGTGAGGAGGTGTAATCAAAGTAACTGTGGAGTCAGTGGGCTTGTGATGGATACTGGTCAACAGCCTATCCTCAGAAACGAAAACAGTGAAGTCAAGGAAGGGAAGGCCCGAGTCAGTGATGGACCACGCGATGGTGAGAGAAGGTTCGAAATGGGAAGCAAAACTGATGAAGTTTTCCAATTCCAAATGGTGAGGCAGGAAACAGCCCAGAAGAAATGATCAATGTATGGGAAAAAGTGTTCTAGGTGGGGAGTAGGAGTAGAACAAGGAATGTTTGAAGTGGCAGAGTGGCTATGGCACTGAAGCAGAAATTCCGAGGACTCAAGCGAATGCTATGTAACACGATTTGGACTCACCATGGCAGGTAGTAAAATTTGAATTCAATAAAAATGTGAATTAAAAAGATAAGCTACTGGTGACCATGCAACCAACTGTCGATTGTTGGAAAACCCATCGATTTAAAAATGCCCCTTTGAGAGAAAATCTGCCATCTTTCCTTAGCTACATGTGACTTCTGAATCTCAGCTCTGTGGTTGAATCTAAACTGTCCACTGAAATGGCTGAGAGCAAAACATTCAGTTCAAAGTTAGTTAGGGATGAGCAATAATTGCCAGCCTTACCAGTGTCACCCACATCTCATGAACATATTTATTTAAACATTAGTGATGGCCTACAAATGCTTACATCCCATAAGAGAATATTTTTTAAAAAGGTAAATGTAATTCAAAATATTTGCAATGAAAAAGAAGTGCATAACTGAGATACTGCCTTAGATCCCAGATAAAGCAGTGTGCTCAGTTTTGGGCTCCACACTTTGAGAAAAATATTAAGGCAAAAACAGAGAAGGAACCTACCTGAAAGGCAGCAAACATGAAGAAACTGCAATGATGTAGAAAGACTGGAGAAGCTTTGATTGCTGTACTAAGGTTTGGATTTTATTGTCACATGTACTCAAGTGTGGAAGTCCAGGAGTACAGTGAAAAGTGTATAATGTCTCCACACATAGCACCATCTTAGGTACAATGGCACCTAGGTTCAACAAACCCAGATACAATGTACAAAAGAAACAAAGTAGAGACATAAAGAAATAAAGTAATAGCTAACATTAAAATCCTTCTGAATATAAACAAGAAAAATAAAGGAATAGAGTTAAAAGTTTTGATGAATCCTCTGCTTAGCTTGATCTCTGGGAGATCTCAGTTGCCTGTTCTCCACATCACTGCCACAAATACCCACCAGAGCAGAAAAGTTTAAGAACTGATTTAATCCAGATGTTTAAAATCATAGAAGGATTTTAATAAAGCAAATAAGGAGAAACTGTTTCTATTGGCAGAAGGCATGGTAAGCAGAGAATACAGATTTAAAGTATTAATAGAGTTATAGAGGTGTACAGCACAGAAACAGACCCTTCGGTCCAGCTCATCCATGCCGACCAGATATCCCAACCCAATCTAGCCTCATGTGCCAGCACCCGGTTCATATCCCTCCAAACCCTTCCTGTTCATAAACCCATCCAGCTGCCTTTTAAATGTTGCAATTGTACCAGCCTCCACCACTTCCTGTGGCAGTTCATTCCACACACGCACCACCCTCTGCATTAAAAAGTTGCGCCTTCAGTCTCAATTATATCTTACGCCTCTCATCCTAAACTATGCCCTCTAGCTCTGGATTCCCCCACCATAGGGAAAATACCTTGTCTATTTACCCTATCCATGCCCCTCATGATTTTATAAACCTCTATAAGGTCACTCCTCAGCCTCCAACACTTCAGGAAAAACAGCCCTAGCCTGTTAAATCTCTCCCAATAGCTCAAATCCTCCAGCCCTGGCAACATCCTTGTAAATCTTTTATGAACCATTTCAAGTTTCACAACATCCTTTCGATAGGAAGGAGACAAGATTTGCGTGCAATATTCCAACAGTGGCCTAACCAATGTCCTGTACAGCTGCAACATGACCTATGCAAATCTTGTACTCAATGCTCTGACCAATACAGGAAAGCATATCAACTGCCTTCTTCATTATCATATTTACCTGTGTCTCTACTTTCAAGGAGCTATGTACCTGCACTCCAAGGTCTCTTTGTTCAGCAACACTCCCTAGGACCTTATCATTAAGTATATAAGTCCTGCACTCTGCATTTATCTAAATTAAACTCCATCTGCCACTTCTGAACCCATAGGTCCATCTGATCAAGATCCCATAGTAATCCGACATAATCTTCTTTGCTGTTCACTACACCAAGTTTGGTAAAAGAACCAGAGCAAACAGCCACAAGTATTTTAACCTGGTTGTGTAACCTGAAGAGAGCCTAAAAATCCATTCTGTACTAACATTCAGAACAGCCTTAGCTAAATACTTGAAGGAAAACAATTACAGAGCTAAAAAAAAAGGTTACTGGAAAATTGAGAAACTTGATCAGTCAGTTTGACTTCAATGGTGGGGAACTTTCTAGAAATGATGATTCAGGGCAAACGAAATTGCCTCTTGGGAGAACATAGGTGAATTTAAGGATACCCAGCATGGATTGGTTAAGGGTAAATGATGCTTAACAAAATTTCTTGAGTTTTTTGAAGAGGTAACAGAAAGGGTAGGTGAGGGTTAATATACATAGAGATCCGAAAGGCATTTGATAAGGTTCCAGAGAAGTGACGTGTGAGTCAAGTTAGAGTTCATGCAATGAAAGGGACATTAGCAAAACAGATAAAATATTTAATGAATGATAGCAGTTACTGGTTGTTTTTCAGTTACTGGAGGAACATTCAAAGCGGGATTTCACATGGATTGGTGTTAGAAACTTTATCAAATAATTAATAATGTCTTTGAGCGTAATGTTCAAGGCACCATTTCAAAATTTGCAGACCATAAAAAACTTTGAAGCATTGCAAAATCCAAGGAAGATAGTGTTCAACTTTAGAGTTTCATAGAAAGATTGTTGGACTTGGCAGGCATGTGGCTGATGTAATTTAACATAATGGTGCGCAGGCAGGCAACATAAAGTTTCTAAAAGGGCTACGGGAGCACAGGGACCCAGGTGTATGCATGCATAAATCACTGATGGTATGAGGACAGGTTGAGAGAGCTGTTAACAGATGCACAGAGAGTACAAAGCAAGGAAGTAATGTTAGGCCTGGATTAAACAAGGGAAGGGGATTGGTTCGCTCAGTTAGTTTTACAGTTTGTTTGCATGGGTTCAGTTCCTGCATTGGCTGAGATTTCCATGAAAGGCTTAGCGTCTCTCCTTGCCTGAAGCATGATGGCCTATCACCAGTTATCTCTCTCAAATGAGACAGTCTCCCTGTGGATCAATGGTTCAACTTCAGCTGGAGTATTGGTCCAGATATGGACATCCAAAAGGCATTTGGTAAAGTTCCAAAGATCTGACATATGAGTAAAGTTAGAGTTCATGCAATGAAAGGGACTTTCAGAAGACTGTGAGGGGCATTAGAGAGAGGAATTGAAGATTCATGAGAATAGTTCCAGAGATGACAAACTTCGTTGGTATATAGATAAGGTAGATCTTTCTTGAAGAAGGGAATGTTGGGAGGGGATTAGAGTGATGTATTAAAAACCATAAAGACTATTCAATTAATATAATTTAATAAGTAATTAGGAAATCTCATAGAATGTTATCATTATTTTCAGGAGAACTGATGACAAATGTGAGATTGTCCTTCAGTTATGAAGGGCATTGGTGAGATCATGCATGGAGTATGCTGTACGGTATTGGTCACCTTAACTACTAAAGGGTGCAACTGCTTTGGAAACAGTTTTCAGAGAGGTTCATTAGACTAATACCTGAAATGGGGTTGTTTTATGAATAAAATTTAAACAAGTTATGATTGTATCCATCAGAGATCAGAAGAGTAAAAGGCTACATAATTGAAACATTTAAGATCCTGACTAGCCTTGATGAGGCCAATCTGGAAAAGATATTTCCTTTGGACAAGTGTCAGCATCTTTGTGTCACTGATTAAAAATAACATTTCATCCATTTAAGGCAAAGATGGGGAGAATTCTTGTTCTCAGAGTCGCAAGTCTTTGAGACTTTTTTCTCAAAAGGTGGTGAAAGCCGAATCACCAAGTATCTTACAGGTAGAATCATACAGTGTGGAAGTAGGCCATTCAGCTCAGCGGACCCATACCAACCCTCTGAAGAACATCCCATCCAAACCCATACCCCTACCCTATCCCTGAATTTCTCATGGCCAATCCACCTGACCTGCATATCTTTGGACTGTGAGAAGAAACCCGAGCACCTGAAGGAAACTCATGAGACACGGGGAGAATGTGCAAACTCTATACAGTCGCCCGAGGCTGGAATCAAACCAATGTCCGTGGTGCTGTGAGGCAGTAATGTTAACCACTGAGCCACCATGTAGAGGTAGTTGATTCCTGATAAAGAAGAAAGGGGTAAAACGTTATTGGAGGTAGATGGGGATGTGGGGTAATCAGATTTTAATTGAAAAATAGTGCAGGGTTGAGGAACTGAGTCGCATACTTATGCTCCTAATTTGAAAGTTTGTTTGGACAGGGTAGATGGGGAGAAACTACTCACGTTCAGTTAGCTCAGATTTACATAGCGAGTGGCTCGGATTTAGAATGCAATACCTCACAGGTTCTGTTGAGGGGACAAGAGGGAGTTAGACTATCATCCGAGAAGGAAAAATGTGCTGGGCTTGATTTCTCCACTTCCTGATGCTGCCTAACTTGCTGCGTATTTCCAGCCTCCTGCCTGTCTACCTTGGGCTACAGGGAGAAGGCAGGGAATATTATTTTGAATGTTACAGAGAGACAGCACAGACACAGTGGGCCAAACTGTGACCTTCTGAACTATCACCATGACATGACTCAAAAGGCCAGAACAGACATGATAGATGGCATGACCTACTTTTGTAGAATGTCAGTGTACGATGCTATGAAAACTAACACAAAAGCAAAAACCTTTCATACTAAAGTCAGCCTTTTGTTTTCCTTAACAGAATTGGATGAACTGTCAGGTACCAGTCTCAGAACTTGATGAATGCCATCCAGTTGTCATTGAAGAAGGTCCCCACATTGAAGCATAAAATAAGAAACTTTCACCACCATAACTCCATACATCTGGCAAACTGACATAATCATATGTGTATTAATGCTTAATTTCTCCCTTCACGTATCTATTACGTGTAAACTGTGAATTATTGTCATTCAAGATTCAAGGACTCATATTAGTTCAAGACCAATGCCATTGAGCAGAAATATTGCATTGAATTTACTTGGCACCATGGTAGTGGATAATGGTGATTGGGCTGGAAAAATAGCGAGGAGCTATGGGATGATGAAGTTTTTGGGAAAGCCAAAGAAATCTTTTGGTTGCTGGCCCTCTGGAGATGAAAAGCCAATTGACATCTTTCCAGGCTGCAGGCTGGGGTGATTTCAATGAATACGTCAATTCAAAGTTTGTGCGAAGATTTGTAGCTCGGGTGCTCGTTGTTGTGGTTCTGTTCGCCGAGCTGGAAGTTTTTGTTGCAAACGTTTCGTCCCCTGGCTAGGCGACATCATCAGTGCTTGGGAGCCTCCTGCGAAGCGCTTCTTTGATGTTTCCTCCGGTGTTTATAGTGGTCTGTCCCTGCCGCTTCCGGTTGTCAGTTTCAGCTGTCCGCTGTAGTGGTTGGTATATTGGATCCAGGTCGATGTGTTTGTTGATGGAGTTTGTGGATGAATGCCATGCCTCTAGGAATTGATCAATATTTTGTCAGAGCAGCCCAGCAACAACCCCATCTACCCTAAAAGAAAAAAAACACAAATAAACTGCAGGTGCTGAAAATCTGAAACTAAAACTGCAATTGTTGGAGAAACTGTGCAGATCTGGCAGCGTCTGTGGAGAGAAAACAGAGTCAAGATTTGAGGTCCATTATGAAGAAAGGTCATTGAATCAGAAAACATTGACTGTTCTCCTTCCATAGATGGTGCCAGGCCTGTTGAGTTTCTCAGCAATTTCTGCTTTTGGCCCCATCTACCCTGTTCAGTTGAAGCTCAGTTGAGACCTGTAGGTCTATCAATGAGCTAAAGGTGATTTGAGATTTTGGCAGCGAATGTCGTAATCAAGGCCTGATTTAACTGAGGAGTTTCCCTTCTATGGTGATATATACTGTGACGATCCAATGGCTTTAAGAGATGTATTTTGTCCTTTTGTTTATGAAGAGAGATTGAGATAGATATGGAGAGCTATCTCTTCCAAACCAGTAAAGTGAGCAGCTTGTGAGGCCCTGGTTATTTTTTAATGTGAGAAGCAGCCTGAATGGGTGGTGGAGTCAGGCTCCCAAAGCACCAGGGTTTTAAGCAGTTGTTGGGGTTGGACGTTGGCTGTGGAAGCTGCTATATGTTTTTCTGCCACAACAATAAGCTGGCATTCTCTCTCTCTGCCAGAATTTTCTCCTGATGTTCTTTTCTCCTAGACTAGAGAAACCTTGCATGCAAATCAATCCATTTTACTGAAGATGCCAAGGCTGTGTTTGTGGAATGTGACTATAGTGGGACAGTTGCTGTTTAATGGTCAAGTCATCTATTATTCTATTATGTTTTCCAATAGGGTTAATGTTATCCCAGTTCTTTTTTCTTTTGTTTGTATTTTAATTAGGGATAAAAATAAAGTGTGTTTTGCCTGAACCTGAGTAGCGTGATCAATTGAATTACATCTGGAACACCGCACCTTACACTTTCCTTGAAATAAGACAATGAAGGGAGTTGGGACTGGTCTACAACAAATGGAGGGCTCTTATCAGGATCAAATTCTCTGTGTCCAGGTTGGGTTTAAGATTATTGGACTCAAAGTGAGTGTTGGTGTTTTTTTGTTTTCATTCAGTTGGTTTAAACAGAGGGTGACTTGTGTAGTAATGGCTTTTTAGTCTCTTGATTCCTGTGGGTGGAAGATGTCACTTTGGGTAGTTTACAGGAAGTGAGCAAAGCAAAACTTTTACAACTGCCCAAGCAAGCTGCAGTTGGAGTTGACTGTATCCATGAGGAAAGGGGAGATAATTGCAGCAATACTCAACATTTACAATTGCCAGGAATGCATTCAGAATCATTGGAAATAGCTAAAATTTAATTGCAAATGAGGCAGCTTGAATTTGAGGCAACAGTGAGGGAAAAGGGAGAGAAAAGGTGTGTTTATGGGCTGTGACTATATTGGGATTGTTGTTGTTTAGTAGTTAATTAACTATTATTCTGTTAAGTTTTTCAATAGGTTAAAGTTATACCAATTCTTCTTTCCTTTGATTTGAATTTTAATTGGAAGGGAAAATAAAGTTGGTTTTGCCTAAAACTGACCAGTGTGACCAATTGAATTATAACTGGAACACTGCACTTTACACTTGCCTTTAAATAAGATAAAAGTTACTGTCTAGGCTATCTCCTTGATATATTTAAAGGGATTTGGTCTGGTCCATACCAATACCTATTTACACAGATGGTGACTTTTCCATATATCATGTGCAGGCCATTGAGATCAAATCCATGCTGACTCACACTCACAGTCACCAAGCTGCACTGGCAATGTCTGCCTATCCTGGCAAGGATCTGCTGAGGGTATGCAGCTACCACAATAGGCCAACGGTATCAAAATCCCAATCAATAAATTTGATGGGATGACAAACCTGGTGGCAAACAGTTAGAGGGCTGCTTTTTAGAATAGTGTTGAGCAGATCTAACTCTCGGTAAGTGTAGACCCTGCATCCCCTCAATACCAGGTTCACAAAGGTAGAAGAAATCTCTGCCCATTCACTCTGCTTCTTCCTTCCTGCAGGCTTGCTAAGTATTTCCAGATGCTCAGTTTAATTATAACTTATTCAGTTATGTGTTAAAATTGAAGCCATTTCTAGCAATGCATGTGCATTTTGTAAACATATAGCTTTGTCTATTCAACTATGGTTTTGATAATTACTTAATTCTGCCATCTCTCTGACAGATTTTGCTTGCTTAGATCAGAGTGGTGCTGGAAAAGCACAGCAGGTCAGGCAGCATCCGAGGACAGTGCTGATCTGTCCAACCTGCCAATCTCCCTTCCCACCTATCCACTCCACCCTCCAGCACCACTCTGATCTAAACTCTGGTTTCCAGCATCTGCAGTCCTCACTTTTGCCTAGATTTTGCTTTCTGGTCTGTCAATAGGTAAATGGTGATTGAAATGTTGCAAAACCCTAACAATGGGAAAATCATGCTAACAGTTTTTAAATTGTATTTTGCTGACAATTTGTATTTTCTTTTAAGCTGTGCGACTGTAAATTATCTGAGATGCATTGTGCATTGACAAGTCCCAGGAACAGGTGATTTCCACCTCAAGTTATCAATGGGTGTGGATGAGGCTGTTGTAGCCAGTATGAATGGAATAGGGATAAGTTTGCTCTAAGACTGGTTTATAGGGTCATGCTAACTGAGTTCAGTTCCCATACCGGCTGAGATTACCATGAAATTCCTGCATTTCTGCCTTCACCTTTTGCCCGAGGTATGGCAACCCTGAGATTAAATCTATCGTCAGTTGTCTTTTTCTAATGAGACAGTAGGACTGTGGCTGCTGCTTCTATCGCAGACAATCCAACTTGAACCAATACTTTAAATTGGAAACAACATGCGAACGCACCATTCATATTAGTGAGAGCTGGAAGTTTGACACTAGTGTCAAGAATTTGCTATATTCCACAGTGATGATTGAGTGGATTAATATCTTAGGAGAGAATTGCATCTTTGAAATGACAGACCGTGCTTGATAAACATAATTAAATCTTTTGAGTCTAAAGATGTGCAGGTTAGGTGGATTGGCCATGCTAAATTAGAAGATAGAATGTTACAGTGCAGTATAGGCCCCTCAGCCCTCGATGTTGTGCTGCCCTGTGAAACCAATCTGAAGCCAATCTAATCTACACAATTCCATTCTCGTTCATATGCCTATCCAATGACCATTTAAATGCCCATAAAGTTGGCGAGTCTACAACTTTTAGATTACTTACAATGTGGAAACAGGCCCTTCAGCCCAACAAGTCCACACCAACTCACCGAAGCGCAACCCACCCAGACCCATTCCCCTACATTTACCCCTTTACCTAAAACTACGGACAATTTACCATGGCCAATTTATCTAACCAGCACATTTTTGGATTGTGAGAGGAAACCGGGGAATCCAGAGGAAACCCACGCAGAACATAGAACATTACAGCGCAGTACAGGCCCTTCGGCCCTCGATGTTGCGCCAACCTGTCATACCAATTTGAAGCCCATCTAACCTACACTATTCTATGTACGTCCATATGCTTGTCCAATGACGACTTAAATGTACTTAAAGTTGGTGAATCTACTACTATTGCAGGCAAAGCATTCTGTAGCCTTACTACTCTCTGAGTAAAGAAACTATCTCTGACATCTGTCCTATATCTATCACCCCTCAATTTAAAGCTATGCCCCCTTGCACTCGCCTTCACCATACTTGGAAAAAGACTCTCCCTGTCCACCCTATCTAACCCTCTGATTATCTTATATGTCTCTATTAAGTCACCTCTTAACCGTCTTCTCTCCAACAAAAACAGCCTCAAATCCCTCAGCCTTTCCTCGTAAGACCTTCCTTCTATACCAGGCAACATCCTAGTAAATCTCCTCTGCATCCTTTCCAAAGCTTCCACATCCTTCTTATGATGCGGTGACCAGAACTGTACACAATACTCCAAGTGTGGCCGTATCAGAGTTTTGGACAGCTGTAGCATAACCTCATGGTTCCGGAATTTGATCCCTCTATTAATGAAGGCTAAAACACTGTATGCCTTCTTTACAACCCTGTCAACCTGGATGGCAACTTTCAAGGATCTGTGTACCTGGAACCGAGATCTCTCTGATCATCTACACTACCAAGAATCTTACCATTAGCCCAGTACTTTGCATTCCGGTTACTCTGACCAAAGTGAATCACCTCACACTTGTCCGCATTAAACTCCATTTGCCACCTCTCAGCTCAGCTCTGCAGCTTATCTATGTCTCTCTGTAACCTACAACATCCTTTGTCACTATCCACAACTCCACCGACTTTAGTGTCACCTGCAAATTTACTAACCCACCCTTCTACGCCCTCATCCAGGTCGTTTATAAAAATGACGAACAGCAGTGGACCCAGCACCGACCCTTGCGGTACACCACTAGGAACTGGACTCCAGGATGAACATTTCCCATCAACCACCACCGTCTGTCTTCTTTCAGCAAGCCAATTACTGATCCAAACTGCTATATCGCCCATAATCCCATTCCTCCACATTTTGTACAATTGCCTACTGTGAGGAAACTTATTGAATGCCTTGCTGAAATCCACACACACCACATCAACCGGTTTACTCTCATCTACCCGCAGACACAGGGAGAATGTACAAACTCCACACAGAGAGTCGCCTGAAGCGGGAATTGAACCCAGGTCTCTGGCGCTGTGAGGCAGCAGTGCTAACCACTGTACCACTGTGTCACCCTACAACTGTTGCAGGCAGTGCATTCCATACCCCTAGTACCCTCTGAGTAAAGAACCTACCTTTGACATCCGTCCTATATCAATCAACTCTCAATTTAAAGCTATGTCCCCTCGTGCTAGCTATCACCAACCTAAGAAAAAGGCTCTCACTTCCACCCGATCTAACCCTCTGATTATCATATATGTTTGAATTAAGTCACCTCTCAACCTTCTTCTCTCTAATGAAAACAGCCTCAAGTCCCTCAACCTTTACTCATAAGACCTTCCCTCCATACCAGGCAACATCCTTGTAAATCTCCTCTGACACCTTTCCAAAGCTTCCACATCCTTCCAAAATGCAATGACCAGAACTATACGCAATACTCCAAGTGTGGTCGCAGCAGAGTTTTGTACAGCTGCAGCATGATCTCATGGCTCTGAAACTCAATCCCTCTTCCAATAAAAGCTAACATGCCATAATTGCCCATAGTTTTTAAGCATGAGCAGGCTGGACGGGTTAGCCATGGGAAATGTAGAGTTACAGGGATAGAGTTGGGAGGGTGGGATTGGGTGGTATGCTCTTTGGATGGTCAGTGTGGACTCGATGGGCTGAATGGCCTGCTTCCACACTATAGGGATTCTATGATTCCAGGTAACAACATCATTGATGTTGCTTATACAGATTTATGAAAGCCATTTGATAAAGTCTGTCATTAAAGACATTGATCTAAAGTTGAAGCTCATGGAACTTACCGAAAACAGTAGACCTGGCTCAGAGATTGATGAATGACAAGAGATAAAATTGGGTAATGGTCAGGGACTCTAATGAGCAGAACATGACTAGTGGCAACATGCAAGTGTCTGTGTTGGGATATCAGCAATTGACTGCATTAATCAACTGAGATGATAGAATAGAGACTACACAGCCAGTTTTCCCAAATACACAGGGAAAGGAGCTTTGTAAACAGTGTTGATGAGGGTCATAAAATTGCAAAAATATATTGAGTGAATAGGCAAAGGACAGCAGCTGGTTTTCAGTGTAAGCAGGTGTAAGGTGATCTACTTTAGACTTTAAAGGACAGAACAGTGTACACATTACATGATATGAAGCTTAAGGATACATATGCATGCACCTAGATTATTAAAATGCATTGGATAGGAGCAACATATAATCAGAAAAACTGTAAGAATGCTGGTCTTAATGTATCAAGGAAGAGAAGACAAGAAGTTGAAAGCAAATGTTCAACTCATGGGTTTGACTGGAGTACTGAAAGTCATTTTGAAACAAAATAGTCTAAGAAGCCGAGCCACCATTACACTAAAAGCAAGGATCACTCAAATTGTTTAACAGAGCTTGTTCACTACAGAACAGCCAATAAATAATGATATGCAGCTAAATAACTATGTACACCTGAATATGCAGACCTGGGATTATTTCTAACTATCAATAGGCAAGGAGAAAGAGAAAAATATGAATAATCAAAAATTTAGTGAATTAATAATTTTTAATATAAGATTGATAACTTTCTGGTAACTGAATGTATGAAGTGATAGGGGGCGAAGATCAGTCTATATCACGGTTCCTTCAACTATGCTAGATCAAAATCCTGCAGCTCCCTCCTGAATGGCATTATGGGTCTACTTATTGCACATAGACTGCGGCAGTTCAAGAAGAGAAATCACTACCACCTTCTCAAGGGTCGGGCAATACCTGCTAGTCTGGTCAATAACGCCCATATCCCTGAGAAACGTTTTTGACAAAAAGGAATGGGATTGAGTCACATATCAGCCAGCATCTCACTGAACTTAAGGGAATAAATGATCATCTTTTGATTATCCAATGAGAATGACCAGTGTCAATGCTCAGTCATGCATTTTCCAATTTGATTGTCAATCTACAAATGGCACAGTAGAGAAAGAGAATATTCAACCTCATTGTGCCTATGTTGGACGTGATTGAAAAATCGCAACTGTGTCTTCATGATACAGTAGGATATTGAAAATGTTCCTCAGTGATTGAGGGTTCTGAGCAAATTTAAACTCATTGATAAAAGAATCGCCATTCCCTTACAGTTGCAAAGAACCTTTGTGAAATGATTTTGAGGATATGCAGAAAAACAATATTCAGAAAGAGTACACGATGGAAATGTCTCATGCATTTGAGTAAGGTTGTTTCACTGCACTGTATATTGGGCTGTGATATTGGGTCTCTTATTTTACCTCTACCCTTCAACTTAGGGAATGAATAAAACAAAGACTTCCAGATGCTGGAAATCTGAAACACAAAAAAACTGCAATTGTTGGAGAAACTCAGCAGGTCTGATAGTGTCTGTACAGAGAAAGCAGAGTTGACATTTCGGGACCAATGACCATTCTTCAGAGAGGTCCTCTTCCATTTAAGTGCTCCTCAGCACAGTTGGCTGGATGGCTGATTCAGAGTGATGATAATAATATAGGTTCAATCCCCACACTGGTTACCATGAAGGACTCTCCTTCCCTACCTCTTCCCTCACTTGAGGTGTGATGAGCCTTTAGTTAAACTGCCAGGAGTTATCTCTCTCTAATGGGAGAGTGGGAGCATGGCAGACTCTATCATTTCTAAAGAGGCTGCAGTTGATATTAACGGTGGGATACTGGACTGGAATATAAACAGAAATGTCTGGAGAATCTCCGTATATCTGGCAACATTTGTGGAGAGAGAAATCAAGTTTCAAGGTCAATGGGACTCTTTGGTCAGTTCTGACTAAATGTGATATCAGACTGTTTTTCTTTCCAAAAAAAGTGCCAAAACTGCTGAACTTCCCCAGATCTTCCTGTTTTTATGTCAGACTTGAACGTTACTCTTCCTTACCCGCTAGCACTATTTTAATTGAAGTCTAACATTTAATTGGATTCCTGCAATTGCTGAAATACAGGACAAACTAACCTCAATTAGATACTTATTTAAAAGGATAATAATGGTTAACAATGCAATCAGTGATTTCTACAGCTGCATTGTTGCAGCTAACTTGGACTTTCTGCAGGTTTTTCACATCTTGTAGGAAAATATTTACCAAAAACCGCTTCCATGTGAAGCTTTCCAACAGTTTTGTAAATTTGTTAGGTGTGCACATCACTATTACAGCAACAGCAACATACAACGTGGAACTAAATATGCTGACAGCCATCAACTATTCTTATTACCAATGTTTTTAAAGCAGCTTTGCAACTTTTGTGTGGAGAAATGTGGCAATTATTCAGGACTATGTATTGCCTTAACAATTATTGTTTATTGTGAGTGAAAAGGTCAATGTGTTAAATTAATTTTTAACAACAACTAAAATGCCCTGTGTGTGTCTAAGTTTAATTTGTAAGCAAGTGCTAGCTTTCAATCATATTGTCTCAACGTGATTTACTAGTACAATGTTAAGTGATTCCAGATATTTGTTATGATTCAAGTTCACCTGGATTATTTTCTGATTTTATGCTTCTTATTCCTCAGCTGAGATACCCCATGAGGAAAACTATTGTATGTTTCAGTAAAACAACTGGTGACTTGGGTTTAAGGTAGTTTCCAGTCATATATCCTTTTCCCTACCCTTTTAAAACTTTAATTAGTTTAGACAGCCCCTGGTGGGGCATTGGAACAAAATCACAACCAAATAGTCAGTAGAAATGCAATAAAACTGAACAGAACCGTTGGAGAATTGTCCAATTACAAATCGAGGCCACATGATATCACATGATATTGTGAGGAAGAGAAACTGACTGGACTGACACAAAATGGACACTTTGCACAGTTAAGTCAAAGATTCTCTCCCCTGAGCTTCAGATACAGACAGTTCTTATCAGGTTACAGTAGTGAAATGTTAACTACAAGACAATGCAGTTTCAATTACCGTTACAGAGTCATAGAGTCAGAGAGATGTAAGCATGGAAACAGACCCTTCAGTTCTACTCATCCATGCTGACCAGATATCCCAAACCAATCTAATCCAGCCTGCCAGCACCTGGCCCATATCCCTCCAAACCCTTCCTATTCATATACCCATCCAGATGCCTCTTAAATGTTGCAATCAAATTAGCCTTCACCACTTCCTGTGGCAGCTCATTCCATACACGTACCACTTCTGCATGAAAACGTTGCCCCTATCACCCTAAAACAATTGCTTATCCGGGAACATCCATCAGTTAATAATTATAACAAGAGGTTTAGCTAATCTGCAGAAATGGGTGCTAATGGCTAGCATCCTGGCTTCAATACATCCCTAGGATAGTTTTCATTCATGTCAGGTATCTTGGTGTCACCTGGTCTGTGTGGGCTTTGTGGGGATTGAGTACCTGGGGAGACAGGGAATGCCCTCGGGGCTTCAGGAGCGGTGATACTATTGTGAGGTAGGAAAACCAGTTAGCAGATTATCTAGGTAGTGTATTCCTACAGTCAGGAAAACTGCTTATGGTAATGTCTTGTTTCACTGTTAGTTCCTGAGCTGAGTATAGTCAAGTCAAGGTGCCAGTGGCATTATGGGTAGGCTCTGTTTGGCTAAGAACAGACATGGTTTCTGTGAGTCTGTGGTGGGTAGGCAGAGTGGTCTGTTTTTCTCCCACAAGAACAATCCTCCTTTCTGTGCAGAGTCTAAGGGCCTATCTAATTAGCATGTAATGCAGGTTCATAATATTATTATTTGGAATCTTGAGTTCTGAAGTTGACAGATTTGATTTGTGTTTTTAATATTGTGTTTGTCAATGAAGGAGGAGACTTAATTTTGGGATTTCAAGGAGTTTTATAAATTCTTGAGCTGAATAGGTCACTGTAATAGGTTAGCAGTGAAAATATTGTTCTGAAGGAGGGTAACTGGACTCAAAATATTGACTCTGTTTTCTCTCTACAGATACTGGCAGACCTGTTAGTTTCTCCATCAATTTATGCTTTTGTTTCAGATTTCCAGCATCTGCAGCTCTAGGTTTTATGTTTTTAGGCAGTGAAAATGGGTTGACTTTATTGCCTAGTTACAAGAGGTACTGTGATGACCTGAATTCTTTTTGGGCCACACTTTGTATAGCTTATCCTGTGACATTGGAGTGTTTACATCTTATAAAGAGGATAGGTTCTGTTATTCTCCCATGATAAAAATGTCTATTTCCTCTCAAGATTTCTATGAGTCCTCCTAGTTTCTGATTCTGGCACAATTTGAATAGTTTTAGAGTCATAGAGTCATACTACATGAATACAGACCTTCAGTCCAACTCATCCATGCCAACCAGAACTAAGAGAACAAAGAACAAAACAGGACAGGAACAAAGCCCTTTGACCTTCCAAGCCTGCACAAGCACATTTTGACCAGGTATCCTGAATTGATCTTGTCTCGGTTGCTAGCATTTCGTCCATATTCCTCTAAACCCTTCCTATTCAGATACCCTTTAAATGTTGTTATTGTACCAGCCTCCGCCACTTCCTCTCACAGCTCATTCTACACGTCACCCTCTACGTGAAAAGTTGCCCCTTAGATCACTTTTAAATCTTTCCCCTCTCTCGAAAGTCAAATCCTTTTTGTACTATAATCAATCTCAAAAAGACTTAGTTAATTACAGCAGTAATTCTGTCTTTTGTGAATTCTGCTTTCAAAACACCATGGTCCTGGTTCTCCATTAACCTGTAAAGATCATTAGTAACACTATCCACAGTTTACTCTGGATGGTGAACTGTTCTGTCAAACATTCACACTTCAAGGACTTTATTTGTTCTCTGATTAAAACTACAATAGCAAACTCAGTTGGCAAATTTTCAAAAAATCTTTGCCTTGGCATTTCATAACATCGTCTGTTGATGGATATGTTGAATACAATAGCATAGCTTCAGATTTGGTATTTAATTTGGAAACAATTCTGTATCTTAAGACGTATTTCCTCAAAGTTGTCAAATCCTGTGTTATATTTGGCCTCTCTCTGACATTAAACCATATATGCAGCATTAATTTTCTTTCCACTTTGCTTTCATGTGGTTTTAATGATTTTTCATCTAAATATGGTTAAAATCGTTAGCCGCTCAATGCTGTTTTGTTCTGTGAACCTCAAGGATATAACAATTCTGTAACATTTAATGCTGCTAGCTTTAAAGGGTTTGCTCTTGTCTATAACATCATGTGCACATAGACAACAATTCATTCGGCTTGGAAGCAGAATAGGGATTATGGCACTAGCTGGAGAAAAATAAAGATGGAGGAGGCTTGTACAGAGCTTGAAAACTAGTATGGAGTGGCTGGGCTGAAAGCCAGCTGTATAACCAACATAGGTCCTGAAGAAGGGCTTATGCCCGAAACGTCAATTCTCCTGTTCCCTGGATGCTGCCTGACCTGCTGCGCTTTTCCAGCAACACATTTCCAGTATAACCAACATAATCTTGCTATGTAACCAACATAATCTTATGCAATCCTTTTTCCATTAATAGCTCATGGAAGTTCAGCTTTACGAAGTGGGTCAGCACTTATTGCTCATCCTTACTTGTTCTTGAGAAGGAAGTGGTGAGCTGCCTTTCTTGAACCACAGCAGTCCATGTGGTGCATATTTTTTCCCATGGTTTTGTTAGGGAGGGAGGGAGGAAAAATAATTCCTATTCTGGCCAATGCCTATCTGCATGTCTCTGTCTCCCAAATGAAAGTAAGGCAGATGTTTGCAAATATATGATCATATAAACATTAGATTAGATTCCCTACAATGTGGAAACAGGCCCTTCAGCCGACACTGATCCTCTGAAGAGTAACCCACCCAGACCCATTTCCCTCTGACTAATGCACCTAACACTATGGGCAATTTAGCATGGCCAATTCACCTGACCTGCACATCTTTGGACTGTGGGAGGAAACCGGAGTACAGACACGAGGAGAATGTGCAAACTCCACACAGACAGTCACCCAAGGCTGAAATTGAACCTGGGACCCTGATGCTGTGAGGCAGCAGTGCTAACCACTGAGACACCGTGCCACCCCATATTAAGAACAATATATGAAATATTAACGTTAGGGGAGGAGTTGGTTGAGTGGCATTTTTGCTGGATCATTAATCAAGAGAATCTGGAGATCTGTGTTCAAATTCTGCCATGGCAGATGGTGGAATTTGAATTCAATTAAAAAATCTGGAATTAAGAGTCTAATGATGACCCTGAATCCATCGTTAATTGCTGGAAAAATCCATCTGGTTCACTAATGTCCTTTATTTGATTGACAAAATACAGTGAAAACAATCACCACTGCTCAGCATCATCTTAAAACGCAGAAAAATAAACCAAGACAGAGAATATAAAGGCAGTAGAATAAAGAAATAAAGGAAAGTGTGCAACTTTGCAATCTATCTTGTTAAATGTTTCGTCATGTGCATGATGGCCAGGCCAGAATCCATTCGCTGTGCCATAGCTGCTGGAACAGAAGTTGCCAGTCTTCGGTGCCAATTCTTCTCCACCCAACACCACTGTCTCTTTGAGTCATTGCGGGAGTTCACCAGTGTAGATGCCACCGGTATTGCATTGGCCCAAACTCGACTCGGCTGTCGCCAGGAGTCCATCTCAGGCCCACCTCGCTGATGCAGCCGTCGGTTCTTGTACTGAACCCAAACACACCTCTCACCACAGTGCCCATGGATCCACACCAGACGCAAACACTGTGGGGAGACCAAAGTCTGCTCCACCACAGCAGCATTAGGACCGCCTCCTCAATGCAGAAGCCACCAGGGACCTAAACTCTCGCCGATGCTGCGAATGGCCCCGTCCTTACCTGGTCCGGTCTACGTGCAAACCCAGACCCACAGCAATGTGGTTGACTCTTAACTGCCCTCTCGGATGGGCAATACATGCTGGCCTGGGCCAGTGGAGTGTTCATCTGCTTGAATGAATAAAATCATTGAAATCAAAATTACAGATTAGGAGTACAAGTTAGCCACTCAGCCCATTGTGTCAATTCTGCCATTTAATAGAAACAAGGCTGACCCAGTTGTGGCCTCCACTACACTCTCCTATCAACCCACAAGACCCTTTGACTCCGTGGTGAGTGAAAAATCTGTCTACGTCTGTCTTAAAAATATTCAATACACCAGTCTCCATTGCTTTCTGTGGAAGAAAGTTCCATAGTTTCATGACTTTATGCAAGAAAAACATTCACTTGGTCCATTTCTTAAATGGGGGATCTTTTATTTTTAAAATGTGACCTGATTTCTGACCTCGCTCAGACAAAGCCTGCTTTTTGCATCAACGCTACCAAGTCCCCTCAGGATCTTATATCTTTCAGTAAGCTCACTTTTCAAAGTTAATCTTATAAACCTCCTTCAACTGCTTCTAATATTGTTGTGTCCTTTCTTAAGTAAAGAGACCAAAACTGTATATGAAATAACTTTAAAATTAAACCTATGAAACAAATATTCAAGCCCACAATTGGCCTGCATTATTCATCTTAATGAAATTTTCCATAAAAGCAAAGCTTTTCTTGTATCTATTGCAAAACTTATCTGAGAAAACTGCGAAAAGGCTTACATTTGAAGGATCTAGAGTTTTTCACAACCTCAGGAATCCTGAAGTGTTTTACAAGCTTTGGGAAAATCTGACAATAAAATGAATAACATTGTTCAAATCCACTCCAAATTGTCAAACTATTTTGTTGTGCCACTATACATTGGGAAGTGGATGATTGCATATTTTGAAGGTTATTGTGACTAATGTACCACAAAATTTGTTAATCGCCAAGCCAAAATTAATTTTTTCTCTCAAAAACATGTTGCACAATTTCACTATTGTCATTGAAATAATCTTGCATCATCTTAACTCAGAACCTCAAAGTCTAGCCACTAAATATGATTACAACTGCTGCTGGTGTCATGGACTTCACAAACTTCATTCAATTCCACACATTCACAGGAAGTTCCCTAAATATGTTTAAAGGCAGCCAAGACGTGAATATAAACACTGCTCCCTTAGCTCCATCTGCTGGACGCTGTTGGGAGTTCGTACAGACAATATGTACCCAACTCAACACATGGAGATCAGTTTTGTACGTTCAACTCATATTGCAGTCCCAGCAGCACATTGCAGGCTCACAGTTCCTCTTGTAGCACTTAGAACCAAGGATAACAGCACTTTTCAGTAACACTAGAGAGTTGGAGGCAGGATTTTGGAAACAACAGATGAGGAAAGGTAGCAGTTATCTCTTAAAGTTCTGCTGCAACCGAATACTGGAAAAACAAAGATACAAAGTGACAAAGGATAAGCAGTATGACGCAAATTCTGAGCATACCAAAGATAGCATTTAGCCAATTGTGACATCAACAAATTCAGGTGCAAGGGTGGCTCAGTGGTTAGCACAGCACCAAGACCCTGGGTTTGATTCCACCCATGGGTGACTCTGTGGGGTTTGCACATGTCCCCCCTGTGTCTGCATGGGTTTCCTCCCACAAACCAAAGATGTACAGGCTGTGCTAAATTGCCCAAAGTGTGCAGATTAGATGAAAAATACAGGGATGGGGTGGGTCAGGATGGAATTCGCTTCAGAGGGTTTGTGGGACTTGATGGGCTGAATAGCCTGCTTCTACACTATGTTTCTAACTAACTTCAATGAAGATGAGCTGAGTTATGGATACAGACACTTTCCTTTTTATAATCTATTGTCCAAGATTCTTGTTTCACCCAATCAGACATCAGTCAGTCACAATTCTGGCCGTGCAGCTTTTAATCCCTTGGGGTTTGGAGGCCCAGACGTCACATTACTGCATTAGAGCAGTGGAAATTGTCATGCGAATTAGATTCAATCAGTTGTACCGTGCACAACTGTCATCTTTAGATTTTAGACTTTTTGTAGACTAGGAATCAATGTATCTTTATTAGAGAAGTTACAGAAGTTATGAAACTTTCTATAAAGCATCACCATTTCAGCTATCCCTGCCATAGTTCAGCTAGTCAGGAGGGATACAATGAGGAAAAAAGGGAAATAGATAGTGGTACATTCAGACTCGATGGGCTGAAGGTCTGTTCTGTGCTGTATGGTTCTATGATGCTTTTAGAGTGAAATCTCTCCATAATTTTTTTAATTCACCACAGGCTATGGGTGTCACTTGCTTGACCAGCAATTATTGCCCATCTACAATTTCCCAGTGGGCAACCACATCGCTATGGGTCAGAAGTCACATGTACATCAGACCAGCAGTTCCTTCATCAAAGGATATTATGGAACCGGTTGGGTTTATCCAGTTAATCAACAGCAGTTTCATAGTCACATTAGTTACTTAATTGCAGATTATTACTGAATTCAAATTCCACCTTGACAGAACTTGTACCCAAGTCCCCAGATCATTACTTGGAACTGTAAATTAATATTTTAGTGATAACACCTATAGGGCATCATGTCTCCTTATGGAATCATAGCTGCCAGCAGCAGTTTGATTTAGGTTGTGGTTATTAAAACCAAACATCTCAGCCCCAGAACATGACTCAAGGACTAGAGCATAACCTCAATTATTTTCATCAATGAATTTGCTTCCCGAAAATCAGGAGTGAGACTGACTGAAGATGGTACAGTATTCAGCTCTATTTGCAATTTTGCAGATAATGAAGAAGTCTCCACTGACCAACCCAATATTCAGGTTGGAGTTTTTAAGTGGCAGGTGTACCGCATAGTGACTCAGTGGTTAGCACTGCTGCCTCACAGCACCAGGGACCTGGGCTTAATTCCAGAGTGTCTGTGTGGAGTTTGCACATTCTCCCTGTGTTTGTGCAGGTTTCCTCTGGGTTCCCCAGTTTCCTTCCACAGTCCAAAGATTGCAGGTTAGTTGGATTGGCCATACTGAATTGCCCCTAAGTGTACAGGCTAGGTGGGTTAGCCATGGGGAATACTGGGTTATAGGGATAGCATAATGGAGGTGATTCTGGGTGGGATGGTCTTCAGTCGGTTGGTGTGGACTCGATGGGTCAAATGGCCTGCTTCTACACTATGAAGTTAATATTTTTACCAAAGTGTTAGGTAAAAAAAAATCTTAAAACAAAAGAGACCCCAGAGCATCCATTTATGTTAAATGTCTCTGAAATGCTAAATATTTTTTGTATAATGTTTTGAATTCTATTTCTCTTGGAACACACTCCTTTTCATCGTTGTAAATGTTTCTTCCTGGATCTCTTTGTGTTGGTGCCTACCGGGTATTAAATGAAAACTATAATCTGAGATATTTTGGGTAGATTTATAATCACCAATGCTTGTTGTTTATATTAAACTAGACCATTGGGAAAGGATGCCTACATAACATCATCATCAGAAGAAGACAGCTTCAATCTTCTTGAACTATAACTAAATTTATCAAATATTACTTAATAGCTCGGTCCATTAAGTCCAAGGTTCATAATTGTCTCTTACGACCTATCAGGTTTATGTTTAGGGTAAGTACACATTACTACGTTAGCTACATGCTGGTAACACGAAGAGCAACAACTAAGATCCTCCCAGGAATAGGTATTTTATAATCAACACTTTCGGATAGATTTTATGAGACACTTTTGGAGCAGGCCAGACTTGAAGCCAGGCCACCTGGCTCAGACGTATGTACACTACCACTGTATTACAAAAGTCCCTTCAAATTTCACTGTATCCCATGGTGGGATTCATACCACATCACCAGAATATTCACCTGGAATTCTGGATTACTGGCCCAGTGACATTCCCAGTGTCCCACTGCTAGATGTTATCAGTTCTTTTTATCCCAACTGGCAATCACATCAGTAAAGCCTTTCAGATCCTATCTCTCTTATACAACATATCTGAATTATTTCCTAGCAATGCCTTTTCTTTTTATTCTGTTGTGAGATGGGAGCATATCTAGCTGGGCCAGTATTTATTGTGCATCCCTAATTGCCCGGTTGAAGATGGTGGATGAGCTGCCTTCTTGAACCTGGGAGAGCATCTGGTGTAGGTATATTCATAATGCTAGGTGAAGGTGAGTACTGCAGATGTTGGAGATCAGAGTTAAAATTAGAATGGTGCTAGAAAAACATACAGGTCAGGCAGCATTGGAGGAGCAGGAAAATTGACATTTCGGGCAAAAGCCCTTTATCAAGATTCATCAGGGCTTTGACCCGGAGGAAGGAACATTGATGTAGTTCCAAGCCAGGCTGATGTGTGGCTTCAAGGGGAGCTTACAAATGGTAGTGTTATCATATTGCTCTTGCCGTATGAGGCACTAAAGATTGCAAGTTTTCAAAGTACTATTGAGTTGCTGCAGTACTTCTTGGATAGCACAACGTGCCAGTAGTGGAGGAACAGAGTTTTGAAGGTGATGCATAGCGTTGGTAAGAAATTAATGGGAAGTTTGAGTTTCAAATGTTTCAAAAATGTTCAAATACCACAGTCATATCCCAATTGAATCAGTTGATTCAATGAAAAACAGACTCTCAGCCAAAAAGGCAAGAGTTTTGGACGTGGACAGAAATCATTGTTGGATTGCGACAAAGTAACCCAATATCAACTAGAAGAATAAATGCAGCTCTAAAAATAATTTGGATTTCTGTACTGAGTGATTTACCTCCTGTCTCCCCAAAGTCTGTCCACCACCAATATGGCAAATATCAGGAGTGTCATGTAATTTTCTCCACTGCACTGAACGAGTGCTGCTGTAGCTACACTCACTCAAGCCAAAGTGACCTGTCCGGTAGTTAAACATCCACTACCACCACCATTAGTCGATGGTAGCAACATGTACAAGAGGCACTGTTGAAACCGAGCAAGCCTTCTTCCTCAGCACCATCCAAACCCCATAACCTTTCCCACTGAGAAGGACAAGCGCAGCACACACATGCACGTCCCACTGCCTGCAAGTTGCCCTCCAAGTCACAGACCCTTCTGAACTGGAATTAAATGACTGCATCTTTACTGTTGCTGGGTTAAAAGTCTGGAACTCCCTTCCTTACAGCACTGTAGCTCAAATAGAGGGAATAAACCTTTGGATTAAGCTTTTGGGGAGTCCGTTGGGCCGAGGTTGGTTAAAGTCATCAGAAAGAATGCCTGCAGGAGAAGTAAAGACAGAAAGGTCCAGAACCTGGAAGAGATTGTGGAGAGAGAAACATCAGAATATGGTCGTTGTCACACCTTGAGTCCAATGCAAGTGTTATTATCATCAGTATTAAAAACATGTTTATGCTATTCTCTTGTTATGAGCATGTATATCCAGAATGCCACACTACACGTGGCTGACTTACTGTCAGGTGCTGCCAAATAATATTGTTCGTCCAAAGCATGTGGTGAAATCTCTGAAATATAATCAGAGAAAGTTTCAGCAATTTGGAAGTGTCATTATCTCAATGTCTGGTTTCTCCTGAGATACCGACAGCATGGATCAGACTGCAGCCTGCCTCTTGCACCTGGGGTGTCTTGGAAAAAAATTCATCCTCTTCTTCAGACGTTAAAGCTGTCAAGACTGCAGATTCCTCCGTGTCCATCTCAGACTCTCAAACCCATGGCAGAACTCATGGGTTCTGATAGCCTTTATGGCTGTTCTGAAGGGCCGGGTGTGTTTGTCACCTGCCCTGTTTGTGAGGTTGCAGTTTTTAGCTTCATCTGGTTCACGTGTTTGTTCAGGACTGCCTCTCTCTCCTACCTGAACTTTATACGTTGCTGGACCTGACCTCACATTGACCATGCATCTAACCCATGCACGGCCATTCCTGTGGCTCCTAAACCAATTTTCGTCCCCTGAAGTAAACTGTCTCTCTTGCTTAAAAGAGTCTCATGTCCAGCATTGGCATTCCTGATGCTGGTTCACCCTCCCAGCGCTCCTGTCCAGGGAGATCCAATTTAACCTGGCGCGGAGACTTCTCCCCATTAACAACACAGCAAGGTTATAGCTGTAGGGTACATGGGGTGAGGGGTGTGGTCTAATAATCAAATAGCAACCGAGATAGTTTGGTATCGAGTGAAGCTATACGCTAGTTTTTTTTAGCCTACCTTCAGAGGTAGAACTGCACTTTCCATTGGATGGTATGGAGCTGCCCTGTTTTGCTGATTGCCATTTGCCATTAGGAAATGCTCAAATTCACTTGTGAATGATGGCCTGTTGTCTGTCACCAATACTTCCAAGAGCCTGTATATTACAAAAGATGCCCGCAGCTTTACTCTCATCACCCTGTGTTTGAGGAATGAACTCTAAGCAAATCAAACCACTTTCAGTGGGTGTCTACAATGACTAAGAAGGCTGAGCCCATGAAAGGACTGGTATGTACACTGTGTAACCGAGTCCAGACTTTACATGAATATGGAAGAGCTGCTGGTGGCAACTTTTGTCTTTGTTGGCACTCTGGACACTGCCCCACCAATGCAGCTATGACTGCACCCAATCCTGACGACCAGACAAAACATCTCGCCGACATCTTCATTATGGAAACTCCTGGCTGACCCTGGCAGAGTTCAGCCAGTATCTGGCGGCGACCTTTGCTCGGGACAATCACTATTGCTCCCCATACTAATACGCCATCCTCTACGGCGATCTGGCCTTGCTGGGACCAGAAAGATTTCAGTTCTGGTTGTGATGGCCTGTTTGTTTCCCCCAATCACCACCGACTGTTTTAGTTTTGCCAGGACCAGGATCTTTTTGTGTCCACATTCTGATATGGTCAGCGATAAATGGAAAGGTGTCCGGAAAGTTTAAAACCAGAACAGACTTTTCCAGCACCACCGGGGTGGAGTATCTGCTAGAGAGAGGCAGCCCCTCAAAACACCTGCATTTGCTACTTGGCCTCCTGGATTCTGTTCCAATTTGTGATTGAATGAGAGAGCTGACACAACTGAAAAAAGGAGTACGGCCCTTGACAGTTCAAAGGTGCATCTGAGTAAGGAGCAAGAAATCTCTAATACAGGCCAAGACCTCAGCAGACTTTGTGAAAACAAAGTTGGAAAAGGAGAACATTCCAGGGGGAAAGAAAAGAGCCCCTTTAAGATTTTGATCACAGGCTTATACACAGAGAACACCACTAATGGCAGGAAAACGTACCTTGGAAGACCTCTATATCTCATCACAAACTGGCAATTGATGAAGAGTGAAGATATAGATTGGTGCACCGCGGTCATAAGAGTTCAGTCAAGAGCTATAGCCTATATGGATGGCAGCTCTTATAGCAATCTTACCATAACCTCAACTATTTGACAAAATGGCAGGCCCACAATGAGACTAGTAGTGGGAGCTCTGACAATGGCCATTTGAACTAGCTTTAAAGAATAAATACAGCAAGTCAGCATGTTTTTATATGCTGTAGGTCCAATAGCAGATGATATTCTAGTAAGACAAACTGTGTAAGACTGCACTACATAGCATCATGCATTGCTTAAGGCATTTAATGCCTACTTTAGCACTAAAGACAATTCATTGAAAGAATAGGCATGATCTAAGCAGTAATCTCAACATTTAGGACAAATAATGGAAGACCTTTTAATGACTTTATATTAGACAGCAGGCTATTGCAGGTATAGAGCTTTCAAGGGAATTAATTAGTGACCACACAAGAGTTGGGGTGTGGAATACAAACCTAATGCCGAAAGAGCAGAAATTAGCATAATCAACAATATTAGGCTGTCAGAGCTGTGGCTCAAAACAGAGTCACTATGTGGTACATGTTCAGCAAGAGGTGCAGAGTGCTACATGTGTGGCCAGTTGGGACACTTCAGAAATATTGCAAATTACAGTACCTTCATCACCTCAAAAAGAAATAAGGAACATTTTCAATGAACTTGAAATTGAAATTGATATTGTGCAACAAGGAAAATGTTCAAGAAAATACTGAAGAAAATGGTGAAGACAGCATTCTTCAAGGAGGTCAACAAGAGGTGAACCAGATTTAAAACAAATAAGCTGAAGGTACAAGGGTATGAAACAGAAAGTAAACTCAACTGCTTCAATATCTGGCAGCTATCTTGCTTTGGCTCAAGTCCTCAAGAGGCAAATCATAAGATTCTTAAAGGGCTCGGAAGGGTCAATGTTAAGTGGATGTTTTCTCTCATGGGAGAAGTCTCAGACCAGAGGGCACAGTCTCAAAATAAAGAGGTGCCAATTTAAGACTGAGATAAGGAGTAATTTCTTCTCTTCGAGGGTTGAGTCTTTAGAACTCGTTGCCACAGAGTGCTGTGGGAACAGAGTCTCTGCGTATTTTTAAGGCTGAGATAGGTAGATTCAATGGGGAAATGAAGGGGTACAGGGAAAAAGAAGTGAAATAACTCCACAGAGGCTGGTATCCCATCACCCAGTCAACCTTTATTTACGGTGGAGAGTCCTTGACACCGATCTAGATCCCTCAGAGGCAGCTCTCAGAGTGAACAGAACCTCGAACATCTGCTGTTTCATTTTCATTTTTGTACAAAGCTAAGTTTACTTCACATTGACACAAATGGCACATCTTCACAAACATGGAAGGCATAAAAATACATTAAGAAACTTACTTAGCAGATTACATCGTCTTCTCGATATCAGTATACTGAAAATTGTTCAACTCAGACTGCAGCTGATAACACTGCTGTTTCTCTTTTTTTTTTATTCCACCACCAGGAAGATAGGAAAACACCCGGGTGGCCAGTGACAAACATTGCCCTTCACATCAAGGGATCCCTTGTTTCTTTTTTTTTCTATTTTTATTTTTTTTTATTAACCTCCACACTACCGCTTAACTGCGGTAGTGTTTAACGCTTCTGTTTATTATTTTTTTTAATTTTAACCCCCACAATACCACCTAAGTGCGGTAGTGCTTATTTTTTCCCCAGCACCCATGGTGTGTGTGTACAGGTGTGAGACACAGTGAAAGACACAAAGTGCACGAATCTTTATTCAAATTCCACCACCAGGAAGATAGGAAAACACCCGGGTGGCCAGTGACAAGCACTGCCCTTCACATCAAGGGATCCCTTGTTTCTCTTTTTTTTAAGACACAAAGTGCACCAATCTTTATTCAATTTCCACCACCAGGAAGATAGGAAAACACCCGGGTGGCCAGTGACAAACACTGTCCTTCACATCAAAGGGCAGTGCTGTGTGATCAAAACAGTGAAGGGGAGGGTAGGGACTAAATCAAAATAGAGTTGGAACACTGCTGTTTCTATATGTCAGCCAGTGCTCCGTGATTGGACCAGATTAATAGCTCCAATCAGCAAACTCACATTCTATGATGTCTACCTGCCTGACCATGTTATAATCACTATAAGCATAAAAGTGGATGCAAGGGATGTTGGATCAGCCACAGTCCTACTGAATGGTGGAATTGGCTCGAGGGACCGAATGGCCTACTGTTCTTAATTGTTATGGTCTTATAGTCTCACTGCTGAAAATCTGAGATAAAACTGTAAAGTGCTGGAGTAACTGAGCACGTTTGCCAACACCTGGAGAGAGAAAAGAAATAACCCTTCCAAATCTAAGTTCTGAAGAATCATTAGACTCTAAACTATTATTCTGTTTTTCTCTCTCCACAGATGTTACCAGACCTGAGTTTCTCCAGTAGTTTCTGGTTTTAAACTCCTGGTGGAACAGGAATGAATGTATTTGTTTCGGTTTCTTAGAGAGGGAGTGGATACATTGCTTCAGAATGGAGAAGGGGCAACATTGGCATGAATCTCTAATGCTATCCAAAGGTTTACTTAAAGTGCGGCATTATTCTGTAACAATATGCTAATTCCATCTTCCTGTACCTTCTCAGGAAAATTGCTCTGCCTGTGATGAGAGAAGAAAATTTGAGTTTGACAGTGTAAATGACATCAGGGTTATAGTGACAGAACTGAGATAGTGGAGCTAGTTTAAAAGTCACACAACACCAGGTTATAGTCCAACAGGCTTATTTGGAAGCATTAGCTTTCGAAGTGCTGCTCCTTCATCAGGTGGTTTTGGAGTATAAGATCATAAAACCTTAGTGTCTTACAATTTTATACTTCACAACTACTTGATGAAGGAGCAGCACTCCAAAAGCTAGTGCTGCCAATTAAACCTGTAGGACTATCACCTAGTGTGGTGTGATTTTTAACTTTGTACACCCCAGTCCAACACCAGCATCTCCAAATCATTACAGTGGAACTAGTAATTGATCCCAATCCAATGGTGAAGCAAGTTTGTTTCTGGATTTCACTCAGTTAAACAAAGGAGTTTGGAGTAAGATTCATCAGTGTAAAGTAGTTTGATAAAATTGTCAACGACCAAATTTTTCACAAAACCACTTATAAACAGTTGTTTCTGAGCTATTGACTCAGACTAAGAGACAAAACCACTGACTGCCCTTATTACACTATTCATCTGGTATTGTATCAACAGACTACTTCTTATGACCTTCACAATGCCAGAGATGTCCCATATGTCAATGTCTAGAATCCTGGAATGGAAGCTTGAAAACATTTGCAATAGAAAAGACATCCTTGCATATGGAAAAAGGAATAAATGGATCACAGGGCTAGGGAAATGTTAAAAGCAGTACAGAACATAGACCTTATATTCAATGAGAAATGTCAATTGTCTAGAATGATGGTACAGTATTCAGCAACAGGACATTTCTTTAAAAATGCACAAATGGAATGTGGATGTCATTGGCCAAGCCAACATTTATTGTCCATCCCTAATTACCCAGAGGACAGTCTGAGAGTCAATCCCTTGGATCCACAGTAATATGAATATCAGACAGTTTCCTTCCCTAAAGGAGATATTGGAAATAGGTGGGCTTTTCCCCAATAATTGGCAACAATGATTATCATTTTATGTTTGATTCCAGATTTTTATTAAATTCAAATTTCACCATCGGCCATGCAGGGGGATTAAAACCCTGATCCCCAGAACACTAACTGGGTCTCTGGACGAATGGTCAAGTAATAACACCTCTTGTCCTCCAGAGGACCACAGTGGATCTAAGGAAGACAAGAGACAGTGGAAATTGTTTGCTGCAGAAGTGTGTAAATGATGTATGGTGTTCCTCAGACATGGGGAATCAAGTGGGAAAATTTATCCCCAACCTAATTAGTATTAGTCAGCCCATAGTGAGTTTGTAGGAAGAGCAATAACGCTAACGGATATAGATTTCCTGCATTAGATCTTCGAAAATGTACCACCTCGCATTTGTCCACAGT
Source organism: Chiloscyllium plagiosum (assembly GCF_004010195.1). NCBI lineage: Eukaryota > Metazoa > Chordata > Chondrichthyes > Orectolobiformes > Hemiscylliidae > Chiloscyllium > Chiloscyllium plagiosum. Next base: position 105,971,212 of record NC_057715.1, on the reverse strand, counting down.
AAATTCCATCTGTCTTATCTCTGCCCAAGTCTCCAGCCTACCTATATCCTGCTCTATCCTCTGGCAATCCTCCTCACTCTCTGCATTTTCTCCAACATTTGAGATAATCACAAACTTACTACTATATTCTCCCCCAAATCGTTTATATATATTCCAAACCACAGGGCTCCCTGCACAGATCCCTGCAGAACACCACTGCTCACACAGATCTCCTGCCAGAAAAACACTCTTCCAAGACTCACCATCCACCATGCCCCTCTCCTTCGTGAATACTGATGCAATGTATTTATTAAAGACCTCACCCACTTCCTCTGATTCCATTTATAAATTCACCCCCATTGTCCTTGAGTGGACCTAAACTCTCCCAGCTACCTTCTTGCTCCTTATTTATAAAACACATTGGGATTTTCCTTAACCCTGTTTGCCAAAGACATTTCATGGGCCCTTTCAGCCCTCCTAATTCCTTGTTTGAGTTCTTCCCTGCTAGCATTATATTCTTCGAGGGCTCTCTCTGTTGTCAGTTTCCTAAACCCTTCTTATTGCTCTTTTATCTTTTTGACAAAGAGGTATGTGGCTTGGGCGAGCTTTGTACAATGTGAAGACACTGTGAGGCATTTTACAGTGCTTTGAAATGATAATAGCATTATAAATTCAAGTCTAGTTATAATGCAGGAATTGATACAGGAATTATTTACACTCTCAGCAGTGTCCATAGTCTTGGTTTCAGAGGTGGAGGGATTGACACCTGATGTCTCTGATGCCCTTCAGATTGACTTGTAGTTTTCGTTCAGATAATCGTGCTTGTGCCAGTTACTGGATAACTATGCTTGAGTCTGTGTAATCAAGGATTAACTCTGGATAGTTTCGACAGAAAATAATCAGGAAAGCTAATGGAATGCTGACGTCTAAATCTCGAGGACTGGCGTAGAAGATTGCAGACGTTAAGCTGCAGTTATACAAAATCATGATTAGCTCTCACTTGGCGTACTGTGAGCAGATCTAGGCACCACACCTTAGGATGAATATGTTGACCTTGGAGGGAATACAACACAGTGTTACAAGAATGATACCAGGATTTCAACACAAATTAGGCCTGTTTTCTCTGGAATTTAGAATGTTAAGGCTTATCTCATTGAAGTCTTCAAGGTATTAACATGAGAAGACAGGGTTGGTAAGGATAAACTAGTTGAGGATTCTCAAAGTAGGCATCATAGTCTGAGAATTCGGGCCGGACCATTCAGGAGAAATGCTAGAAAGCACTTCTTCACGCTGGTAGATGTTTTGAACTCTCTCCCACAGATGGCAGTGGATGCTGCATCAATTATTGTTTAAATCTGAAATAGATATAAGTTTTTTGTTTAGCAAAGGTGTTAAGGGATCCGAGCCAAAGACATGTACACAGAGTTAGGCCACAGACCAGCCATGATCACATTGAATAGGCCAAAGTTGTTCCTTTGTTGAAGAAGGGCAACAGGGATAATCTGGGAAATTACAGGGTGGTGAGCCTGAAGTCAATAGTAGAGAAATTGTTGGAGAAGATCCTTAGGGATAGGATTTACTCATATTTGAAAAAAATAAGGATTTAAGAATGATTTGATGGACTGAATAGCCTACTCCTGTTCCTATGTTCCTATAATTTTGTGCATTTCTGTACGATGTTGTGGCTGATGGGGAACTCTTTGCATTTATAGCCCTCTGCCCAAGCAGGAATTTCCTTTGCTATATTTGACTTCCTGTTGTTTTTGGCACTGAGAGCTTCTGCCTCTGTCAGATTACCACCCCCTGAGTGTCAATTATAACTTAGTAATTCTTTATTTACGCATTGAATGCTGCTTTCAGATCCATTTTTAACACTTTCAGTTCCCTTCTATTTTCCATTCGTTCTTTTGCGCAGATGTCCGTCATTATAGCTGATCAATTACTTGTGCGTCTCTGCATTAACACTCTTTCATTAGCCAAATGAAGCTAACTTCCTGTTTCCCTGGATTCTTGCAAATGAGGTCCTGACTCTTCCAGGACATTATTTCACCCCTTTGTCCCTGTCACAGATTTGGCTGACCTATTTTGATTTCTGGTATCACAATGCTATTAAAATTCTCATCTTTGCAGGTAGGGCCTTCTAACCCTTTCTTATCGCTGTGATTTCCTCCAGCTGTACCAGCTTCTGTGATCTCTGCATGCCATCAAATGCAACCTATTGCACTCTTTCATTTTTTGGTCAATTTGGCACTGGCACCTGTAAGACCCAACTTTTAGGAGTTCTCTCACTAAAATCTTCTTTTTAATGTGATAGCGCTGGTTGTCATTTCATTGTAATCATTGGCTCAATTCACCACTGCCTTATCTCATGTCTTCCTTTGAGATGTTTCTCTAAACCCATGCCTTGAACTACAGTTTGGTCATTTTTCCTGTTCTGGCTCAGGATCTTGTTGACTTTTGATATGGAGGATCTCAGGATATGTTATTGCATTATGTTGGTGCATGGGCAGCACAGTGGCTCAGTAGTGAGCAGTGCTGCCTCACAGCATCAAGGACCTGGGTTCAATTCTAACCTTGGCGACTGTTTGTGTGGAGTTAGCACATTCTTCCCGTGTCTGAGCGACTAGGACCTGAGGGCACCAACTTAGAGCAAAGTGAAGACCTTTTAGAATGGAGATAAGGAGAAATTCCTACAGCCAGAGAGTGGTGGAGCTGTGGAATTCATTGTCACAGAGGGCTGCGGAGGCCAGGTCATTGAGTATATTTAAGACTGAGATGGATAGGTTCTTGACTATAAAGAGTATCAAGAGAATGGGAAGAAAGCTGGAGAATGAGGTTGAGAAATTTATCAGCCATGATTGAATGGTGGAACAGACTCTATGGGTTGAATGGCCTAATTTCTGCTCTATGGTCTTATGGCCTGTGTGGGTTTCCTTTATGTGTTCCAGTTTCCTCCCACAGTTCAAAGATGTGCAGGTTAGATGCATTAGCCATGGGAAATTGCCCATGGTTTCCAAGAATGAGCACGCTCAGTGGATTAGCCTTGGGAAATGCAGGGTTATGGGGATGGGGTAGGTCTGGTTGGGATGCTGTTCAGCAACTGAAAATGTGTTGCTGGAAAAGCGCAGCAGGTCAGGCAGCATCCAAGGAACAGGAGAATCGACGTTTCAGGCATAAGCCCTTCTTCAGGAATGAGGAAAGTGTGTCCAGCAGGCTAAAATAAAAGGTAGGGAGGAGGGACCTGGGGAAGGGGCTTTGGAAATGCGATAGGTGGAGGGAGATCAAGGTGAGGGTGATAGGCCGGAGTGGGGTGGTGGCGGAGAGGTCAGGAAGATGATTGCAGGTTAGGAAGGGGGGTGGTTGAGTTGGTTGGTCCGGGTGTCCCAGAGGTGTTCTCTGAAACGTTCCGCAAGTAGGCGGCCTGTCTCCCCAATATCGAGGAGGCCACATCGGGTGCAAAGGATGCAATAGATGATGTGTGTGGAGGTGCAGGTGAATTTGTGGTGGATATGGAAGTGCTGTTCAGCAAGTCAGTGTGGACTTGATGGGGTGAATGGCCTGCTTCCACACTGGAGATATGCACTATATATATTCCACACTATGATAGGCACTATATATAAGAAGTTTCATGTAAATAACAGGAGACACACAGAAAGATATCAACTCAGTATTAAGTGACAAGAACGGGGAGGCCAGAGGGTCACTATTAATTGATTGAAAAGGTAGTGAGCCAGCATAAGGAAGCAGAGTGGTGATGAACAAAGAGCAGCAATACAAATGTGACATGTTTATGGGGCTGGGGCTGATGGAGATGATCTGTTTGAATGAGTGGGATGTGAAAGTTCAATAGGTTCATGGGAAAAAAGACTGAGCTTGAATTCATGATGCATAAACATAAAACACCAGAATGAAATGGGGGTTGTAGCCAAAACAGGGAAATAGTTTAAGAAATTGCCACTTTGGGAGTATAACAAGCATTATAGATCTGTACTCATTATAGAAAATACAGTTTTAATTTGCATTGCAAATACTGAATCCAAAACTGCATTATCAACATACAAACACATCCTAATGAAATAAATAATGAAATAAATATCGCTGAACAGATAGGATGCTGAAGCTTCATCTTTCCTGTGTTTGTCTTGGGGAGTGATAGATGATAAGCTTTGGCAGCAATTCCCTTTTCCACTATTTTCCCTATTGATCCCATTAATATCTTGTGCACTCAGTGAATCATCCACCAACAACCACCATCCAGTGCACTGTATTGCTCCTGTTGTTCTGAGTAGATTCCAGCTGCTTTGGCTTCGGACCCCAGTGTTATGCCTCCTGTATCTTTTGTCCATCTTCCCTTCCATATGGCTCTGAATATTATGAACTACTTTTGAAACTGAAATTTTACCATTTGCTCTGTCCCTTAATTCTGGTCCCTTTGTTACTTACATTTGTGTTAAACAATTTACTGTAGAGAAATACAACATTTGACTCATCTGATCTATTCACTGCTTCTTCCACATGATGTTTCTCCAACATGATCAATATATCCCTTTATTCCTTTCTTCCTCATGTACTGTTCTATCTTCTTTAATGCATTTGTCACGTACACTCTTTGTCACATCCATTCTTTGTCAAAATTACCCTTAGATTCCTTTCACTGTGAGTTTCTCCCAAATTTCCAATTGAGTTTATTATTGACTCTGTCACCCTTTAATTCCAAGAAACAGAAACATCTTCATTATGTTCACCGTACTACGACCTTCCATTATTCTGGAGATCTAAAGTATTAGGTTAACCCTGTGATATCTCATTCCCGATAGGTTTATCCTCTGTGAATGACCCCTTCAGGACTCTATGCCTTAGGCCTGGATCTTTCTTGTGTTCTCTGGTTTTGTGAAAGACTCATGACTTTGGTGTCTTCTTTGACATATTTCTGAAATGAACCAGTGATTACAATGAAATGGCAATCAGTACTATCACGTTAAAGAGAACATTTTTAATAATTTCACATAGTTAGACAGACAATTTCCAATTTAAATTATGTGATAGCTATACCTCTCAGGCTTATTTTCAATGTTTAACCCCTTGTCCTCCATTTTGCTTCCAAGACAAAGAGATAACTTGGTTTGTTGCCTGATTTGTAATGATCTATTAGCTTGACTTGCAATCAGTAAGCATTATTTTGATAGAAGTAAATCATTGTGGGGTTTTCAATGATGGGGGCAATGGTGTTACCAGGCATTTGCTCATCCTTTGATTGAGATCAAACCCCTGAGTGATATCTAGGCTCCTAAAAGATGTTCATGCTTGGACCTTGCATTGAAGAAAAAAGAAAAGAATTGCAAGTAAAAATTGCAATTGCGTTCCTTTTAACAAAAAAACATGGCAGGGTAACAGATTCCTGTTACATTCTCCACAGCATCATCTTCACCAACGATGAAGCCAAGATCATCATCATTGCAAGCACCACAATGAACTACCTCTTTCAAAGTAATGCTCACCGATTGTGAGTCAAACTGATAGATCATTACAAATCAGGCATCAAGCATCTTGGGGATTTCTAAGCGACAGCCCACTGTCTTGCAATGCTGGCTCGAAACAATTCAGTCTTGCGTTCCCCAGCTTAAGAAACATGTCTAACATTCAGGGAGAGATTGAGACTGATTGTAATAACAATGAAACCAAAATATTTCATAAATCTTGCTTCTGGCACAGAGTGGCTATGACCTTTGCTGCAGCTGCTTCCCCAGTGGTGAGGCACTGCTTTGAATATTCCATCTTCTGAATAAGCTCCTACACTCCTTGGAAATAAATAACGACTGGGAAGGAAAATCTGGCCCCTGAGGCAAGTTTAAAAATGCGAGTATGGCCAATTTCTTTATCCCTTTCGGCTATCTTATGTTGTGGATACGACAGTTATGGCTTGAAAGTATAATAAGCAAACAAACAGCAACATATTGTCAGAAGCTTATCTGTTGGAATTTTCAAGTTGACATCAATTTAATCTGTCTCCACTCCTGTTGAAAATATATAAGAGTTGAATGAATGTATTAACCTAGAAGAATGGGACTTTGGTACAATTTCCATTTGACATTGCCTCTGTCCAGTGCTTCCTAGATGTCCCCACAGGCCCAGGAAGGGAATCACTACTGGACATCCTACTTCAGGTCTTGAGCACAAAAATCAAAGTTGACAACCCAGTGCAGTACTGAAGGAGTGTGGCACTGTTGGAGTTACTGTCTTTTGAATGAGGTTGTAAACCGAGCCCTTGTCTGTCCTCTCAGGTGGATGCAAATTATCCCATAACACTATTTTAAAGTAAACCATGGACCTTACAGGGTCTGGTCATCAGCTTTCCATGGAAGCTAGATGCTGAGATAGGGCATATCAAGACTTTCCTGCATAATACTAAAACATAGGAGCACAAGTTAGGCCATTCAGCCTATCGAGTCTGCTCTACCATTCAATCATGGTTGATAAGCTTCTCAACCCCTGTCTCCCACCTTCTCCCAGTAACTCTTGATCCCCTTAACCCTTGATAATGGTTAACCTGATTGTAATATCACTGCTGATCATTGCAAAAACTCATAAAAGGACCTATCTTCACCACTTCCGGCCCGGACAATGCCCAGTGTACCTTAGAGTGCCCGAGAAGAGAGCAGAACCTTGAAAATTTGAACACTGGGTGAAGCTAACTGCCTTACCCTGCTACTTTGCAATAAACTCATGAGTGGTTTTCTCTACAAACAGGATTCTGCTGTCAAGCCAAAAAAAGAATATTTTGCCTACCACATAAACGAATAATGTGGAACATGCGTTTCAGTGCTAGTGTTTCAGTACTCCAGGTATATCAGCTGTAGATCCCAAAAAGTAGTAAGTCATATCAAACGACATAGAGTCATAGAGTCACAGAGACGTACAGCATGGAAACCGACCCTTCGGTCCAACCCGTCCATGCCGATCAGATATCCCAACCCAATCTAGTCCCACCTGCCAGTACCTGGCCCATATGGCTCCAAACCCTTCCTATTCATATACCCATCCAAATGCCTCTTAAATGTTGCAATTGTACCAGCCTCCACCACTTCCTCTGGCAGCTCATCCTATATATGTACCACCCTCTGCGTGAAAAAGTTGCCCCTTATGTCTCTTTTATATCTTTCCCCTCCCACACTAAACCTATGCCCTCTAGTTCTGGACTTCCTGACCCCAGGAAAAGACTTTGTCTATTTATCCTATCCATGCCCCTCATCATTTTGTAAACCTCTATAAGGTCACCCCTCAGCCTCCGAAGCTCCAGGGAAAACAGACCCAGCCTCAAACCCTGGCAACATCCTTCTAAATCTTTTCTGAACCCTTTCAGGTTTCACAACATCTTTCCAATAGGAAGGAGACCAGAATTGCATGCAATATTCCAACAATGGCCTGTCCTGTACAGCCGCAACATGACCTCCCAACTCCTGTACTCAATACTCTGACCAATAAAGGAAAGCATACTAAATGCCTTCTTCACTAACCTATCTACCTGCGACTCCACTTTTAAGGAGCTATGAATCTGCACTTCAAGGTCTCTTTGTTCAGCAACACTCCCTAGGTCCTTACCATTAAGTATATAAGTCCTGCTAAGATTTGCTTTCCCAAAATGCAGCACCTCGCATTTATTGAATTAAACTTCACCTGCCACTTCTCAACCCATTGGCCCATCTGGTCCAGATCCTGTTGTAATTTAAGGTAACCCTCTTCGCTGTCCACTACACCTCCAACTTTGGTGTCATCTGCAAATTTACTAACTTCACCTCTTATGCTCGCATCCAAATCATTTATGTAAATAACAAAAAAATAGAGGGCCCAGCACCAATCCTTGTGGCATGCCACTGGTCAAAGGCCTCCAGTCTGAAAAACAACCCTCCACCACCACCCTCTGTCTTCTACCTTTGAGCCAGTTCTGTATCCAAATGGCTAGTTCTCCCTGTATTCCATAAGATCTAAGCTTGCTAATCAGTGTCCCATAGGGAACCTTGTCGAATGCCTTACTGAAGTCCATATAGATCACACCTACTGCTCTGCCTTCACCAATCTTCTTTGTTACTTCTTCAAAAAACTCAATCAAGTTTGTGAGACATGATTTCCCACGCACAAAGCCATGTTGACTATCCCGAATCAGTCCTTGCCTTTCCAAATACATGTACATTCTGTCCCTCAGGATTCCCTCCAAAAACCTGCCCACCACCGAGATCAGGCTCACCGGTCTATAGTTCCCTGGCTTGTCTTTACCGCCCTTCTTAAACAGTGGCACCACGTTTGCCAACCTCCAGTCATGACCCATTGACCATTCACAGCATGTGATAGGGCTGCTACTATTTCCTTTGGCCACTTGCTCTTCTATGGTTGGGACATATCTATCAGGAAAAAATATGGCAAATCTTGGAATCAAAGAATCCCAACAATGTGGAAAAAGGCCATTTGACCCATTGAATATGCACCTCCAAAAATCATCCCGCCCAGACCCAGACCCCTGTAACTCCACATTTCCCATGGCTAATCGACCCAACCTGCACATGCCTGAACATTAGGAGGCAATCTATCATGGCCAATCCTCCTAACCTACACATCTAGTAGAGGTCTTTAAAATGACACTGTTGCATACAAGCATATATGACAGGAGCTGAAGTAGACCACTTGGCCTCTTAGTCCTTGCCAAACCACACGATAAGATCACGGCTCAACTATTTCTTTCTTGAATTCCACATTCCCATCTCCCCCCATTAACTCTTGAATGCCCTGCCTAATAAGAATCTAGCTACACATGTTTTGAAAATAATCAATGATCCAACTTACAACTTTTTATGAGGCAGAGAACTTCAGAGTCACAAAATCCTCAAGGGGAAAAGAAATTCCTCATCTTTTTAAAACAGTGCCTCTGAGTTCTTGACTGACCTACAAGAATGAAATATTATTTACACACCTACTTTTACAACACCATTCAAGATCTGATAAAGAAGCAATAATCACTTTTCTTAACTCCAGTTGAATCAAATCTAGCCTGTCCAACCTATCCTCATAAACAACCTACCCTCATAAACAACCTACTCATTCCAAGACAATCCTTGAACTGTCTTCAATATATTTATATTAAACAAGGAGACCAAAATTGCATACAGTAGTTGAGATGTGGTCTTGCCAATGCTGTGTATAACTGGAGCATAGCATCCTTACTTTTATGTTCAATATCTCTCATTTATGAGATATCATTCCAATAGCCTTCTGATTGTACTTGCATTGTAACTTTCTGTGATTCATGCACCAGAATACCTAAATCCTGGATTTCTGCAGCAATTCTGTGTTTGAGTGATGCCCTACTCTTTCATTCGTCTTTTCAAAGTGAAAACATTCACATTTTTCCACATTATGCTTCATTTGCCAGAATTTTTCCCCACAACTCAACCCTTCGATATATGACTGCAATCGCCTAATGTCTTTTTCATGATATACTTTCCTACCTTACTTTGAGTTGCCCGAAGATTTAGCTACAATGCCTTTGCTCCCTTCACTTACACCATTATTATCAATGATTAAAATTAAGGCCCATACATAGATCCCTGCAGGACCCCAAACTTCAAAGCTAGCCAATCAAACAAAGACACATCTATACATGCTCTCTGTTTTCTGCCAGCCAGACAATCTTCGATGTGTACAATATGTAATCCCTACACCAGGAGTTTTTTATTTCCTGCAACATCCTTTAACGTGGCATCTCATAAAATGCCTTGTGGCAATCTAAATATAATATGTCCAGTGACTTGACTTCATTCACAGCATACAGGCAGAAGCAGAAAACCTTATGAGATTTCAAAAGTAATTAGATGGGAAGGTAAAAATAGGCCAAGAGCTGGAAAATGGAATTAGAGTAGTTTGGAGGTTGCTTTTGACCAGGATGGGCATGATGGGCCAAAGGGCCTTTGCCATGGTGTAGATTTATATGACTCTATGATTCTACATGCTACTACTCAACAGGGGTGGTACCAGGGGACTGGAGAGTGGCGAATGTTGTGCCCCTGTTCAAAAAAGGGAATAGGGATAACCCCGGGAATTACAGGCCAGTTAATCTTACTTCAGTGGTGGGCAAAGTAATGGAAAGGGTACTGAGGGATAGGATTTATGAGATCTGGAAAGACACTGCTTGATTAGGGACAGCCAGCACGAATTTGTGAGGGGTAGGTCTTGCCTTCCAAGTCTTATTGAATTCTTTGAGGAGGTGACCAAGCATGTGGATGAGGGTAGAGCAGTGGATGTAGTGTACATGGATTTTAGTAAGGCATTTGATCCCCATGGTAGGCTTATGTGGAAAGTCAGGAGGCATGGAATAGAGGGAAATTTGGCCAGTTGGATAGAAAACTGGCTAACCGGTCGAAGTCAGAGAGTGGTGGTAGATGGTAAATATTCAGCCTGGAGCTCAGTTACAAGTGGAGTTCCGTAGGGATAAGTTCTGGGTCCTCTGCTGTTTGTAATTTTTATTAATGACTTGGAAGAGGGAGTCGAAGGGTGGGTCAGTAAATTTGCAGATGATACGAAGATTGGTGGAGTTGTGGATAGTGAGGAGGGCTGTTGTTGACTGCAAAGGGACTTAGATATGATGCAGAGCTGGGCTGAGAAGTGGCAGATGGAGTTCACCCCTGTCAAGTGTGAGGTTGTCCATTTTGGAAGGACAAATAAGAATGCGGAATACGGGGTTAACAGTAGGGTTCTTAGTAAGGTGGAGGAGCAGAGGGATCTTGGGGTCTATGAACATAGATCTTTGAAAGTTGCCACTCAGGTGGATAGAGCTTGTAAGAAGGCCTATGGTGTATTAGCGTTCATTAGCAGAGGGATTGAATCCAAGAGTCGTGAAGTAATGATGCAGCTGTACAGGACCTTGGTTAGGCCACATTTGGAGTACTGTGTGCAGTTCTGGTCGCCTCACTTTAGGAAAGATGTGGAAGCTTTGGAGAGGGTGCAGGGAGGATTTACCAGGATGTTGCCTGGAATGGAGAATAGGTCGTACGAGGATAGGTTGAGAGTGCTAGGCCTTTTCTCATTGGAACGGCGAAGGATGAGGGGTGACTTGATAGAGGTTTATAAGATGATCAGAGGAATAGATAGAGTAGACAGTCAGAAACTTTTCCCCCGGGTACGACAGAGTGTTACAAGGGGACATAAATTTAAGGTGAAAGGTGGAAGGTATAGGGGGGATGTCAGGGTAGGTTCTTTACCCAGAGAGTGGTGGGGGCATGGAATGCGCTGCCTGTGGGAGTGGCAGAGTCAGAATCATAGGTGACCTTTAAGCGGCAATTGGATAGGTACACGGATGGGTGCTTAAGCTAGGACTAATGTTCGGTACAACATCGTGGGCCAAAGGGCCTGTTCTGTGCTGTATTGTTCTATGTTCTATGTTCTATGTACTTCAAAGAAGCATAACATGTTAGTTAAAAATGACTTCCCTTTCATGAAATCTTCCTGATTACCTTGACTTGTTCAATGTGTACAGCTATAAACGTCTCACCAAGTGCCCTTTGGTTTCGTATTTTCTGCCTCCCTCCCCTCTGCTACTTTCCTGTCCGGTGGAACAGTTCTTGTATCTGGGGAGTTTCGGAAATTTAGCACTCACATCCATTGCCTCATTAGCCAGCTCCTTTAAGACTGGAGGGTGAAGTTTGTCTAGACCCAGAGTGTTGTCAGTCCATCGTTCCATCAGTTTGCCAAGTAGCACTTTCTTCCTGATTGTATTTTCACTCTGCTCCTCCCTTCCATCAACTCCTAATTTGCAGCTATTACTAGAACATCTATTGTTACATTCATGGTGAAAACAGGAACAAAATATCTTTTTGTTACATCCACCATTTCCTGTTACCTACGATTATTACATCCCCACCCTGAGTTCTCATGCTCACTCACTACAGGATTAACAGTCACTTCAGTCACACGTTTCCTATTTAGGTGTCTACAGAAGCTCTTGCCATCTGTTTTTATACTTATATGTAGTTTCTTCCCATATTATAATTGTATTTGTCCTGATTAATCTTCTGGCAATGTCTGCCATCCTTTATATGCTTTGACCTTGTCACTCACTGCAGTGATTGTAACGGGGTCAGCAAGGTGGACATCATAGAATATGAGTTCCCTGATTGAGGCTGTCCAATCAGGGAGCCCTGGCTGACAGATATAAACAGGATTGTCAGAGGTTCTGTTCACTCTGAGAGCTGGCTCTGAGGACGCCAAGCCAATGTCAAGGACTCTTCATGCATAAATAAAGGGTGACTTGATGACGGAGATATTAGCCTCACTCACCTTAACACAGTTGCATGCTTTCTCCTCAAGTTTGATATTTTTGATAACTTCTTTAGCTAGCCATGGATGGTGGGTCCCCTCTTCAAAATGTTTCTTGACAACAGGAATATACTTGTTCTGGGATTCTAAAAAAATCCTTTTAAATGTCTGTCGATTTGTTTCTTCTTGATCTGCCCCTGGATTTTCTATCATTTCACATCAACTATCTTTGCTTTTATGAGCAAAAACACAGAGTATAATATTGACATGCTTCTCAGGACAGAGGTATAAGATGGCCACTGATAAATGCCCTGCCATTATTAGACTGATGAATGGATTCTTTAGCTTCAAATAATGCTGATCTTGTTAATGTTGATCTTGCCTTACGTACGTCCTGTGTGGTGTAACCTGTGTGCTTTACTCTGACTATTTTTTTTCACTCATAATCAGTATATCCTTGCTTACTGTCATACTGCTCACAAACAAAGCTTTTCACTGTACTTCGGTACACGTGGCAGTAAATCAAATCAAATCAAATCCAATATTGAACTGATGAAAAAGATCCAGGCATTTGAATGGATTTCAGAGGTCTCTACGGAATGGAATATTTGAGGCGAAGAGCCTACAGGCAGAACACATTTCACAGAACCACATAGTCAGAGTAATACAGCACAGAAAGAGGCCATTCGGCCCATTGTGTCTGCACCAACTTAATCATGGCTTAATGCCCTTTCTCCGCCTTTCCCTCACATCCTTGCACATTGTTTCTATCCAATATTCTTTAGAATTCTTCAACTGAACCTGTCTTCCAGGAAGTACATTCCAGATCTGAACAACTTGTTGTGTGAAAACATTTTTTTCTCACACCACACCACATTTGCCTCTTTCGAAAATCGCGAGCAATCTGCGTCATCTGGTTCTTGCTCCTTTAAGGTGGGGGATCAATTCTTCCTTATCTACCGTGTCCAGCTCTGTCGTGAATTTAACATTTTTATCAGCTCTCTTTTTAGGCTGTCTCTCTCCCAGGGGAGTAGTCCCAAAGTCTACAATCTAACCTTATAATTGTTATTTCTCATTACCGGAGCTATTCTTGTAAGAAGAAGCTAGTTCAACATGAGAGAAAACAAATAGAAAGAGATATTGATCGGGTTGGAGTCCAATCAAGTGGAACAGAATACAGGTACAGCCGAGATCAGCTGATTGAAATGGTATGTTTCATTTCAGTAACTTTTAATTTTAAATAAGTAACAAAGGGCCAGAAATGGACATGTCAAGTTATAAACAGTACATTTCTATTGCTTTGTCCACATCAATTGGTAAAATTTCAGTTTTGGACTTAGTTCATAATATTTAAGGCAAGGTCAATAGGAGAAAGTTGACAAAGGATACCGGAGATTTAATACTGGGGTCTAAAGCCATTGTAATCTGCTCAGGTCAACAGGAGCAACCCAATGGACTAGATGGTGACAGAATAACTCAGGAACCACCTAATATCCTAGATTCTCTGTAATGTGGAAATAGTCCATTTGGCCCATGAAGTCTATGCCAACCCTCGAAAGAGCATCCCCACCCCACCCGATCCCTGTACTCTGCATTCCCCATGGCTAATCCATCCCTGGATACAATGGGCACATCCCTGGATACAATGGGCAATTTAGCATGGCCAGTCCACCTATAATGCACATCTTTGGACTGTGGGAAGAAACCCAAGCAGACATAGTGAAAACATGCAAACCCCACATAGACAGTCACCTAGGCTTGGAATTAAACCCACATCCTTGACACTGTGAGGCAGCAGTGCTAATTACTGAGCCACCATGCCAATAGAGTATACAGGTTATTATTAAGATGAATGGGAAAAATAGTAGGAAAAGGGCAATGGTGCTACAGCTTTTAATCTTGCACTCGCCAGGACAAACAAGAATAATGGTGAGCACAAGACCAGCAATTTGCCCTTCTTTTTGGTGATATTCATAGTCTGTTTTATCAGGACATGTTTGTACATTGGTAAGGCAGCTTTGAGTTCAGCATTTCCAGTGGCAATTCAATTGTACTTTCCATTAAAAGTACAGATCGACAATGCTGGCTTCACACGTTATTGGCAAGCTGTAAAATTACTCCACTGTTCTGGTCAGTCCACCCATCTAATACCATGTTCTTATGTTTATCTGTCATCAATCCAGACTCACAGTCTTTTCCCTCAAACTTACTGAAGTTTCTGAATTCTACCTATGCCAACAGATCACCTCCACCACTGCTCACAGACACTTCAAGTTCTTGCTGCTCCATCATTGACATCCTTGATCATACTGGTTCATGACCTTCCACACTTCCAAACAAATAACACTGACCCTCGACCCTCCTCACTCTCTATCAGATAATTTTGACGCTTTCCCATTCTCACTGACTATCTGTTAATACTGATCTCAACCCTCTGCACTCTCTATTCAAACTGGCACATTATTCTCCTCACTTCTTACCAATTAACAATGAATGCAGGTGGTGTCATATGCATTGTCTCACATACACTGCACTGCATTCAATACAATACAATTCAACACAGCACAGGGACAAGCCCTTCACTCCATCAAACCTTCGCTGATTCTAATCCTTACTTAGAGCGCCTACTTATTGCCCATGTGTGGTTCCTAACCCTCTGTTTGTCTTCTGTTCATGTAACTATCAAGATATACTTTAAATGTTTCTAATCTGTTTGCTTCCAACACCTCCCCTGGCTGAACTCTTCAGGCACCCACAACCTTCTGTGTGAAATGCTTTCCCTGTGCTTTTCCCCCAAACATCCCTCTCTCATCTTGAACCTGTGCCCTCTCGTAGTTGATCTTTCTACCCTGGGAAAAAGCTTCTGACTATCCATTCCATCTACACCTCTCATAATTTTGTAGACTTCTAACAGATCACTCCCTCCAACTCTCTCCTGTGAAATCAATCCAAGTTTATCCAGCCTCTCCTCATGACTGAAACCTTCCAGTCCGGGCAAACATCCTGGTAAATCTTCTCTGCACCCTTTCCAAAGCAGCCACATCCTTCTGGTAATGTGGTGACTAGAATTGCATGAAGTATTCCAAATGTGGCCTAAAGATTTGTACAGCTTTAACATAACTTGCTGACTTTCATGTCCGATGCCCTGGCTGATGAAGGCAAGCATGCTGTATGCCTCTTGACCATCTTATCCACCTATGTTGCCACCTTCAGGGATCTGTGGACCTGTTGTAAGAATATTACAGGAAAACTGAATATCAGGCCTGTCGTAAAGTAAGGGACAAACACAATCCCTTCTGTTGTGTTGCCTTGTTCATTTTGATTTTCACCCCTCATGCTTCCTGATAGTTACAGTAACTTGCATTTGTTTAGCACCTTTCTTAAATTAAATTGTTTCAAGGCTCTACACTGAGGCATGGCAATACAAATTTGACACCAAACCACCTTTGGAAAAAATGACCCAAATGTTTGTCAAAGGGATAATTTGGAGGAGTACTTGAAATGAGGAAAATGAAACAGTGAACTGGAGATGTTTTGAGACATAATTTACAAAACCTTGGTCCCAGAGGCAGCTAAAGGCAAAAATGCTGGTTTGGGCAATATTGGTAAAGAGCAAGGTTTAGAATTGGAGGAATACTGGAATGTCACAGCTATTCATGGTTTAAGGAGGTACACTGTGAATATGAACTGTAGCAACAGATGTTCTGAAAATAATGGTAAGAACTTTGAATCATGCAGACCAGAAACCATTGTAGGTCAGCAAGCAAAAGGTAGAAAATGGGTGAGTGAGGAATCTCTGAGCTGAAAAAATGTCATGGAAGAATCAAGAGGTCACTTGCAAGAATTTGGAAACAGCAAATTAACTTGACTTTGCCAATAAGGCAATGCTTCTGCAGAGAGTCAAAGCTTTTCACTGTGCCTCAGCACACATGACGATAAATTCAATTCAATTTAAAAATCATACGACAGCAAGTTACAGTCCAGCTTTTCGAACCCCACTCCTTCCTCAGGCACCTAGCTATCACCCAGCATCATGTGAATTTTTTTTTTACTTTGTCTACCCGCGTCCAACACCGGCACCTCCACATCATTTCTACACAAAATCACAAGCAATCAAGAAATGACAATGACTGACATCGACACAGATCAACAAACTGAGATTAGGGGAGAACCGAAAGTGTAAAAAATAGATTTGAAACATATTTAGCATGTAAGTAAACCACTTTCTCAGAATTGCTAAATTACGATGGGTATTTGTAGTAATAGGAGTCAAATCTGATAGTATCTGATATGCTAATGAGGTGCAGTATACACCGTTACAAAAAGCGAAGCAATGTCACATAATCTTTCTCTCTCTGTCTCTATTGAAGCCTAGTAGCAAGATTAAATGACAGTCAGACATTTCCTAAATAAAGCAAATGTTTCCTCTTACTACATTAGAAGTCACATGACACCACATAATAGTCCAAAAAGTTAATCACAAGCTTTCAGAACGTGGTTCCTTTGCCAAGTAATGCAATGCTCTGAAATCTTGTGGTTTAAAGAAAAACCTGTTGAACTATAACCTAATGTCAAGCAATTTCTGACTTTGCCCACTCCAGACCAACACCAGCATTTCCACATCCTCTTACGACAGCCAAATCTCAATGTTCTTTCGCAGTATAATGCCACCAATAACATTCTATGATGGCTACAAGCAAAGAAAGAATTTGGAAAAGTCTCTGCTATTACTGAAAACCTTGACCAGGTTCCACATCCCAGTGAGGCAACATTTGTGCCAAGGATTTACAAGAGATTTGCATTTCATTTGGCTGCACTGTGAAGCTAAATGTGAGCGGCTCACTTTGTCATTGTATGCAACGAGTGGCTAAGTAGACAATACCTAGACAGGTGTTGGTTGAAAGAAGAAAAGGCTATACAGTATATACAGCTAAAAATGCACTTGATGCCAACTTCAACTTGTGAGCAATATACCTTTGTTGAGAAGGCTAAATTTATTATTCGATAATAGAAAAGTATTGTTTTATTTTAATCAGTGACCGATTAATATGTAGTGTACTGAGAATGGCAGCTTAACAGAAAATGAATGGGGAAGTAAATTACCTCAGGGGCTTGGATGAAGGTTTGTCTAAATACTTGAAGTTGAGGGATGACTTAGCATCAAGAAAGATAATTCAACTGAGTGACGAACTGAGATCAGGAAGTAATGTTGATTGATGTTTTTGAGTATTGGGGAGAGCCACATCTCAAAAATGGCCCACCTGTTTTGTTTAATCACTCAAGGGATGTGGGCTTCGCTGCCCGACCATCAGTTATTGCCCATCCCTAGTTGGCACTGACAAGGTGGTGGTGAGCTGCCTTCTTCAATGCTTCAGTCCATGGTCAATAGGTAGGCCCACAATGCCCTTAGGGAGGGAATTCCCAGGATTTTGATCCACCAACAATAAAGGAAGAACAATATATTTCCAAGTCAGGATGGTTAGTGGTCAGAGGAATCCTACAAGTGGTGCCTCCCACAAAGGCTGCTGCCCTTGTCCTTCTTGTTGGAAAGCATCGTAGGTTTGGAAGGTGCTGTCTGAGGATCTGTGGTGAATGTCTTCAGTGCATCTTGTAGATAGTACACACTGCTGCTACTGAGTGTTGGTGTTGGAGGAAGTGGATGCTTGTGGAAATATTGCAAATCAAACAGGTTACTCCATCATGAATGACAGAGTATCAACTTCTTGAGGGTTGTTGGAGCTGCACCCATTCAAGCAACTGGGAAGAATACTGTCACATCCCTGACTTGTCGACGTGGTGTCACTCAAATGGGCTGCTTTGTTCTAGATGATGTGAAGCTTCTTGAGGGTAGTTGGAGCTGAACTCACACAGGCAAGTGGGGAATATTTCATCATACCCCTGACATGTGTCTTGTAGATGGTGGACAGGCTTTGGGATGTCAGGGAGTTACTCAATGCAGTATTCCTGATCTCTGACCTACTCTTGTAGCCACAGTGTTATGAGGTGAGTCCAAGTGAACTTTTGGTCAATGGTCACCCACAGGAAGTTGATAATGGAGGATTCAGTGACAGTAATGCCATTGAATATCAATGCATGGTGATTAGATTGTCTGTTATTGGAGATGGTCATTGTCTGGCATTTATATGTCATGAATGTAACTTGCCACTTGTCAACCCAAGCCTGGATATTGTCCAAACCTGATTGAATTTGAATATGAACTGCTTCACAATCTGAGGAATCCCGAGTGGTGCTGAACATTGTGTGATCATTAGCGAACATTCGCAGTCCTGACTTCATGTTGGAGGGAAGGTCATTGATGACTCAGTAACTATGTTAAGTTTCAAATCAGAGTATATTTGTCTATTCACAGAGTGATGCAGGAAGACTGTGTATCAACCTCTCCAGCTATTATCAATGTGGTGGTAAAAAAAATGTGGGAAAGTTATCTCACCAATTAAGCTTCCCACCAAAGACACTGATGCTAATGTTGGGAAAAGAAGGGTCACTTCCAATCGTGGAAAGAATATCATGGAATAAACCAATAGAGAAACCCTGAAATGATGGCAACGTTGAAGTACAATGTGCAGATATCTTTTCTTGATAAGAGGAAACAAGGTACTGGAGTGCTAATGACTCAGTGGAGGGAAAGAAGGCATGCTTTGGGCTGGACACAGATGCACCATTTTAGTTCTTTCTGGTCGTGAACCATGGTGTAAAGAAGCTCTTTTCAATTATCATATATAAAGCTACATGGATCAGAAGGTATGGAACTCAAGGTCAAAGGACCTCAAGGTCAAATATTCAATATATAGAGAGAAAAATCACTGAAAACATGCATGATCCAGAAGTAGAGTTGTTCATTCTGAGGTAATAAAACTTGTACTCACTCACATCTGGTTTTTACAGTCACAGAACTGGAAAGCTGAGAAAAGAGCTTTAAATACTTTAAAGCTGAACTGCAGCAGCAGTCTGCAGGAAGTGGAGCACTGAAAACAGCAAATCACATCACTCTAAATCCTGAAATGAAACCTGTGTGTCTAGTTACGTCCCCAGAAATGTTACGTCTCACTGTTGCCAAAGGTAAGGGTGGAAGTTAACTTGATATTGAAGAAAGGGATTATATTAGCTGTGACAGAAATTCAGTATGGGCCCCAGTATAAAAACCCGACTGATTTTGTATAACTATAATGCAGTTGAATATGGAGTTCATCTTACGTTGTCTGTTGATGAGATTCAAGTAAAACTAGGAACGAGTCACAACTTCACAAAGCTAGTCTCAAGTATTGGTTTTGACAACCAGCCCTTGATGAAGAGTTGATGTTGTTCACAAACTTCACAAAACTTCACAAAACAACCTGGAAGATTTTATTTCAACAGATTGTCCTCCACCTCACATCAATACCAGAAAAATTACAGAGGACAATGTCAGAATCCTAGGGTTGGATGGACTCCTACATCACATGGATCTACTCAGATAGAATTCTAAGGAGTTAGTGTTATGGACCAGACCAGACCCCCTAAAAATATTTTAAGAACATAGCCTAGACACTAATATTTTCTTATTTTAAAGGCAGATGTGAAGTGGATATTCCAGATGTGATGCAACTGGTCAAACCACTCAATGTTAAGCAAAACACAATTTATTCAAACATTATAGTTAAAATACAATAAAAGAATGAACAGCTTAGAATAACTTAACTTTATTAGAAAATGTAACAGAATAATAGATATAGTACCTATTATTAATTAACAGTCCCAATGCAGTAACATCCCATAAACACACCCCTTAGCAAAAAGACAAATTCACAAATCAGATTTTCTTACATCAACGCAAGCAGTGAGAAGAGAAACCCCAGCTTCTATCTGTAACCAAAAGAGGCAGAAGAATGTCTACTGCTTCTTCAGAACTCCAGCAGCTTCTGCTAAATCTAACAGCTAAAAAAAAACAAATGATCCTGGTCTGTGAGAACTAGCCACAACCATCCAGGCTGCTTCTATTGTTCCAGCTTTTAAAAACACCCCAAGGCCTCACAGGCTGTTTACGTTACCACAGACTGCTCCACACCTCTCGTTCAATTTCTCTCTTAAAAGAAGCCAAGCCAAGATACACCTCCTAAAGCCACAGAATCCTCACATTAGTAAAAATACATTTACTGTGATATAAAGTGTCTGATATTTCTATATTTTTAAAGTTCCAGCTTTGATTGGCAGCTTGTGGGTTTTGGTCTTTCTATATGGAGGTGTTTAATGATTATTGCAACAGTATTTCTGAAGAGATGATATTGTTTGTATAAATAACACTTCCTGGAGTAAAATGGGCTCTTGTTTGGATTTGGAGGATTTTACAGCTGGTAGGATAGCTTTAGACTGCTTTCAGTGAGAAGGATCAGGAATTGATGGCCAACGTATGTGTCACACAATTCCATTTTCAGACAATATGAAAACAAAGAGGACACCTCATTATAGTGGAATATTTACCAATTGATCATGAGATATTTGTCTTTCTGAAGAGCCTTCGACTTGAGTGTGCTGCAACAATTGCATCAAGGACATCTGTGTAAACAAAACATCAAACCAAATCATGACAATCTGTTTGGTGACCAGGTCTGTCAAAATCATTGGAAGAACAATATCACTCTTATTGACACCAAACCTTGCCTCATTAATATGTGATTCCACTGGTAGCACAGACCAGATGGGAATTAGACACTGAAAGCTCCTGGCCTGAAAGTTAAAGTGGGAACCTAGTGGTCCATCCCATCTTCTGGACCACCGTCTGGACACCCAGCACTAACATCTCAGGGCATTCATATACTCTTTACAGTGTAAATAAAGGCCATTTGGCCCATTGAGTCTGTACTGACCCTCTGAAGGGCATACCACACTCCCCACACTATATCCCTGTAACCCCAAATTTTACCTTACTAAACCCACCTAACCTATATATCCCTGAACACTTGGGCATGGCCAATCCACCTGACCTGCATATCTTTGGACTGTGGGAGGAAACTGGAGCACCTAAACGAAACCCATACACACATGGGGAGAACGTGCAAACTTCATACAGTTACTGGAAGGCTGGAATTGTACACAAGCCCCGGGTACTGTGAGGCAGCAGTGTTAACCACTGAGCCACCATACCACCAGTTGCTAGGACAGTGACCACACAAGCCTGTGCTCAATGACCTGGAGTGAATGACACTTGAAATCTAAATCATAACTGTGGATCACACTGGCACCTCTCATTGTAATGCTACTGACAGAATGGTATATGCTCATGGGTTAGACCTGGCTGCATCTCAGGGCAGATTGCTTGCTCTCCCAGTGCTCACTCACCTTGTGTTTACTCGCATGCTCACATCATCTCTGCCTTGTCCTCCCATTGTCTTTTAGCCCAGACTCAAAGTCAGGCAGCTTGTCAGCATTGTCAGCAGTCATCAGTCACCAGTGGACATACTGCTGGAAGCCACCAGGTTACTTCAGTGTTATACCTGCACTATGCTGCAGTAGCTGCTGAGGCAGGGACACTGCTTCAACCAAATGGCCATGTCTAGAAGTTGGATGGAAGTAGTACTCAGTCACATTCAGAAAGGCATCCTATAGTCAGGGAGTCCCAGCACAGTAAGTCATTGGCAGACTGCCATATAAACCCTGGGACTTGGGACACATGCTATCTTAGAGCAGTCAGGAAGGTAGTCAGAGTCAGACCCTCTCATATAGGATGAGGAACCACAAATTGGGCATATTCACTTGGCTATATATGGGTGACATGGTTACTCAGTGGTTACCACTGCTGCCTCACAGTGCCAGTGTCCCGGGTTCAATTCCAGCCTTGGGTGACTGTCTGTGTGGAGTTTGCACATTCTCCCTGTGCCTGTGTGGGTTGCCTCCAGGTGCTCCGGTTTCCTCCCACTGTCAAAATATGTGCAGCTTGGGTGAATTGGCCAAGCTAAATTGTCCAGAGTGTTCAGGATGTGTAGGTTAAGTGCATTAGTCAGGGATAAATATAGAATAATGGGGTGGAGGAGTGGATCTTGGTGGGTTACTCTTCGGAGGGTCAGTGTGGACTTGTTGGGCCAGGTGGTCTGTTTCCACACTGTAGGGATTTTATGATCTGCCATTTTATACACCAGCATTTGCCAGATTGAGACGAAGGGAGGGTTGTTTGAGATGAAAATGACTGACACAGCCATTAATGTAGCTGCCATTAGTCAAAAGGTGGTGGGGGATGTCAGGTGAGTGAGTAGTCAGCACTGAGGCCAAGCATGAATCGCAGTGTTGGGGGATTGGGTGGCAGAAAGCGGATGAGGGAAGATGTTGCATGAAATAATGAGAATGGTAGAGTGTGTAGTTTGGTGGGAGGTGGGTGCAGTAGTAGAGAAGCTGCGTGTGAGGTAGCAGAACAAGTTGGTGGCACAGTGGGGAGGGTCATCGACTTCCTGTAGTAATGCTGAACGTCCCTCAGATGGCCAAGCCTGCACTAACCTGGAGTGAGGTGGCAAGTGCTATCCTGGAGCAGGCTGGCAGGGTGTGGTACTATTCCTCTTCTGCCAGTCCTGGGGAATAGGATGGTCTCCCACTGACTTGTCCCATCCAGCAGGACCACCAGGTCCCTGACCCTGAAGCAGGATGTCATATGCCTCTTCTCTGCCAATTCCAGATCAATTGTCACAAGCTGTGCAGGACAGCGCTGGAGTGTCAGAGTCAGTCCTGGTGGACTGCAGCGTTTTAAAAATGGCACCTCCACCATGGACGGTCTATTCTGGGATATTCCAGGACTGGCAAGAGGTTCCAGCTCTGGTAAGTACAGAAGTGAGCTGGCATCAGACATGATGGGCATCGCAGAGGTGGGGTCAGATATTAAAGAGGTGGGTTTGGGACAATCGTGCTGGGTGTCGGAGAGAGAAACCCTTCATGAAACTTGTTAAAAATTACCCTTCCCAAAATGTGACATTATTCAGCCTAACATTTTCCTCTCTGTAAAGACAACGAGATAGGGGTAGTGCTCAGGAAATAAATGATAATCTGACATTCTTTTAGTGCCAAGCTAAAACACTAAATTGAGGAAAGCAAGTCCAGCTGAGGTGATGGGTGTTCAAACGTGAGCAGCTCTCCTTCAGCTCCAATAAGGATAGGAAACGTCAGAAATAACCAGTTACTGCGAGAAAAAGCTGATCAAAACCAAAGGTCAGATAATAATCCCTTCACTACTGAAATAATTGCTGTTGACTTGATTCCTGCATTAATTTCTCCATTACAACAATTAGCGAATTTGTGGAGCACCCTCAATGCCACAAAGCATCCCAACACTTCCTTTTACAGAATCTCTACAGTGTGGACACAGGCCATTCAGCCCAACAAGTCCACACTGACTCTCTGAAGAGCATCCCACCCAGGGCCATCCCCCTACCCTAACCCTGTAGCCCTGCATTTCCCATGGCTAACACACCTAAACTACACATCCCTGGACACTACGGGGTAATTTAGCATAAGTAGGAAAAGTGTGGTGCTGGAAAATGCACAGCAAGTCAGGCAGCATCCGAGGAGCAAGAGAGTCATTGATTCAGGCATGATGTACCTTTACATGACTTAGACTAGAGAATGCCCTTCTCATGATGTACCTTTACAAGCATCTACTCTGACTCTCATTTTCTCCTGGTAATTTAGCATAGCCAATCCACCAAACCAGAGCACCTGGAGAAAGCCATGCAGACAATCGCCCAAAGGTGGGATTGAACCTGGGTCCCTGGCACTGTGAGGCAGTAGTGCTAACCACTGAGCCACTGTGGTGTGCTTGCTTCTGAAGGGTGCTATTCATCAAAATTTGACCACTGAACCAAACAAGCATTGATTATTGAAAACTTTGAAAAGCAACTAAAAGGGGATACATTAGTTGGGAGGTGAAGTGTTTGAAGAAAAGAATTCCAGTGTGGTACATTACAGTGGAAAATGATTCAATGGGAACTGGGTTACCAGGCAACAAGTCACCCACCCACCCCATCAGAACTGATCCAACCTTTACGATAAGTGTTAGGAGAAAGCAACAATTCTTGATGTCTTTTCCTCCTTTTGAGCAAATCACATGGCTTTACTCCTTATGGAGAGTTTCAGGTTGGGCCTGAAGTGGGAGTATGACAGATTTTTAATATTTATGCTCTTCCTTTCTCCACAGCTGTCCTGCCCACACAGATTGTCGTTGGTTAGGCAACTCAACACCAAAACCCAGCCCTCAGAGCCTTGCCTGAAGAGTTTTTTGTTAGCAATGAACCACGGCAGTCTGTGTGCACACAGTATTCAACTGTGAAATGCATTAAAGCTGCATGTCCAACTTTAACACACAGAAATTACGGTGAGGAAAAAACCAGTAGATGCATCAAGGCTGAAATCCCAGTGAGAAGAGAGAGATAGTTTAGTCTGATCTAAAGTAGCTAGATTCAGATAATCAAAACAAATAAGGATGTTCCTGATGACCAGGGAGTCCAAAACCCGGGGGTCGCAGTCTAGGTTTATGAGGTTCAGCCATTTAGGACTGAGATGAGGATAAATTTCTTCACCCAGAGTGTGTTGAATCTGCGGAATCCTCTGTCACAAAACGTGGTTGAGGCCAAAACAAAGAGTGTTTTCAAGAAAACTAGATATAGTTTTTTTTTGATGGAAAAGGAATCAGAAGGTATGGGGCAAAAATGGGAACAAGATACTGAGTAGGATGATCAGTCATGATCATGTTGACTGGCAGAGCTGGTTCAAAGGGCTGAATGGCCTACTCCTGTTCCTATTTTCTATACTTCTAACACTCCCTACACAATACATCCCTGCACCCCTCACTCCTGTCCCATAAACCCCACTTCCAACCACTATAGATTTCTGGATGCGCAAATTAAAAAAAAAGAGCAGAAATATTCCGCATGAAGAGCGTAAAAAAGACTTAGGGTAATTCCTTTGTGACCCCTCAGGTCACCTTGATCTTTGCAAATGTTCACACTCAGGTGGAGAAAGTTTGCTGCCCAGAGATTGACAAAGAACTTTCCTGCTTGACTACTCTCTATTTGATAAAGGACTAAGATCCAATTGTGCATTTTTATTTATTTGTGGGATGTGGGCCTGTTCCTTGTTGCCTTTGAGAAGGTAATGATGAGGAGCCTTCTTGCAGTCCATCCAGTGCAGGTATAATGCTGTGAGAGAAGGAGTTCCAGGATTTTGATCCAGAGATACTAAGGAAACAACAATGTAGCTCCAGACTAAAATGGTATAGCCTTTAGAGAGGAACTTGCAGATGATGCCTTTCTGTGTGTTTGCTGCCTGAGTCCTAGATTCCATGTAATAATGTTGAAATTTGTAACACATTACTGAAGGATCATGGACAAGTTGCATCTTGTGGATACTACTCATTGCTACCACAGAGCGGTGAAGGGATGAAGGATTATTGGAGTGGACATGGTTTCAAACAAACAGACTGCTTTTGGAGCAGTGTTGAGCTTCTTGAGTGTTGTTAGAGCAGCACTCGTGCAGACATGTGGCATGGATGGGTCGACGGGAAGTCAGGGTGATTACTCACCACGGAATTCCCAGTCTCTGACCTATTATTTTAGCCTCAACAATTTGCTATCCAATTGCTATCTGCGTTTCAAATCAAGAATCATTCCTGAGATGTTTTGGGTTAGTGTGCCCCAGTCGTATGTAGATCATTCACTATACTGCTGGGGTAGTCCAGAAATGTTCCCCAATGTTGGCTGGGAAGATACTTCTATTGAATAGTTTCATAATGAATTCAGTTAACTAATTTTCATAGTGCCCTTCTAACATACTGTCTTTGCTTGCATACTGGAAGGATCATGACTTAGACTAGAGAATGCCCTTCCTTTTGGTCTGTAATAGGTACTCTGCCATGAATTGGAACCAGCTACCCTGTGAGGTCAGAACAAGGTATTCCGAAATGATGTGGATGAAACACCTCGAGAAATGAATGATGCAGTTGAAGGGAGAAGAAGATCAGTTGTTAATCTTAAATATAAACAGAAATTGCTGGAAAAGCTCACCAGGTCTGGTAGCATCTGCGGACAGAAATCAGAGTTAACACTTCAGGTCCAGTGACCCTTCGTCACTTTTCATTTTTGTTTCTGATTTCCAGCATCCGCAGTTCTTTCAGTTTTTGTTAATCTTAAATCTGAGATGGATACATTTTCATTAAACAAAGGTATTCAGGGATATGGGCTGAAGACTGGTCTATGGAGTTAGGCCACAGATCAGCCATAATTTCCCAAGTATCTTTTGGAATGTCACATTTTTGTATGGATTCCCAAGAAACAGAGCTTACGTTTGTATGAGCTGAAAAATGTGTTGCTGGAAAAGCGCAGCAGGTCAGGCAGCATCCAAGGAGCAGGAGAATCGACATTTCGGGCATAAGCCCTTCTTCCTGAAGAAGGGCTAATGCCCAAAACGTCGATTCTCCTGCTCCTTGGATGCTGCCTGACCTGCTGCGCTTTTCCAGCAACACATTTTTCAGCTCTGATCTCCAGCATCTGCTGTCCTCACTTTCTCTTGCGTTTGTATGCCAAGCACAAAGTTTCTCATGTTGAAAAGGCAGCTTAGATATTTCAAACATTGGGTCATGGACCCTAAAATGGGTCAGAATGAGGTGGAGACAGAAGAATCAACAAATGTTCTGCCCTGACGTGATAACAATCTGAACATGAAGAAGATTTATTTAAAAATCATTCAGGAGATTTGGATCTCTCTGCTGAAGCTAACATTTTTATTGCTTATCTCTAATCATCCTCAGGAAGGTGATGGGGAGCTGCCTTGTCCTTCTGAATGGAAGCGGTTGTGGGCTTAGAAAGTGTTGTCTAAGGACTTTTGGTGAATTTCTGCCATGCATCTTGTCGATAGTAAACACGGCTGCTACTGAGCATCGCTGTGGAAGGAGTGGATACTTGTGGATATGGTGTCAATCAAGTGGCTTGCTTTGTCCTGCATGATGTCAAGCTTCTTGAGGGTAATTGGTACTGAACTCAGTCAGGATGGTGGGAGTATTCCATCACACTCCTGACCTGTGCCTTGTAGGTGGTTGACAGGTTCTGGGAAGTCATGAAATGAATTACTCACTGCTGGATCCCTAGTCTCTGACCTGCTCTCAGAGCCACTGCATTTATGTGGCAAGTCCAGTTGTGTTTCTGGTCAATAGTGATCCCCAGGTTATTGATAGTGGAAAACACAGCGATGGTAACACCATTGAATGTCAAGGGTCAGTGGTTATTAGAGATTCTTATTAGAAATGGTCATTGTTTGGCATTTGTGTAGCACAAATGTTACCTGTCACTTGTCAGCACAAGTTGCCTTTCCTGCCTCTCACTCCAATAGCCCCAAGGTCTGCTGCTGGGCTGAAAGACGCATCATGCAGTGGAGTGCAACTCCGCAAATGATAAACTGATGGCTTCATCACAAAGTTGTCTCAAAAAAAGTTTGTGTGGAGTGAGCACTGATGAGTCTTCTGTCTCAGTCCCTGCTCACCACCAGGAGGCAACTGTGGGTCAGCCATTGCAACACAGTTGACCACTGTGTTTACCAGGCCTTTCTGTACCTGCTCACCAGGCAGTTGGCAACACTTTGTCTCCATCTCCCACAGTTTCCAAACCACACCAGCCTATCACACAACTTCTATAGGAAGAATGCTGTGAAACTTAAAAGGGTTCAGAAAATATTTACAAGTATGTTGCCAGGGCTGAAGGGTTTGAGTGAGAGTGAGAGACTGAATAGGCTGGGGCTGTTTTCCCTGGAGTTTCAGAGGCTGAGGGGTGACCTTCTAGAGGTTTATCAAATCATGAAGGGCATGGATAGGATAAATAGACAAAGTCTTTTCCCTGGGGTGGGGGAGTCCAGAACTAGAAGTCATAGGTTTAGCGAGGGAGGGGAAAGATATAAAAGAGACTTAAGGGGCATCTTTTTCATGCAAAAAGTGGTGTGTGTATGGAATGAGCTGCCAGAGGAAGTGGGGGAAGCTGGTACAATTACAACATTTAAAAGGCATCTAGATGGGTATATGAATAGAAAGAGTTTAGAAGACTCTGGGCCATGTGCTGGCAAATGGGACTAAATTAGGTTGGGATTTCTGGATGGCATGGACGAGTTGGACCGAAGGGTCTGTTTCTGTGCTGTGCATCTTTATGACTCTATAATATTCAGCAATGTGTGTCAGTGTAAAACTGAGACAGAACTGCAATACTGAACACCCAGTGGTGCTACAGGTCAGGAAATGTCTTACGTGCACAGTTTATATGTTGTTTGTGCTTCAGTCGATCGCCTTTCTCATCGCATTAATTGTAATGAGGATTTCCCCATTACAGAAATAACCCCATTCATGCTGTATCAGGAGGGTGAAGTAACATGTGATCGTCACTCAGCTAGGACGCTCCTAACAATAACAAGTGTTTATTTTTATATTTGTTCACGTGAGCATTGCTAGCAAAGTGGGCATTTATTGCCCGTCTCTAATTACCCTTAATGTAACTTTTAGTCACCTTATTGAACTATTGGGTTAGATACACATGCAGTGCTGTTAGGGAGGGAGGTCCATGATTTTGACCTAGTGAAGCTGAGAGAATGGCTATTTATTTCTGAGCCAGGATGGTGAGTGGCTTGGAGGGGGACTTCAAAGTATGGTGTCTCATTATCTACTGCCCTTGTCCTCTGTGGTGATAAAGGTTGTGGGTTTGGAAAGTGCAGTTAATGGAGCCTGAATTACTTCATGCATATTTTAGCTGGTACATACTGCTGCCATGGTGTACTGGTGGTGGAGAGGGAGTGTTTAAATTGGGGTACTGATCACCCAGAAACATAAATTGCTGGAAAAAAAACTCAGCATCTGTGGAGAGAAAGTAGAGTTAACTTCTTCAGTGACCAAGCAACCTTGATCCTGCAAGATATCAAAGTTCTTGTGAACGTTGTTGAAGCTGCACTCAGAAGTTAAGTTTCACTTGTTGCCAACTTCTCCAAAGCATAAAAGAACAAATGGACTTATTGATAAAACACGTGGAAACCTAAGATCCTCTTCCAACCAGCTCCTACAACACACTAATCTCCCTCATCTACGTCATGAGGTAACCTCAGGTAGTTACACAGAAGGTACCCAGCACATGGAAGAAGAATGAGAGGACCATAAGACCATAAAAAATAGGAAAAGGAGTCCATCCAACCATCTCTTGAGCCTGCTCCACAATTCTGTAGGATAACGGCTCATCCAACATTCTTCACGTCCACTTTCTTAACTTTTCTCTGTCACCCTTGATTCTTCTCCAGATCGAAAGCTCATCTATCTCAGTCTTAAATACACAGAATTGATCTTCTTTAAAAATTTGTTAAATTTTTGACATCAAATGTTGTTTCAAGATGTGAAGAAAAAGAATGCAGATGGAAATATTGAGGTAAATATTATGCCCTGGCATTTGCTGGAGCTCAGAGGTTTGTTGATCCAGGGGTTTGTTGGGCAATACCTGTACAGTCGGTGTGAAATGGGAAGTGTGATTCGGAGAGTTTGAAGTGTGTGCTGATAGCCATGATGTGTTTTCAGTATGGGGGTGACAATGATGCAGAGACTACAGCAATGGGCCTATAACTGTCCAATATACTTTCATAATGTTGGTGAAATAGGCTTTCAAAATGTTGCCTGAGGGAGCAGGAAAGGTAGATTATAAATGTGCAATGACAGCTTTGAAGGGACAATTGTGTGGTGATACGATACGATGTGCTCCAAAGGCATATTTTCATTCAGATGAAACGAAAAGAAGGGGAAGCAGTAACTCAGTTTGTGACTCGTTTGAGGCAGGTGTCAGGTGGATGTAATCATATTGTGAGATAGCTGAATAACCAGATATGGCCATAAGGCCATAAGGCCATGAGATTAGAAAGAGCTGAGGAGTCTCCTGTCTTAGTTCCTGTTCACCACTGGAAGATGGCTATAGGAACAGAATTAGGCCATTCAGCCTATCAAGACTGCTCATTGGCTGACATATTTCTCAACCCCATTCCCCTGCTTTATCCCCATTACCCTTCAACCCCTTATGAATCAAGAACCTATCTATCTCTGTCTTAAACACACTCTGCGACAATGAATTCCATAGACTTTGACTGAAGAAATTCTTCCTCATCTCAATGCTAAAGGGTCAGTCTAAGATTGCGCCCACGAGTCCTACTGGTGAAAACACCTTCTCCACATTTTCTCTATCCAGGCCTCTGAGCATTCTGTAAGTTTCGATTGTGTGATCCAACATTGCAGGTCTGTAAAGTTGAGGCATAAGTTACTGGCAAGAGAAGGGGACTTAACATTAGATTGCACTTTCGAAATAGCAGCCAGATTGGAGAGCTTCTGAAAGATTTCACAGCATGAAACCTGATGTAATCTCTGCCATTGAGATGACAAACGCTGATGTTAACCAAGTTAGAGACAAAAAAACTGCAAATGCTGGAATCCAAAGTGGATAGGCAGTATCAGGAGGTTGAGAAGTCGACATTTCGGAGGGTAGACCTGAAACATTGACTTCTCCACCTCCTGATGTGACCTGGCTTGTTGTGCTTTTCAAGCTTTCTGCTTGTCTACCAAGTGGCACAGTAGAATCTCTGTTTATATAAGTTGATCAGTTTGAGAGAGAGAGAGTAGTTCAAATGTGGCCATGTGGAGCACAATGGGAAAAATGCTTATCACCTTGAGGATGGGGGCGTGAAGGATGATTGTGAAGCAAAGCTGAATGGACAGCAAACAAAAGCAAAAGGATTGGAGAAACTCAGTTGCTTTGGCAGAATCCTTTGGATAAAGAAACAATGTTAGAGTATTGCATCAAATATCAGTCCAGCTCTGAAGAAGAGACACAATGGAATCAAAATGTTCATTCTGTTTCTATGAACTGAGAGGAAAATCTGGCAAATAATGTCAAGGAATTATGGAATAAGTTGAAGAAGATGCAGAAGATGAGGACACAAATAACTATCATGAAATGTGTAATCAATTTTTAAAATCTGAGATTAAGAGTTTAACAATGATAGTGAAATTGTTGCCAATTTTTGGGGGAAAGAAACAGAAAAGTTTGCTTCACTGATGACCTTTAGTGGAAGTTTGGCCTACATGTGACTCCAGACACAAAACATTGTGGTTGACTTGTAATTGCCCTCGTCTGGGCAATTAGTGGTTGGCAATAAATGCTGGAGCCAGAGATGCCTACCTCCCATGAATTAACAAAAAGAATACTTACTTTTAGTGGCACGGTGGCTCAGAGGTTAGCATTGCTGCCTTACAGTGCCATGGATCCAGTTTCAATTCCAGCCTTGGGTGACTGTCAGTGTGGAGTTTACACATTCTCCCCCGTGTCTGTGTGGGTTTCTTCTGCGGTGCTCTGGTTTCCTTCCACAATCCAAAGATGTGCAGGTTAGGTGGATTGGTCATGCTAAAGTTGACCATAGTGATCAGGGATGTGTAAATTAGGTGGATTAGCCAATGGAAATGCAGGCTGAGAGGGTAGCGGGATGGGTCTGGGTGGGATTGCTCTTTGGAGAGCCAGTGTGAACTTGTTGGGCAGAATGGCCTGATTCCACACTGTAGGGGCTCTATAATGGAAACAACTACCTTAAAGTTTCACTGGGTGTTGGTAGTGTTATTGTAGATTCAGGCAGTGACAGTCATGTCATTGTTAGAACACTGCCTCTGAAGATAAAGAGAATCAAGTGCACATCTTGATAAAGGCCTAACCTTATACATCTGAAGTCACATCTGAAACTATCGGGTGCTTCAATGCGGATATGAGAGCTGGGGAGATTGGAATATAGAGTTAGTATTGGTTGGGAGTGGGGAGAATCTCATCTGAACAAAGAAACTGATCAAACCTTAGGAATGCTACATCTCAGATTGAAAATGAATTCTGTGAAATCCTATGTGAAAAGTTTCGAGAGAACATTTAACCAGTGTTTCAAGGAATTGGGAAGCTGCACAAACATTAGATGAGATGAATCTGTGAGAATGTAAAACCTGTTTAGACTTGGTAGTGGCCTATTCTCCACCACTGAGAGCTACACACAGCCTAGTCAACAAGCTGGTGATAGCAAACCATCTCCAATTAACCATGTCCTGTGCTATGCACTGGCAAAGGTGGCAGCTACTATGAAGCACCAACAGTGGCAATCAGGGCACATGGTAACAATGGTGTGGATTCAATTTCTATGCAGAGACTTCCACAACAAGGAGTACATTTGAGATGAACTAGAAGGAAGATTTTTTTTTGGAAAGAAACCACTTTTAAAAGCATGACCTCTTTAGGAAGTCAGTCAGCAGCTGAAATGCGAATATCAACTGGGGGAGTTTAAACACTTGTCTCGCGAATCAAGGTAATTTATTATATGATGGCAATAAGAAGAACTTGGTGGCACGGTACACAGTGGCTAGCACTGCTGCCTCACAGCGCCAGAGACCCGGGTTCACTTCCCGCCTCAGGCGACTGACTGTGTGGAGTTTGCACATTCTCCCCGTGTCTGCGTGGGTTTCCTCCGGGTGCTCTGGTTTCCTCCCACAGTCACAAAGATGTGCGGGTCAGGTGGATTGGCGATGCTAAATTGCCCGTAGTGTTAGGTTAAAGGGGTAAATGTAGTGGTATGGGTGGGTTGCGCTTCAGCGGGTCGGTGTGGACTTGTTGGGCCGAAGGGCCTGTTTCCACACTGTAAGTAATCTAATCTAATCTAACTTAAATTACTAGTCAGGCATAGTTACCAAGACTCTCAAGAGCTGTACAGAATACATCTGCTCCCTGCTACAGCTCATGTAGAACAAGGTGTCTCTGCCCAAAGGCTGTTTGACATTATCAGCTTGCATGGAGCTCACGCAACTTCAACATTAACTCATTGAGAACCATTACCTCATACAATATAGGGCTGTACAGCACTGAAGCTGACCTAAAAAGAAAGTTTATGCTTCACCCAAACCTGCTCCCATTTTCCTTATTAAAACTGTCACCATTAGCCCTTTAAGCCTCCTGAATAGTTTTCTAGTCACTTGCGTGAGGCTCTCACCTTTGTCAACCCATGGAATGCCACAAGTCAGGAACAAGAAGTGTAAATAAAAATCAGAAAATTATCCTAATAATTTTCATTAAAATAGAAATAGAATACAAACATTGATATAAAGCATTTCCACAAATCTATACTTTGAATCACCTAACATTGTACAATTAGACTGCATCTTGAGAATATAATTTTACCACCCAACTTCTCGGCTGAAGTATGAAACTAAAACACACACACAGCCCATTTTAGATTTGGACAAAATCAAATCTTTGATCCACAGTGACATTCATCTTGATGATAATTAATTATCTTTATCAAACAGGAGCTCTGAAATGCTTGCATTTTTTCTCCAATTGCAGTCTGCAAAGCTTCTTTAAAGCAAGTTAAAAATCACACAACACCATGTTATAGTCCAACAGGTTTATTTGGAAGCACTAGCTTTCAGAGCGCTGCTCCTTCATCAGGTGGTTGTGGAGCAGGATCATAAGACACAGAATTCATAACAAAAGATCACAGTATTATGCAACTGAATGAATCAAAACCTGCAACCCATTCTAACAGATGAAATACTTAACAGCAATCTAGGTTTGTTCAATATATCATTTTAATATATCATTCCACATCCTTCCTATAATGCAGTGACCAGAACTGTACGCCATACTCCAAGTGCGGCTGCGCCAGAGTTTTGTAAAGCTGCAGCATGACTACACGGCTCCAAAACTTACTCCTTCACCAATAAAAGCTAACACACTGCATGCCTTCTTAACAACCGTATCAAGCTGGGTGGCAACTTTCAGGGATCTATGTACATCTATTGTGGTTCTGCACTTAATCTGTAGCGATCAATGAGTTGTAATTTAGGAGAAGCCTATGTTCTGCATCAGTCTTAGCCCCATTGTGGCTTTCCCTGCCCATATCTCTCTATAACCAATATGAGGCCCCTTACTCTGAAGGCTGCCTGTACATCAGCCTCTGTTAAATTGCCAGCCTTTGTTCCAGGAAAGCTGTACCACACGAAGGCCTCTTTACTGTCTCCATTGGCAGCCTTGTCCATGTGAATAGGCTGGCTGGCTCCATTAGCCATCTCTGGGAAACCTCTCTACTCATGAGACTCTGCCAAGGTACCATTCAAAAGTAATTCCCTGTTAATTTCTTCACCCACCTATTTATAAGTTAGGATCATGAGAATTCAGTCTGATAGGGCATCAGAACTAATCCTGAGCTATGAGGAAATCTTGATTGACAATGCTGAGCAGTTCGCAACGGACAAGCCATGGGAGAAATAAAGCATTCCAAACACAGGTTGTTACACTCAGGATTATGGCAGATGCATGGATTGGCGGCAGTGAAAGCTTCCTAATTCTTCAGTTTGGGGACTTTCTTCAATGACAACTGGAAGGCACTCATCAACGTTTGAGACTGGTACCTGACAGTTCATCCAATTCTGTTGAGGAAGGAAAACTGCATTATTCTGAAATTTTTTGTTGTTATTGCAATTATTATTGGATCAAACACCCAGATTTTACAGAAACAGGCCATTCATCCCATCATAACTACACCTGCCCCAACTCTTTTACCAAGCTATTCCATTTCTCAGTCTCAGCTCTTTCTCCACCGCGTTCAACTATCCAGCCAATGTACCTTTTAGTGGAATGGTGTACCTGCAATCAGCCATCCTTTTAGGCTGTGCATTGGAGATGCTTACAACTGGCAACACAAAACATTTCCCTCTCATTGTCTCTTATACTTTTGTTAATTCTCTGTAATTACTGGTGCACCTATATGATTAGGGGTGGGATATAAATTGGACAGGGGCCTATAACTAGAGAATGACCCCCTGTGCCAGAATACCATTTATAGAGCAAAGACAAACATTGAACCTACATCCCCAATTGCGATCCTTTTTTTTTGTTGAACACAGCAGCAATAAATGGTTTGAACCCAGAAGCTTTTGGTATTTGGATTATCAGACAGACTCTGGAGTTCCAGCTGAAATACTGCAAGTGAGAAAGAAGGAGAGCTTGCAACCCCTTCCGTTTTCACTTGTGAGGATGAGGTACTGGTTCAGTCATTGTGGATCATGTATGTTGCATACATGAAGAGGAATTATTTATAAAATTAGAGATTTTCTATTTGAAGGCAAAGCACAAAATGCATCATTAGCTAAAAATAAGCAGGTGATTGACATTTGATTGACTAGCCATTAAACATTTTATTAAATAAAAATCAAAAGGACTGCGGATGCTGTAAATCAGAAACAAAATCAGAAACTGCTGGAAAAGCTCAGCAGATCTGGCAGCATCTGTGGACAGGAGTCAGTGAACCTTCCTCATTGGAGCCAAAATGTTAACTCTGATTTCTCTTCACAGATGCTGCCAGACCTGCCGAGCTTTTCCAGCAATTTCTGGATTTCATTAGTACCTGCCTACCTGGAAATCACCGTTGTATTCGTCAAATAATGATTTGAACTTCTTTTGAGGACTGGGGATTGGTTTGAGTACAAGTTCCAACATGCTGTAACTAAACATGTTCAATACGTTAGTTCAATCCGCATTCACTTTACATTAATTTGCAAATAATTACAGAAGAGCATTTGGGATAGTTTGTGACTCTGATAGCTAAGAAGATGAGTGATATTGGGTCAACAGCCCAATTCTGATCTCACTCCTTATTATTTCTGTTGAAGTCAATGGGAAAGCTGGAAAATAAGCTGCCGGGTCACTTACATTCATCATATGCCATTCCACAAAGTCAAAATGTACCCTTTTGTTTGCTAACACAGTTTTGAAATACTCATTAAGGTAACATGATTTATTGGCAAAAGTGAGGACTGCAGATGCTGGAAACCAGAGTCTAGATTAGCGGGGTGCTGGAAAAGCACAGCAGGTCAGGCAGCATCCGAGGAGCAGGAAAATCGATGTTTTGGGCAAAAGCCCTTCATCAGGAATGGAGGCAGGGAGCCTCCAGGGTAGAGAGATAAATGGGTGGGGGTGGGGGGGAGGGGCAAGGGTGGCTGGGGAGAAGGTAGCACAGAGTACAATAGGTGAATGGGAGTGCGGATGGAGGTGATAGGTCAGTGACAAAATACTTTATATTAGCTTTGCCATTCTGAATTCTATAGCACAATTTGAAACAAAAGAAAAATAGATGTCTAGACACTTAAGGCGTCAGAGGAGAAAGTGGAATTACAATATTGAGATAAAGGATGAGCAATGACCAGATTAAATGGTGAGAGGTACTGGTGGGTTGAATGGCCTACTCATCTTCCTGCTTCCTATGTTTCTCTAAGAGCAGCAATTTGTGAGTTTGGGGCTTTAATCCAGTGTTTGTTTTAGAGATGCCAGTAACCCTGGGTTAGGAAATAGAATAACAACTGAGATTGTTAAAATTGACAGCCAAATAATGACCTCGTCCGTAAGTCACATATGAAGATATGAACTAAACTCAAGTCTTGCAGTCACGGAGATCTGCAGCAGAGAAAATCGGTATTTGGCCCATCGCATCTATACCCGCCAAAAACAATCACCTAATTATTCCAGCACAAAAGCAGAAATTGCTGGAGAAACAGGTCTGGCAGCATCTTTAGGAAGAAAGCAGAATTAACCTTTTGAGTTCAGTGACTCTTCGTCAGAGATGAGAATCATTGGACTCAAAATGTTAACTCAACTTTCTTTCTTCCACAGATGCTGACTGACTTACTGAGTTTATTCCAGGAATTTCTGTTTGTGTTTCAAAGCTCCAGGATCTGAAGTTCTTTATTTTATTTTAATTAGTTTAGAACTTGGTCCTTGGCCTTGTCTTCCTTGGCATTGTATGTTCACATCTGAATACTCCTTAAATGATATGAGGGTTTCTGTCTCTGACATCGTTATGGGCAGTGAGTTCCAGATTCCGAGGCAAAAGTGGGTACTGCAGATGCTGGAGTTTAGAGTGGTGCGGGAAAAGCACAGCAGGTCAGGCAGCATCCGAGGACCAGGAAAATCGATATTTTGGGAAAAAGCACTCCTACCAGTCTCTGATTGAAAATGTTCTTCCTCACCCCTCTTCCAAACCTTCTGCCCCTTTCCTTAAATCTATGCCCCCAGTCATTCATCCATCCATCAAGAGAAAATGTTTCTTCCTATCTCCCATATCTCTGCCACTCACGATTTTATACATCTCAATCATGTTTGTTCTCAATCTCCTCTTCTCTAAGGAAAAAAACCAGCAGCCTATCCAATTTCTCTTCAGAACTGAAACTCTCCAGCCCAAACAACATCTCCTTTGCTATCACATCCCTCCTGTAATGTGGATTCCAGAACTGCGCACAAATATTATACCTCAATCTCATAATCTGTGTGAACCCATTTTCATGACTCATGGTCACTTAGGGTAGGTGTTGGCCATTGGTATTATCACTGGACTGTGAATCCAGAGACCTGAAATGTTCTGGGGACCTGCGTTCAAATCCTACCATGCTAGATGGTGGATTTTAAATTCAACGAATATCTGGAATTAAAAGTTTAATGATGACTGTGCAATCATGGCTGACGGTTGAGGAAAAAAAAGTCTGGTTGACTAATGCCCTTCAGGGGAGGAATCTGCTGTCCTAACCTGGTCTGGCCTATATGTGATTCCAGACCCACAGCAATATGTTTGACACTCTGGCCAATTAGTGATGGGTAAAGAATACTGGCCTGGCTAGTTCGACCCAGATCCCGGGAATGAACTTTACAAAAATAACAAAGGAAGACTGAAAGTTGCCACCCAGGTAAATAGTGCGGTGAAGAAGGCATATGGCGTACTGGCTTTTATTGGTAGAGGAATTGAGTTCCGGAGTCCTGAGGTCATGTTGCAGTTGTATAAGACTCTGGTGCGGCCACACCTGGAGTATTGAGAGATGTTAGGGGTAGGTTCTTTACTCAGTGAGTCGTGAGTTCATGGAATGCCCTGCCAGTAGCAGTGGTGGACTCTCCCTCATTATGGGTATTTAAGCGGGCATTGGATAGGCATATGGAGGATAGTGGGCTAGTGTAGGTTAGGTGGGCTTGGATCGGCGCAACATCGAGGGCCGAAGGGCCTGTACTGCGCTGTATTCTTCTATGTTCTATGTTCTATGAAATTAGGACTGATAGAGCACATTCAGAACAGGAGATTTGGGGTGAATGTTGACAAGATTAAAAATATATATCGGGCATTCAATAACCTCTTAAGCCATATCACGACCCAATTATTTCATCAAGGCTACAAGAATTGTATTGGCTGCTAAGTATGAGTTTTAGTAATAAACATCCTTTGGCTTATTTGTGAAATCACAGATCACTTAATCTTAAAATGTAACTTGCCAAATTCAAATAACAGATAGTCATCCGTTCAAACAATTCAGAATAAAATTGGAAAATTTATACTCATTAAGGTCTGGGAAATCAATTATTTCTCCACTTCTTCCATCAGTGTCAGTACCAATTCCTTCCAAATCAATCCAAAAAATGCATTAATAATGTAAAACTGCTTATGTGTTGGAGCAACTTAGAAAAATACCTAATGTCTCACCAAAATATTTTCTTTCCATTTCCCATGCATTCTTTGAAAGAAAATAAGAAATAGATAGATTTCCAGACAGGTCAAAGTAGAGAGCAGAATTACAATGTTGAGATAGGGGATTAACAAATAGGGGATTATTATATGGCGAGAGAAATAAGTTTGTGCTAATTTGTGACCAAATAATGGGCAGTTCTGTTCTATGGAACAGCATTCAGGAGAACTGAATTATATCTGACCAATTCCATCTCATTTAGTGGCCTCACACATGTCAAACCTGAAGAGATTTTCATCCTCACAGACACCAACACCCTCTGAAAAAGGATCATACTGGACTCAAACCATTAACTTTTCTCAGTCTCCACAGAAGCTGCCAAACCTGCTGAGATTCTCCTGCACTCTCTGTGTTTGCTTCTCCACTCAGTTTTGACCATTCTTATGATAAAGTAAAGGGCTGGTGGAGAGAGAAAATTAGAATACAAAAAAAAGTGAAAGAGAGTGAAAAGAGAGAAAGCCAGAAAAAGAAATGTCTACATTTATGTAACACCATCTATCATCTCACAAACTTCTTCACATCCAATAAGATATTTCTTAAATGATAGTGAAAGGAGGCTACAGGGAATCGTAATGCAGCATATTTTTTTTCGTGATTTAAATGTCCCAGCTCCTATGTAGAGAACTGGAGACCATCAAATGTGCAGTGCAAGCTTTGCTCTTTCATAATTTTGTGTCAGTAGATACCCTACCACCAATGCACACACCCTCCGGAATCCCTCTGTCTGTAGCAGATTTCAAGCTTTGAAGAATGAAGGTTATGAGAATTGACAAAGATCATCAAACACTCCACAGATACCAGGGTTACCCTCTTGCTATGGACAAGATCAATTACTTGTGGATCACAGCTGGTTTGAGCTGTCAGGTTGGTTGGAAATCTGGATTGATATCCTCAAGTTCTGGGAGAAAGGAAACTACATGCCAAAGCTTTTTCTTAATTGTCTTCCACAAAAAAAGGATAAATACAAGATGACACATATTGTGTATAACCAGGGGCAGGAGAGAGCTGAATGGAACAAATTGTTCCCATCATATCAAATTTAACATCCATAGCTCACAGCCAAGTGACGTAGCTGTAAACTGCCTGAAGTTCATTGAAGAAAGGCAGCTAGTTTTAAACACAGAGTAAAGAACTGAAGAAAGTATAGTTTGAAGGAATGAATAATGGTGGTAAAAGTAAACAAAAGGAATAAAATCCAGTTTCTTGATGATTTAGTGGGTAAGTCTCCAAGGCAGTGTGGCATTCTGATACAAAGAACAAGTTTGACTCATGACGCTCATTGAGAGTCACTGTGATGCTGGGCTGTGAGAATACAGCAACTCCATTCCGGTTTCTCCAAGTTAATGAGGGGCATCCATAGGAAAAAAAAACAGCCATGGTACTTGTTCTAAATTGGTAGCACTGTGACCTCTGTTGGAAAGTGTACCAGTGCGGAACATAAATGAGGATTGGGTTCAAGTTCAGAAAGAACAGCCCTCCTGTGGGATAACCTTCTAATGTTCATAACTGTGGTGGCATTGACTTTGAAATTCCTTCATGAGTCCTCCAGCCTCCTGACAGGGCATGCCATCTGTGGTTCCTGGAGGTGTCATCATTGACCTCTTGTCTCTAGTTTTCCCACCAACACACCTCTGTCATCAGTCATCAATTACATCCTCACTTGTGATGAGTTGAAGGTGCCAGTGTTGGACTGGGGTGGACAAACTTAAAAATCACACAACAGCAGGTTATAGTCCAACAGGTTCATTTGGAAGCACTTACTTTCGGAACGCTGCTCCATCATCAGGTGGTTGTGGACTTGATGAAGGAGCAGTGCTCCGAAAGCTAGTGCTTCCAAATAAACCTGTTGGACTATAACCTGGTGTTGTGTGATTTTTAACTTTACTTGTGATGGACAGTCTTCCCACACCGACTGAAATGCAAATGGACCTTTTATTTCTCAATTGGTAATTCCTAATATTCATAGAATTATAGAATCCCTACTGTGCAGAAAAAGGCCATTTGGTCCATCGAGCCAGTGATGACCATCCAAAGAACATCTCACCCAGACCCAGGCGGCTACCCTATCTCTTTAATCCTACATTTCCCATGGCTAATGGACCTCACCTACGCATTCCTGGACACTATGAACAATTCAGAATGACCACTCCACCAAGCCTGTACATCTTTTGGACTGTGGGAGGAAACTGGAACACCTTGCTCCGTGGCAATGAATTCCACAGGCCCACCACTCTCTGGCTGAAGAAATGTCTTCTCATTTCCATTCTAAATTGACCCTTTCTAATTTTAAGGTTATGCCCACGGGTCCTAGTTTCCCCGCCTAACAGAAACAACTTCCCAGCATCCACCCTTTCTAAGCCGTGCATTATCTTGTAAGTTTCTATTAGATCTCCCCTCAACCTTCTAAACTCTAATGAATACAATCCCAGGATCCTCAGCCAATCATCATATGTTAGGCCTGCCATTCCAGGAATCTCTGCTGGACACGCTCCAGTGCCAGTATGTCCTTCCTGAGGCGTGGGGCCCAAAGCTGGACACAGTATTCTAAATGGGGTCTAACCAGAGCTTTATAAAGTCTCAAAAGCACATTGCTGCTTTTACATTCCAACCTCTTGAGATAAATGACAACATTACATTTACTTTCTTAATCACGGACTCAACCTGCAAATCAACCTTTACAGAATGCTATACTAGCACTCCCAGATCCCTTTGTACTTTGGCTTTATGAATTTTCTCACAGTTTAAAAAATAGTCCATGTCTGTATACTTTTTTTTCAAAGTGCAAGATCTCGCACTTGCTCATGTTGAATTTCATCAGCCATTTCCTGGACCAGTCTCCTAAACTGTCTAAATCTTTCTGCAGCCTCCCCACCTCCTCAGAACTACCTGCCGGTCCACCAAACTTCGTATCGTCGACAAACTTCGCCAGAATGCCCCCAGTCCCTTCATCCAGATCATTAATATATAAAGTGAACAGCTGCGGCCCCAACACTGAACTCTGCGGGACCCCACTTATCACCAGCTGCCATTCCGAAAAATAACCTTTTATCACAACTCTCTGCCTTCTGTCAGACAGCCAATCCCCAATCCATGCCAGTAGCTCACCTCAAACACCATGTGCCCTCACCTTACTCACAACCACCCATGAGGCACTTTATCAATGGCCTTTTGGAAGCCTAGATAGATGACACCCACTGGGTTTCCCTGGTCTAACCTACTTGTTACCTCTTCAAAGAATTCTAACAAGTTTGTCAGACACAACCTCCCCTTACTAAATCCACACTGACTTGTTCTAATCCAATCCTGCACTTTCAAGAAGTTAGAAATTTCATCCTTAACAATGGATTCTAGAATTTTACCAACAATTGAGGTTAGGCTTAATCGGCCTGTAATTTTCCATCTTTTGTCTTGATCCTTTCTTGAACAAGGGGGTTACAACAGCAATTTTCCCATCATCATTTTCCCTGACTTCAGTGATTTTTGAAAGATCACAGTCAGCGCCTCCACTATTTCCTCAGCTAAATCCCACAGAACTCTCAGGTTTAGCCCATCGGGATCAGGAGATTTATCGATTTTTAGACCTTTTAGCTTTTCTAGCACTCCCTCTTTTGTATTGACTACTATACTCAACTCCGCCCCCAACTCTCCTTAATTGTTGGGAGATTACTCATATCTTCCATTGTGAAGACTGACACAAAGTACTTATTAAGTTCTTCAGCTATTTCCTTATCTCCCAGCACTAGCCTTCCAGCATCATTTTGGAATGGCCCAATTTCTACTTTTGCTTCTTGGTTGTTCCTTATCTATTGAAAGAAACATTTACTATCATTTCTAATATTACTGGCTAGCTTATCTTCATACTCCTGTAATTACCTTTATTTAACTGTAACACCGTTACTTCTCGATTTCGAACTGCAGACTGAACTCTACTATATTACGATTGCTGCCTCCTAAGTGTTTGCTTACTTTAAGATCTTTTATAAAGTCTGGCTCATTACATAGAACAAGGTCCACAATAGCCTGCTCCCTTGTGGGCTCCATCACAAGCTGTTCCAAAAAGCCATCCTGTAAGCATTCCATGAATTCCTTTCTTTGGATCCATTGCCCGAAACGTCGATTTTCCTGCTCCTCAGATGGTGCCTGACCTGCAGTGCTTTTCCAGCACCACTCTAATCTAGACTCTGATTTCCAGCATCTGCAGTCCTCACTTTTGCCTAACATTATTCACTGAGTCCACCTGCATATTGAAGTCCCCCATGATCACCGTGACCTTACCTTTCTGACATGCCCTATTTATTTCCTGGTATATCTTGCATCCCTGGTCCTGACAATTGCTAGGAGGTCTGTGCATAACTTCCATTATGTTTTTTTTTGCCTTTGTAGTTCCTCAACTCCACCCACACAGATTCCACAGCATCTGACCCTATGTCATTCAGTGCCATAGATTTAATCTCATTCTTAACAAACAAGGCAACCCTGACCCCTCTGCCCATCTCGCTGTCTTTTCGATAAGTTGTAGATCATTGAATGTTTAACTGCCAGTCCTGAACCCCCTGCAACCATGCCTCTGTGATGCCTACCACATCATAATTATTGACGATCATTTATGCCGTTCATTCATCTGCTTTGTTACGAATACTACAAGCATTTAGATAAAGCGCCTTAAAGCTAATTTTCTTATCCTAATGATTTCCAATAACTCTAATAATATGTCCTAATATATTATTCCTTTTTGCTTCATTCCTAGTCTGTCTTGAACTTATTGCTGCTTATCTTTCTACTTGAGTCATACTACCTGCTGCTTTCCCTTTCCTTTCCCTCTGACTCACAAGTTTAAACTCCTACTGACCACCCTATTTATCCTTTTTTGCCAGAACACTGGTTCCAGATCAGTTCATCTAACCTGCACATCTTTGGACTATGGGAGGAAACTGGAGCACCCAGAGAAAACCCACGTAGACACAGGGAGAATGTATAAATCCTGCTAAGATAGTCACCTGAGGTTGGAATCAAACCCAGGTCCTTATGCTACCCACTGAGGCACTGTACCGCCCCTGTAAACAGAGAGAGTAGCTCAATCAAAGGGCTTTTTTTTAACAACACAATATCTAAAATCTTTAGAATTTATTAACTAAAGTGTCTTTTAATTCTCAAGTTTCACGTAGCAACATGGAACCCAGTCGTCTGCCTTTGAACCTGCTCCACCACTCAATAAGATCCTAACTGCACATGATCTTCTCACAGCTTCAATTCCTGGGTGATTCCAGGGAAAACTGAGAAGTTTAGTAATCCTATTATCCACTCCGTTAAACCAGGAGGTTGATGGCACTCTCCCTTACTCCCAGGCGAATGGTCTCACACTAAAGCTCCAATGCAACCCATATATCCTCAGGACAGTGCAGTAGATTTGGAACCCTTTGCCAGTCAATGTAATCAAGGCTGGAACAACTAGCGATAACCAATGAACCTTTGGATGGAGAATTACCTTTTGAATGCAAGCATTAGAATCAATCCTACCACCATTACCAATACGGCCAATATAATCAGCATCCAATAAACGTTAAACATTTGGACTGGTTCTGTAAATAAACAAGGCAGTTTTTATTGATCACAAGTAATATTCAAAAATTATATCTAAAAAAGAGTTGCATTGTGATGTGACCTAACGTAAAATGTGATAAAGGCGAATTACATTTAAAGATATGGCCTGAGAAATGTAATCATGCCCTGCAGTATTACAGAAAGGAAACAAGTGAAGTCTCCAATATGACAGACAGAGAACACTGA
This sequence comes from Chiloscyllium plagiosum, assembly GCF_004010195.1. Lineage (NCBI taxonomy): Eukaryota > Metazoa > Chordata > Chondrichthyes > Orectolobiformes > Hemiscylliidae > Chiloscyllium > Chiloscyllium plagiosum. The sequence continues at coordinate 105,926,535 of NC_057715.1, read as the reverse complement.
ATAATTCCGCAAGAGAAATTTCTAATTGGATTGGGTGCTTTGAGAGTCTTTGTGCCTGCAACTAGAGTTAGGCCCATTGCTACACCTGCCCGTCCCTCAATAAAATTTGACTGCGTAGGACTAAAACACAGTGACGCACACAGGCAGTCTGTTTGCCCTTGGGGTCAGCAATCTTGAGAGGGAACACTAGAGGCTGCCACCTGAATGGGAAGTTTCCAATTGTCTCACTTAATTTTGTTGGAGTTAGGAAGAGAATGACTGTACCTTATAAATCAGGGGTAACTTTGCCATCCATGGTTAACTCTACTTCTCTTGATTTACTCCTAAGACCTTGTTCCACAGTTCAAACCAATCTATCTTATTGATGCCCACAGAGTTATCCAAATGGGGATACAGATGGTAGCATACCAGTACTATATTAATGAGCCCTGTGGGTCAATTTGATGTGGTCTGCCTGTAAGCTTCATCAGGTGTAGGCAGTGTGAGCAACAACAAGGTCACAGCCTCACATGAGGCCTCCAGGGTAGCCACTGGTCTCTTGGAACTTGCAAAATTGTGGATCTTGACCCACTGGGGAAGTCTGTGGTGTAGAAGCAAATAATCAAAAAGAAATGAGCCCACAATCTCACTGGCATCAGTGAGAAAGAAAAGCTTCTATGTTTCAAAAGCCTAGAATCCATCTACGAAACAGAAAACCCAATGCACACGACAATTAACAAAGGTTCATGAAAAGCAGGAAATTGGGATCTCACCGATAAAATCCTCATTGCTCCAGTTGCTCCAGAATTTTGTTTCTTTGCAATACTTCAATTTCATCCTTACTTTCACAGAGTGACGTGTTGTGGGGTTGATGTTTACAAGGACATACTTTGTTTCATACCGGCAAGTGAAGAGCTAGAACAAAACAAAATAATTAACAATGAGTGTGTGTGTGTGTATGTGTGCGTGTGCGTGTGTGTGTGTATGTGTGTGTGTATGTGTGTGTGCGTGTGTGTGTGTATGTGTGTGTGTATGTGTGTGTGTATGTGTGTATGTGTGTGTGCGTGTGTGTGTGTGTGTATGTGTGTGTGCGTGTGTGTGTGTATGTGTGTGTGTATGTGTGTGTGCGTGTGTGTGTGTATGTGTGTGTGTATGTGTGTGTGCGTGTGTGTGTGTATGTGTGTGTGTATGTGTGTGTGCGTGTGTGTGTGTATGTGTGTGTGTATGTGTGTGTGCGTGTGTGTGTGTATGTGTGTGTGTATGTGTGTGTG
>NC_057715.1:105909006-105922624 GCF_004010195.1 Chiloscyllium plagiosum | reverse complement strand
GTGTGTGTATGTCTATGTATGTGTGTGTGTGTGTATGTGTGTGTATGTGTGTGTGTATGTATGTGTGTTTGTATGCGTGTTTGTATGTGTGTGTGTATGTGTGTGTGTGTTTATGTGTGTGTGTGTGAGAGTGTGTGTGCGTGTATGTGTGTATGTATGTGCGTGTATGTATGTGCGTGTGTGTGTGTGTATGTGTGTAAGAAGCAGTTCTTGTTTGCTTTTACACAGAGAGGTACGATGATTAGGAATGTACTGTCTGAAAGAAATGGAAACAAGTTCAACAAGAACATTTAAGATGGATTTGGGTGCATACTTTGCTTCATCTTGAACTTTGTCAATCAGCCAGTGTATGTATGTGCGTGTATGTATGTGCGTGTGTGTGTGTGTATGTGTGTAAGAAGCAGTTCTTGTTTGCTTTTACACAGAGAGGTACGATGATTAGGAATGTACTGTCTGAAAGAAATGGAAACAAGTTCAACAAGAACATTTAAGATGGATTTGGGTGCATACTTTGCTTCATCTTGAACTTTGTCAATCAGCCAGTACTATCACAATGGGCTGAATGGCCTCTTATCTGTGCTGTCTGATTCCCGAGCGTACTCCATGTTAAGCATATCTGCCCTGATTCACAAGTGCAGAGAGAGCGAGCTATTGGCTCTGAAATCCGGGAGGAGGTTCAGTCAGTCAGTCTCCTGCCTGATGCTCAGTTGAGGAAAAGAATGATTCGTTTGGGATTTGGAATAATTGGGAGGTTTCACTGGCGTTCTGCCTCGGAGAACAGCACAAATTTAGTTGAGATGAAGTTAGGCAGAAACATGAGGGAAAGAGGATTAGGTTAAAGGGCTGATAGGTGATTGAAGACTTGTGTGGAGCTTAAAGACTAATATGGACAAATAAAAGGACATAACAGCTTGATCTTGTGCCATAAAAGGCTATGCAATGTGAATTTGACAGATTGTATGGATTATTTCTCTTTGGCAATGTAGATTGGTGAAACAAAGAGAGGAGAATGTGCATCTGAACCCCCAAGATCAATGGCTAGAATATTGGGAGCAGCATAAAACATTCACAGGCCTCTGTTCTCTTTCAGTTCCATTTCCTGTTAATTGCGGTTTCTCCTTTCTCAGGTTCGTTTTCTACAAATTTATTCGCTCATGGGATGTGGGTGTCACTGGCTGGGCCAGCATTTATTGCCCATCCCTAACTGCCCATGAGAAGGTGAGGATAAGCTGCCTTCATGAACCACTGTAGTCCATGTGTTGTAGGTTGACCCACAATGCCTTTTAGGGAGGGAATTCCAGAATTTTGACCCAGTGACAGTGAAACAATGGTGATATATTTCCAAGTCAGGATGATGACTGACTTGGAGGGGAACTTGCAGCTGGTGGTATTCCCATGTATCTGCTGCAGTCGTCCTTCTAGATGGAAGTGGTTGTGGGTTTGGAAGGTAACGACTAAGGATCTTTGGTGAATTTCTGCAATGTAGCATGTATCAGAAGAGATTTACCAGGATGTTACCAGGTATGGAAGGTTTGAGTTATAAAGAAAGGCTGGATAGACTAGAACTTTTTTCACTGGAGTATAGGAGATTGACAGGCAACCTAATAGATGTTTATAAATAATGAAGGGGATAGACAGAGTTAGTGGCAGTTGTCTTTTTGTTAGGATGGTGGATTTCAAGATGATGGAGCATATTTGTAAGATGAGAGGAGAGAGGTTCAATAAGACATGAGGTAAGTGTTTTACACAAAGAGTGGCTCACATGTGAAATGAACTGCCTGAGGAAGTGGTGGACATGGGTACACTTACAACGTCAAAACGACATTTGGCTAGGTGCATAAATAGGAAAGATTTGGAGGGATATGGGCCAAGAGCAGAACTGATGGGAATAGTTTAGTTTGAGATTATATTCAGCATGGACTGCTTGGACCGAAGGGTCTGTTTCCGCGCTGTATGACTCTAAGTAGATAGCACACATTGCTACGACTGAGCATCGGTGGTGGAGGGAGTGGATGTTGTGGATGTGGCACCAATCAAGCAGACTGCCTTGTCCTGGACGGTGTCAAGCTTCTTAAGTTTTGATGGAGCTGCACCCATCCAGACAAGTGAGGAGTATCCCATCACACTCCTGATTTATGCCTTGTAGATAGTGGACAGGTTAATATTATGAAATCAGATTTCTCTTTATGCAATCAGGGCATTACACCTGTAATCTCTACTTAAACCATCTGCAAACAATGGTGGATTTAAAAATATTTCAAAGGTTAGCAATTCAGAGAGTGAACTTTACCTCAGTTCTACCCTGATCCAGATCGGTGACGTTCAGTTCAAACGCAAAGCAATGAATATTAATATCATAGGCGGGAGGCATGTCCCACTTCACTGTCAGGTTTGGCAAAACCTCAAGGTTTACTGGTGGGTTGTAAACCTCTGAAAGTTAAGAACACAAAGCTATTCACAATCAATTCAACCTTTAATGCATTGAGCAACGCAACATTTGACAAAACTTAAACACTGCACTTAGAAAAGAGCAGGTGAGTACCATATTCCTGTGGGTCAAATTCTGTATAATATTGTTGAATCGTTCTTGAACTATTCGATCCATTGACACATATCAGAATGTTCTCCTCGACATCAACTGTGCCTGGTTCAATGTGGCATCCCTTTTTCCCATCGACATCCATATAATGAGTACACTGCAGAGTTACATCATTCTGTCTTAAAGGGAAAATGTTTGTCTTTAATGTAAACACCTTAGCAATGGATTTGAAGATGTCTTAACTTATTATGTACTCACATTTGATGCTTAGATCATAGCACCAGAAGATATTGGAGCAGAATTCTGCTATTTGTGGCTCATCGAGTCTGGTCAGCCATTCAATCATGGCTGATATGTTCCTCAACCCCATTCACTTGTCTTATTCCCACAACCTTTCATCCCTTTAATAATCAACAGCTTATCTATCTCTGTCTTAAATACATTCAAAGGCCTCCACAGCCTTCTGTGGCAATGAGTTCCACAGATTAACCATTCTCTGCCTAAAGAAACTCCTCCACAACTCACTTCTAAAGGCTTGTCCCTTTACTCTGATGCTATACTCTAGGATTCTGCTCTCTCCTATGAATAAACATCTTCTCCATGCCCACTTTATCCAACCCTCCTAGTATTCCACAAGCGTTAATGAAACTCCCCCTCATCCTTCTAATCTCCATTGAGTACAGACCCAGAATATCAATTAGATCTTTATTCACTTTAATTTAAACAAGCAAATTATTGAAATACATATGATCCTGAGGGTTTCTGACAGGGAAGATGCCGAGAAGTTTACACTATGGAAAGAATCTTTTCCAGAAGGTACAGTTGCGGAATAAAGGAACACTCACTTAAAATTGAGATAAGACCTAATTGAGCTTACCTGTAATACATTTTATATTGTGTGTCATTTGCTGCTTGCCTGCCACTGTTCCATGTACAATTCATGGTTGAATGATTATAGAGAACACATGAGAAATTGAAAGCCAATGTTTCTTGATCACCTGCATGATACAAACAGGATATTAGTTAAATCATTTCTTATGTCCGGGGCTCGGTGAAATATTTTTAGTTGACAAAATTTTTTTTAAACATATTGTTGTCAGAGATATTTTCTTTCAAAATTAAATCTAACACACGTAACTGCAATGTTGAGTGAAAATGCACTGGTCTCAGCTTTAAAGTAAACTTTAATATAGATTTCCCTCTAATCCCAGCTTTTACAAGGTACGTATTTTTAAAAATATGGACCTTGGAATGATGTTCTACAACCAAGGACAACATTTATTGCCTTGGAAAAGGCTGTGCGAAGCTTTCTTAACGTAACAGACCTCCAACAGTAGGTGGCAATGGTGAGAGAGGACCTGAGCAAGGTCAATGAGCAGTTCACCAGGACTGATTCTAGCTGGTGGTGATCATTAGGGAGGGGAGCTGGGGCAGTGAAACAGACTCTCGCATGGGAGAAATGGGTGCATTTGTGTCAATATAGCTGACAGGAAATGGAAGAAGGACAGACATCAAAGGTTTTCCTCAGGCTCATTTCACGTGAATCATTTGACATTTATTTTTAATTTCATATTTGTAATGACCTGATGCCAGTGGAAGAAGAATCCCTGTTTCATGATCTTTGGCTGTCCATGTGTTCCAGTCTCATGTTATATTCCACAATTGTGGTTCCATGTGGTCCAAGTACTTTGATCTTTAATGGTGGCAGGACTTATTGAGAGAGCGGTTGGAAAAGCAGAAAGGACCTTGGACTTAATAAATAAAGGGCTGTGTACAAAAGCAAAGATAAACCCTTGGAAAGCTCAGCTTTGACCACATCAACATATTCTTAACTAGCTCGCCACAACTTAGAAGGATCCTTAAGAAAGTGTTAAGGAGATTTACCAGAGTAGTTCCAGTGATGATGGAAAGTTAGGTTGAAGAGGCTGGGCTTATTCTCCTCAGAGTAAAGCAGATTGAGGGGAGATTAGAGAGAGTTGGGTAATCTTTTGGCAGTGTCAGGTAAAACAGATGAAGTACAGTTGTTCTTATTAACTAATGGTAGTTGGATTAAGGGACATAATTAAAGCTTTGGAGAAGTGAGAAAGGGTGTGGGAATGCGAGGAAATAATCATCTGGCGTGTAATGCCTTCAAAGGTGCTAAAAATGGAGATGATGAATAATTATAAATTTTTAATGAAAATATTGAAGATTAAAATGATTATGAAGTTAAGGTATGTACTGTACCTTTAAGAGAGAGCAAATGCTGTCTGAACTGAGAGCTTACAAGCACCTGACTAGATGACAATCCCAGTGTGTACTGGAAAATTGAAAAAATGTAACATTTGGCAGTGAAATGGATTCCAGAGTTTTAGCTGCTGTTCTGAGAGCAATTTGAATTTAACCAATCAATTTAAATTATACCCCAGGATGCTAAAACCCAATTGAGTTTGAATTTATTGTTTTGCCAACATCGAACCAATGAGACGATCCGATGTTGCGAAAGTGTAAAATGCAAACATTTTGAAAATTGGTCAGAGAGCAACTGCCGTTGAGACAGAAATGCATAGATAGCTAACACCTTGCTTCCCATGAGATTAGGAGGCAATCTGTATTAAAGGTACCTTTCTTATATGAAACATACTAGCAGTAAAAAGAAAGAAGATGACCCTGGGAGATCTTCAAATGAAAGATGAAAGACACAGAAGATGACAGCAGATGGGTGGTTTTGAAATTAAGTTGATGTAATTTTAATAAGTTTCTTATTGGAACAGCATATTGTATAGAGTTGGTGGCAACTAATAAGTTAAGAGAAAGGGAGGCTTAGAGTTGTGAATAATTGTTTAATGTTCACTTTTAGAGTTAAAAAATAAGTTGATGTTATTTTCTTAAAATAGTGGAATTTAGGAATTCTCTGTCACCCATATTTTAACAGATTATGAGACAAGGTGAGCTTTTCTGGATGTTTGGTTTAATTACCAGGAGGGTTCACCACAGTGTCGTAACAAAATTAATAACATTTTTAAACAAGGAAATAAACTTAGAGGGATGGGGAGTAATGAAAAATAAAACATGAATTGTTCTCTCGAGAACTGGCATGGACTCAAAGGACTTCTTTCTGCTATGTAATGACTCTGGCCCAAATTTTCTGAGAGTTAGAATGATTCCAGAATCATTTAAAAATCGCCAAGATTCCAGCCCACATTTCTGGTGCAATCTAAGTTTCACTGACACTGTTCCAGCAGAGGCTGATAGCCAAGTTCATGAGGAAGGCCTCAACCAGGATATTGGATTCATATCACACTACAGGTGACCCCAATACACTATACACTCTGACACACATACTCACACACATGAACACATATACGCACACTCTCACTCACAAACACACTCACACAGACCCTCTCTCATACACACGCTCTCTCTCAGACACACACACATAAACACACTAACAAACACACACACATATAATCCGTCACACTCGCATACACACTTTACCAAGCATACATAGACACACACTCACGTTTTCTCTCTCTCTCAAACACACACATACACAATACACAAATCTGCACCCCCCTCCCCACCCCCATACCAGGTGGTGGTTGAATGTCCATTACTGTCCAGTTGCTTTCTTTTATTGTTCTTTTGTGTTCATCCAGAAGCACATTTTTAACTCGTATGTAAACACCCCTGTGCAATTCAAATCTTTTCATATATTCTGGTTGCAGAAGCCTGGAATCCTATGATAGAAGTTAGAACAATTTGTGTAATTACTGTTGTTTGAAGTCATCCAATCAGTCACATTTTCATTGTGTTCCTACACTTTGCTAAATAGTTCAAGGCGTAGGTTGCATTTTATAAGGGTGTCACAGTCCTCTAAAGTTAAACAATGGGGAGACCGTGCATCTCCATGATTGTCAGTACTGGCTTTAGAGAAACACAAGTGGTGATTTGAACTTGAGCTGGACCTCAGTTATTATATGATTGTAGAATAGAATGATTACAGCACTTCGATCCATTGTGTCTGTGCCAACTCTTTACCATAGCAATTCTCCCTCTCTCGTGTCATCTTTTTTCAGTAGCCTTGCAATTTTTCTTTTCTATTCAGACAAAGATCCAATTCTCTCTTGAAGGCACGATTAGACTTCCCACCACCACACCCTCAGCCTGTGCAGTTCGCATTCTAACCACTCAATGGATTCAAAAGAACTCTCATTTCATCAGTTTTTTTTTAAATCAATCACCTTGAATCTCTAGTTCATGATTGTTGAACCTTTTAAGAACAGTTTGTCTCTTCCTGAAGAAGGGCTTATGCCCGAAACGTCGATTCTCCTGTTCCTTGGATGCTGCCTGACCTGCTGCGCTTTTCCAGAAACACATTTTCAGCTCTCCCCACCCTAACCGGGCTTTTCAGCTTGTACTGAAGGAGATTCTCCCCAAAGAGAGTAGACTTATTTCTCCAATCTATCCACATTACCAAACTTCTTCATCACTGGAACAATTCCTTAAATCTTTTCCTTAATCCTGTCATACCTTTATGTAGTGTGCTACTCAGAACTGGACCACATTCTCCTGATGTGGGTGAACCATTTTTTTTAAAATTACTGTCAACAATTTTTATTCAAAACAAAACCAGTAGTTAAAACGAATCAGAAAATATGAAACCACAGAACAGGAAACAAGACAAACTTCAGAAACAGGTCTTAATGCAACAAAGAAAACATGTTTAAAAATTCAAAACATGCAATTCTATTTATGCAGCCTCTTCCTCACCCTCTTTTTCAAATTCACCTTCATCTCCAATTCTAGTGTCCTGATATTGTTGGGACTCAGAAACTAGGCCATTCATGTTGCTCTCAGCCTAAGTAAGCTCCATCTCATCCAGTGTACCATTGCTTTATGCTTTAACATGGCAGTAAACTATTCAGAGATGTGTTTAAACAGATCCTGCATAGCTGTAATGCTGCAAATAAAGGTGGCAGATATCTTGAAGTGTGATGTTACCAACATCCACCTTAACTTTATTGGGAATCCATTCGACAAAATAGGTGTTGTATTTATTCTGGATATATAAAGGTTTGTCATAATGTCCTTGCTTTTACAGACCACATCTGAAACTCTATGGTCATGTAGGCTTGATTAACTGCTCTCTCAGTCTGTCTTGTCATCTTTAATAAATTTGAACATCAATAATTCTAGAGCCTTCAGAATGTTATCCATTATTTTATTTTACTTCGCTGTCATTCATTTCACATGTTGTCCACATTCCATTTCATCTTGTACTTTTCAACACATTCCAGCAATTTTTTGCCATTATCAAATGCCCATGTCCATCACATTGCTGCATTACTCTCATCTGCCCTCTCTGTGACCGCCTCAAAAAACTCAGTCAGGTTTATTAAACACAATCTGTCCATATATAATTTACACTTGATTTTGTTCACTCATCCGAGTTTGCTAAAATGATGCTTAATTTTATCCCAAATGTTAGTGTTGAAATGCTTCCCCATTACTGAGGTTAAAGTGATTATCCTCACAGCTTTATGGCTGACCAGTGTAACTATGTGATAAAACTATGTAACATGACACTATGGCTGACCCTTTGTCATATTTTGGAGGTGCCGGTGTTGGACTGGGGTGTACAACGGTAAAAGTGACACAACACCAGGTTATAGTCCAACAGGTTTTTTTTTTGGAAGCACTAGCTTTTGGAGCGCTGCTCAAAAAGTTAGTGCTTCTAATTAAACCCGTAGGACGATAAGCTGATGTTGTGTGATTTTTACCTTTGTCTTATTGACATTGTGCCTGCATCATTCCTGGGTAGTGGTAGCTGGGACATAAAATAACCCTGACAGCATGGGATAAAAGCAAATTACTGCGGATGCTAGAATCTGAAACCAAAAGAGAAAATGCTGGAAAATCTCAGCAGGTCTGGCAGCATCTGTAAGGAGAGAAAAGAGCTGACATTTCGAGTCTAACTGACCCTTTGTCAAAGTTAAAAAATTGGGAGGAATAGGGAGGTATTTATACGAGGCTGAGAGAAGGTGAGTCATGGCTCCAGAAGCAAAGGTAGCAATTAAGGGGTGATAATGACAGTGTATAGAGAGATTATAGGGAGGTTAGGAGCTGTGAATGACCAAGGCTGAAGCCAGTGCTGTGTGACAAAATATGGGGGGGATGGGTGAAACAGAGGCAAAATGGAAAACAGGGGAGAAGGGTAGCAAAGGGGGAAGAGGAGAGGGAAAAGGTGATGAGAGAGTGGGGAACGAGAGAAAGAGAGACAATCAAGAAATAAGAGGTACAGAACAGTGAAAAAAACTTTAAAAATATAAAATAAATGAAATAAAATTACAGAGCAGAATGAAAACAGAGGGGTCGAGATGGGATAATCATCTGAAGTTGTTGAACTCAATGTTGAGACCGGCAGGCTGTAACGTGCCTCGTCGGAAGATGAGATGCTGTTCCTCCAGTTTGCGTTGAGCTTCACTGGAACATCGCAGCAGGCCCAGGACAGACATGTGGGCATGGGAGCAGGATTGTGTGTTCAAGTGGCAAGGAACGGGAAGGCCCGGGATCTGATTGCGTCCAGACCGAAGGTGCTCAGCAAAGCGATCACCCAGTCGGCATTTTGTCTCTGCAATATAGAGGAGACCACATTGACAGCATGGATTCCTTCATGCTTCTGAATTTCCAAACTCAGTTGTGTTTGCCCAGAAAGGGCAAGAAATATTAAAGACTAAAATGCTATATCTTTTTTCCCTGCCAATTAAATGTAGCATCTGCAGACGTTTCACAATTATTGGCCATCAATCTCTTAAAGGGAGACAGGAGCATTTCTGGGAAGCGCAGAAAGCGAATTCTCCATAACCACATTCCTGTTTTGCTCCCAAGTGAAAGTTCGTAATAAACTACAGCATGTTGGAATTAGATTTTGACACGGAGAGAAAATATCTAAATCTTACTTCTTGCCAAGTGTGAGAATCAAAGTACTTGTATTCAAATGGATATCTAATGCATCTATGCTGCTTTATGATTTCACTGAGGCCATCATTCCAAGAAATTGTCACTTCCCCAAGCTGTCTATCCACAATCGTGAGGTTGGTCGGCGGATTAAGGTCGGCTGTTAAATGATAAATAACAAAAATAAATGGTTTGAGGAGAAAGTTATAAACATTTTCAGTATCACATCCTAATTGCAATTCAACATTAGTAGCCACTGATAAAAATGTATGTACTCCTAGCGACTTAATACAACTCTTAATAACAGTGCAAGGTAGGAAATTCCATCTAAGCTCCCTTTCAAAACTATCTATCAAGTTCTTTACTGGGAATCTGCAAACAAAGTCTTCTCTTTACTGAGAAGGATCCACTTGTTGTTCGATCCACAATTCCATCACATGTTAAATCACAGAATTGTTACAGTGCAAAATTAGGTCATTCAGGCCAACATGTCTTCACCACGGTGTCAAAGAACATAGAATGTATAGCAAACAGTACAGAACAGTGGTTAGCACTGCAGTCTTATAGCGCCAGCGACCTGGATTTAATTCCAGCCTCAGTGACTGTCTGTGCAGAGTTTGCACATTCTCCTCGTGCCTGCGTGGGTTTCCTCCAGGTGCTCCGGTTTCCTCCCACAGTCCAAAGATGTACAGGTCAGGTGGATTGGCCATGCTAACTTGCTCAAAGTGTTCAAGGATGTGCAGGCTAGGTGGATAAGTGTAGGGTGACAGGACTAGGATAGGGATTTGGGTCTGAGTGGAATGCTCTTCTGAGGTTCAGTGTGGATTTGTTGGGCCGAATGGCCTGCTTCCACACTGCAGGGATTCTATGATTCACTGAATGAGCATTCTGACTGAGTGCCATTCTCCTGCCTTTTACCCCAAACGCTGAATATTGCTTCCACTCAAATAATCACCTGTAATGTCCTCTTCAATGCCTCAGTTGAACCTGTCGATTGCAGTTCTAAGCAGTCCATTCCAGACCCAAACCACAAATTATGTTAAAATATTTGTCTGACATCACATTTGCTTCTTTTGTAAATGGCCTGATATCTATACTCTCTCATTCCCAATCTATTTATCAGCAGAAACATTTTTCCCCAATTTGCTCTGTCTAAATCCCTGTACATAATCTTCCAGTAGAGCATTAAATAGTGTTTTATACAGTTTCAGCACAACCACCCTGCTCTATACCCTACAAATAAAACTTATGATACACTATATTATATTGACTGGTGTCTCCATCTAACCAGCCACATTAGTGTCTTGTGCACATGTCTCTTGGTTCCATTCTCTATTTCCTTTCTTCCAAAATGTATCACCTCACATTTTTCTGCATTGAACTTCGTCTGCCATCTATCTGCCCACTCCACCAATATCTTCGTATATGTTATGTCCTCTTTACAGTTTATAACACTCCCAAATGTTGTATCATCCATAAATATTTACCACCAAATCTTTTTACTTTAGACTCAGTTGTGTTGAATCCTAACCCACTACTTGTTTAGCTAACCTCAGTTATTCAAATCTCCTTTAGTTCCAGGCATTGACTCTCCACTCACTTTGACTTCACCTGTAAACATGAGGACCTGGATCATTAATCTGTCCTTTTTTTTATTATTTTCCATATTCTTTCATTTGGTAGACCAGACCAGACCAGACCCCTTCAAATATTTTAAGAAGGTAGCATAGACCCTAACATTTTCTTATTTTAAAGGTAAATGTGAAGTGTTGTGTTCCAGATAAAATGTGACTGGTCAAACTACTCAATATTAAGCAAAACAGAATTTATTTAAGTATTATAGTTAAAATGCAAACAAAAGAAAGAGGAATTTGGAATAACTTAACTATTGGAAAACCTAACTCAATAATAAATACAGCACCCATTACTATTAATTATTACTACTTAACTGTTACAATATAATAACATTCCATAAACACGCCCCTTGGCAAAAAGGCAAATTTAGACACAGATTCTTACATGCAGTTCTCCAATCCCGAAGGAAAAACATCAAGAGAAGGTTCAGAGAGAATAGCAGCCAATTAACTGAAGCCTCCAACTCTTTTCAGACCCCAGAAGGCTTCTGATGTTACTGAGTTAACTAAAATCTAGAAATCTGGATCTGTGAGAGCTTGTCACACCCATCCAGGCTGTTTCCATTGTTCCAAATTTAAAAAAAAAACTAAAGACCTCACTAGCTGTTTACTTAAGGCAGGTCGGCATGGACAAGTTGAACTGAAGGGTCTGTTTCTGTGCTGTACAACTCTATAACTCCATAACATCTTCAGTAGCCAAGTCAGCACCTCTCCCTTACAAACTTTCTTCAAAAAAACAAATCATTACAAATAACTTTTTGTCACAAATGTGGGCATCACTGACAAGGTCAGCATTTGTTGCCAAACTCTAACTGTAATTCAACATGAGGCCATTACAGAGGGAAGTTGAAAGTCAATATTTTGCTATCAGCATAGAGAGACCCTAGGCTGGACCAGATAAGAATTGCTGTTTACCTTCCCTAAAGGGCATTTCTGAACCAGATAGGTTATTGCAACTGAAAAACCGAAAGAAATGCAGTTATTGTAAATCAGAAACAAAAACAGAAGTTGCTGGAAAAGCTCAGCAGGTCTGCCAGCATCTGTGAAGAGAAATTAGAGTTAACGTTTCAGGTCCAGTGATCCCTCCTGTTATCACAACAATTGATTGAAGTTGATTTAGTGACTATTACTGAAACAAGCTTTCAATGTGACATTCAATAATTGAAATTGCATTAAGTCAATCCTCTGAGCAATTATTTCTATCTTCTGTTTTATAAGTTGGAGGTATTCATTTGTGACTTTCAAGTCTAATTAATGTTACTTGTTTCCAATAATGTGTGAAGCAAAATCTTGAACTTATATTACATTTTTCACATTCACAGAAATGTTGCAATGTGGTAGTCAATTGTCTCAGACCAAGTGGGAGATAAATGATGAGTTGACCTGGTTTGAGGTAATGTTGGTTGAAGGGTGTGAATTAATCAGATCACTGAGAACATTACCTTTCTCTGCCCATGTAGTATCATTATATCTGTTTATGTCGATCTGGGAGGTTAACATTCTGAGGTCAGCAACAATATTATGCAGCCAAAAATACTGCACTTTGATGGCGCAAGTGGAAACTCCGTATATACGCTTGAAGGCCTGGAGGTTAATGTTAACAGGGTAATAGAATTAGAATTAGGTTTATTGTCATGTGTACTCAAATACAGAAGAACAGGGGCACAGTGAAAAGTTACAATGTCACCTCCCACTGTGCCGTCTTCGCTACAAAGTTCCTAGGTATAAATCTGAAATAGAAAATAGAAAACTAAATAAGAGAACATTACAGTGATTCACATTATAGGTTAGAAAGTAAGAAATAATGTTAAAACGATGAACATTACAATCAGATAAAGAGATTACGGATAAACATGACATTGCAGTAGATCAGTGCAGTGGCCTTCCACATGTGGTCTGACCAGGCTGACAGCCACTGACCACATGCAACAGTCCACCTGTGCAACAACTGTCCTTGCTCCACTCCAGCCTTCTGTCACTCTGCTCCGCTTCATCCTTCCAGTTCTCCCTGCTCCATGTTTCCAGTCTCTCCCTGCTCCATGTTTCCATTCTCCCTGCTCCATGTTTCCAGTTATCTCCACGCTCCATGTTTCCAGTTCTCCCTGCTCCATGTTTCCAGTTCTCTCTCTGCTACATGTTTCCAGTCTCTCCCTGCTCCATGTTTCCAGTTTCCCTGCTCCATGTTTCCAGTCTCTCCCCGCTCCATGTTTCCAGTTCTCTCTCTGCTCCATGTTTCCAGTCTCCCTGCTCCATGTTTCCAGTCGCCCTGCTCCATGTTTCCAATCTCTCCCTGCTCCATGTTTCCAGACTCCCTGCTCCATGTTTCCAGTCTCTCCCTGCTCCATGTTTCCAGTCTCCCTGCTCCATGTTTCCAGTCTCTCCGCTCCATGTTTCCAGTTCTCTCCCTGCTCCATGTTTCCAGTCTCTCCCTGCTCCATGTTTCCAGTCTCTCTGCTCCATGCTTCCAGTTCTCTCCCTGCTCCATGTTTCCAGTCTCTCCCTGCTC
>NC_057715.1:105897164-105906466 GCF_004010195.1 Chiloscyllium plagiosum | reverse complement strand
TCCCTGCTCCATGTTTCCATTCTCCCTGCTCCATGTTTCCAGTTCTCTCCCTGCTCCATGTTTCCATTCTCCCTGCTCCATGTTTCCAGTTCTCTCCCTGCTCCATGTTTCCATTCTCCCTGCTCCATGTTTCCAGTTCTCTCCCTGCTCCATGTTTCCATTCTCCCTGCTCCATGTTTCCAGTTCTCTCCCTGCTCCATGTTTCCATTCTCCCTGCTCCATGTTTCCAGTCTCTCCCCGTTCCATGTTCCCAATTCTCCCTGCTCCATGTTTCCAGTCTCCCTGCTCCATGTTTCCAATCTCCCTGCTCCAAGATTCCAGTTCTCTCCCTGCTCCATGTTTCCAGTTCTCCCTGCTCCATGTTCCCAATTCTCCCTGCTCCATGTTTCCAGTACTCCCTGCTCCAAGTTCCCAATTCTCCCTGCTCCATGTTTCCAGTCTCTCCCTGCTGCATGTTTCCAGTTCTCCCTGCTCCACGTTTCCAGTTCTCTCCCTGCTCCATGTTTCCAGTCTCTCCCTGCTCCATGTTTCCAGTCTTTCCCTGCTCCATGTTTCCATTCTCCCTGCTCCATGTTTCCAGTTCTCTCCATACTCCATGTTTCCAGACTCTCTGCTCCATGTTTCCAGTCTCCCTGCTCCATGTTCCCAATTCTCTCCCTGCTCCATGTTTCCAGTTCTCTCCCTGCTCCATGTTTCCATTCTCCCTGCTCCATGTTTCCATTCTCCCTGCTCCATGTTTCCAGTTCTCTCCCTGCTCCATGATTCCATTCTCCCTGCTCCATGTTTCCAGTCTCCCTGCTCCATGTTTCCAGTTCTCTCCCAGCTCCAGGTTTCCAGTGTCCCTGCTCCATGTTTCCATTCTCTCTGCTCCATGTTTCCAGTTCTCTCCCTGCTCCATGTTTCCAGTTCTCTCCCGGCTCCATGTTTCCAGTCTCCCTGCTCCATGTTTCCAGTTCTCTCCCTGCTCCATGTTTCCAGTTCTCTCCCTGCTCCATGATTCCATTCTCTCTGCTCCATGTTTCCAGTTCTCTCCCGTCTCCATGTTTCCAGTTTCCCGGCTCCATGTTTCCAGTTCTCTCCCTGCTCTTTTTTTTCCCTTCTCCCTGCTCCATGTTTCCAGTTCACTCCCGGCTCCATGTTTCCACTCTCCCTGCTCCATGTTTCCAGTTCTCTCCCTGCTCCATGTTTCCAGTTCTCTCCCTGCTCCATGATTCCAATCTCCCTGCTCCATGTTTCCAGTCTCCCTGCTCCATTTTTCCAGTTCTCTCCCTGCTCCATGTTTCCATTCTCCCTGCTCCATGTTTCTAGTCTCTCTCCCTGCTCCATGTTTCCAGTCTCTCCCTGCTCCATGTTTCCAGTTCACTCCCTGCTCCATGTTTCCAGTCTCCCTGCTCCATGTTTCCAAACTCTCCCTACTCCATGTTTCCTGTCTCTGCCTGCTCCATGTTTCCAGTTCTCTCCCTGCTCCATGTTTCCAGTCTCTCCCTGCTCCATGCTTCCAGTTCTTTCCCTGATCCATTTTTCCATTTCTCTCCCTCCTCCATGTTTCCAGTTCTCTCCCTGCTCCATGTTTCCAGTCTCTCCCTGCTCTATGTTTCCAGTCTCCCTGCTCCATGTTTCCAGTTCTCTCCCTGCTCCATGTTTCCATTCTCCCGGCTCCATGTTTCCAGTCTCTCCCTGCTCCATGTTTCCAGTTCTCTCCCTGCTCCATGTTTCCAGTCTCTCACTGCTCCATGTTTCCAGTCTCTCTCCCTGCTCCATGTTTCCAGTTCTCTCCCTGCTCCATGTTTCCAGTCTCCCTGCTCCATGTTTCCAGTCACTCCCTGCTCCATGTTTCCAGTTCTCTCCCTGCTCCATGTTTCCATTCTCCCTACTCCATGTTTCCATTCTCCCTGCTCCATGTTTCCAGTTCTCCCTGCTCCATGTTTCCAGTCTCTCACTGCTCCATGTTTCCAGTCTCTCTCCCTGCTCCATGTTTCCAGTTCTCTCCCTGCTCCATGTTTCCAGCTCTGTCCCTGCTCCATATTTCCAGTCTCTCCCTGCTCCATGTTTCTAGTCTCCCTGCTCCATGTTTCCAGTCTCTCCCTGCTCCTTGTTTCCAGTTCTCTCCCTGCTCCATGTTTCCAGTTCTCTCCCTGTTCCTTGATTCCAGTTCTCTCCCTGCTCCATGTTTCCCGTCTCCCTGCTCCATGTTTCCAGTTCTCTCCCTGCTCCATGTTTCCAGTCTCTCCCTGCTCCATGTTTCTAGTCTCCCTGCTCCATGTTTCCAGTCTATCCCTGATCCATGTTTCCAGTCTCTCCCTGCTCCATGTTTCTACTCTCCCTGCTCCATGTTTCCAGTCTCTCCCTGCTCCATGTTTCCAGTTCTCTCCCTGCTCCTTGATTCCAGTTCTCTCCCTGCTCCATGTTTCCAGTTCTCTCCCTGCTCCATGTTCCAGTTCTCTCCCTGCTCCATGTTTCCCGTCTCCCTGCTCCATGTTTCCAGTTCTCTCCCTGCTCCATGTTTCCAGTTCTCCCTGCTCCATGTTTCCAGTTCTCCCCCTGCTCCATATTTCCAGTCTCTCCCTGCTCCATGTTTCCAGTTCTCCCTGCTCCATGTTTCCATTCCCCCTGCTTCATGTTTCCAGCTGTCTCTGCTCCATTCTTCCACTTCTCTTCACTCCATGCTTCCAGCCCACTCCTCTCTGGGCCTCAACTGCTCCACTCCACTGTATTAAGTTAATTTTAGTTCTCATTAAGTGAAGGCTGACAGCTATGTACGCTAGTAATCTGAAAATAACCTCATCCAACTCCTCCAACTTCCTTGCAATGTAATTAACAAGGCGACTATTTTTACTTTTGTTTTCCAACCTTTTCTCCCATATTGTCTTGTGTGATACCGACCCTTTCCAGTATGTGCTCTCTCAAGCAGTCATCTCTCATTCTTTTTCAGTGGCTAAAAGTTGCAACAAGTGACTTGGTATATCCTTTACTTCTGTGTTCTCAAATATTACTTCCCTTACACTGTTATAAATAGGTTAATATCCCATGATGCTGCTTAGATACATAACAAATGCACTATAACATCCATAAAGCTCTTGTTATATTTTTTATATCTGCATCTCATGTATCTTTTCAGGCATGTAGATATTACTTTGATTGAATTTTTATCTCCCCTAACAGTGATGTTTCTCAATTACTGTTTTTGAAATTATCTTCTTCCATCTTATTGCATTCTCTACTTCTCACCTCACTCATCTGTTTTGACTTTGTCTTGTTTCTGGGATAGACAGTTTCTGTAAAGTAAAACATTTCTCCCTTAAATTTCACTGACGTGTCCTCCTCATCCTTTTCCTTAAATAATCCTGCTCAACTTATTCATTTCCTGCAACATTTTAAACCTTCAAATGTTAGCAATCCCGGCCCACCATTTCTGAACACATTTTCATTACGTGTTCCATCCTCGTTTTTACCTTAAAATTGCGAGTTCAAATGTTCCCTCTTTTCATGCATAACACAGAATGTTGTTTTCTACATATGTTAGTCCATGTAAGATATACCACAGATAGTTAGGATCTGTTGAGTCAGATATCTTGGAGTTTACTCACAATACTAAATATTTGCAAATCTATGACATCACAGATTCACACTTAGGTCTGGGCTCTGTGCTTACTGATATTATTGTAGATTACACATATGTACTGAACTGACTACAACCAACAAAACCTTGAATCCATTATGAGTCAGAACCTATACACTGGAACATCATTTATCATAATGTCATGTAACTTTATTAAATACAGAGTGGTCTTAAATCCAAGTTATAATACAACATAGCTAATATAAATTTAATACTTACTAAGGTTTGCGAGGAAGTCCATATATCCATCACTTAAAAGTATTGGCAAAACAAAGGAAATTGCAAAGCAGGTGATTGGTGGAACCATGGTGGAAATCTTCAACAGAAATATTGCCTATTCTGAAGCAAAGTCAGGTGCTGATAATGAAACATCCTGAAAAATAGCAAAAAGAAAAATGCATCATATTATTAAAAAGGGAAGAAAAACTGTAAGCATAGTTTCGAATAAAAATTATTTTTATCAAAGTTTAATTCACGGCCAGCAAGGGAAGCAAATACCATAAACACTCAGACAGCTCAAACTGTATCATTTCAGCATTGTCCAGGAGTGTTAGCCTCTGTAAATCAGAGGAGTGAATGTTATCCTGTGAACCACAATGACTAAGTTTGTTATTAAACAAAAGAGAAAGAGGGGACTTCAAACAAATATAAAAATGGACACTACCAGAATTATTTTACACAGTAGAAAATAAAAATCAAGTTTTGATCATCTTTTGCAGGTCAAAAACCAGGCTGGGATTTTTATGACTAAGGTGAACAGCTTGAGTCACTAAATTAGTTGAGAGATAGGCCTACTGTGTTTGGAAGTAGGTCAGAGGTCGTGTCGAAGAAATGTGCCCAATGGGTTAGAGGTCACAAAACACAGCTCAAAGTGAAATTGACAAACAGTTTATTGCAAGCCATATCACTGGAAGAGAAACTAACTCGGCCGACACAGAACTGACAGTTTGTACAGGTAGATCAGATTTCTCTTTCCAGAGCTGAGAATGAGACCAGTTTTATAATAATGCTGCACAATAAGGTGGATTAAGAAATGGGAAACTACAATATATTTGGAAATGGAGTAATCTAGTTACAAAGATTACTTTGTAACTAATCTTTGTAACTAGATTACTCCATTTGGAAGTAATCTAATTGGAAAACAGTTATTGGATGAATATCCTGTTCCTTCACACGATGCAACATCCTGACAGTATCGATGGTTCCATTCCTCTTCACAGGTAGGTGTTAATGTCTCCTCTGAAGTGGTGAGGTGCTTCCATTGTCCTGTTCCTGGAGCATGTCCTTGCTGGTGCCTCTCTGTCTTACCTGCTCTTTGTATGGCTTTGATATTGCTGGGTTGTGAACGGGTCCTTGGGGCTTTGAGATATCTGTAGTGCTCTGTCATTGTTAACAAGCTTAAAGTGTATTCTCTTGTCTGCGTGGGCTGTCTGATTTGGCTTGTGAGCCTGCTTGGGAATTCTGGGTGTTTTTGGTACAGTTTGGCCAATTTTGCTTTTGTGGGCCTATCATGGGTTAGCAGATCTTTTTCCACAGGTAGCAATGCAGATTGGTTAAAAATATCACATTGGTCCTCTGGAGCAATTTACCAGTCATCTTTTCTTTTTAGATTTTTAGATCCTCTAGCCCTCACCCCTCACACACCATCACCCCACCACCCAAACCCATTCTTATTCTCCATGGCACCTTATGCCTTCCATCCTGCCCCAGTGCTCCTCCACATACACACCATGTGAACTCAAGTCGCTTTCATGCCTATTAATCCAATAGAAACTCTGTACAGAACTAATGAGCCATACAGTAACAAACACATGTTTAAATGTTTAAAAGTATGCTTTAGAAAACATCCATTCATGATAACCTTAAAAAATTGGCAATTGTTACAATTCTATAGAAGTATCAATAAAACAGATCCTCAAAGTATCAATAACAGAAGCTCATGAATCAAACAGCAGAGAAAAAGGCCCTTCAGCGCATTGCGTCCCTAACTATCAATCCATTGACTCTGTCTACACTTCCTATTGCCTCGGGAAAGCAATCAACATAATCAAAGACCCCTTCCACCCCGGTTATGCTCTCTTCCACCCAAAGACGATACAGAGGTTTGAATATACGCATGAACAGATTCAAGAACAGCTTCTGCCCTGCTGTTATCAAACGTTTGATTAGATTCCCTACGGTGTGGAAACAGGCCCTTCGACCAAACAAGTCCACTCCGACCCTCTGAAGAGTAACCCCCCCCCCCCACCCCCTACTAATGCACCTAACAGCTATAGACAATTTAGCATGGCCAATTCACCTGACCTGCACATCTTTGGACAGTGGGAGGAAACCGGAGCACCCAGAGGAAACCCACCCGGACACGGGGAGAATGTACAAACTCCACACAGAACACCAACTGGGTCACTGGGTTAATAACCAAGTGATGATACCATTAGCCCATCAATTTCTCTTTCCTGGAAAGGAGATGGCTAGGGGCCATAAAACTCTACCTCTATGATGATACTCTTGTCCAGCACTGAGGCTCTGCCTTTCAGTTGAGATACTAAAGAGGTCCCACTTGGGTGCTTGGGCCGATGTTAAAGTGAAGAGAGCCTCATGACAAACTCTTTTTCTGAAGATGTCGAAAATCGTGAGACAGCACTTTCCAAAACCAGGACTACTTCTATCTAGAAGGAGAAGAGCAGCAGATACATGGGAACACCAGTTTCTGCAAGTTCCCTTCCAAGCTACTCTCCAGGAGTGGCATGATGGCTTAGCGATTAGTATGTTGCCTCATAGTGCCGGGGAACTGGGTTTGATTGGACCCTCGAGTGACTGCCTGTATGGAGTTTGTGCATTCTCCCTGAGTTTGAAAGGTGCTGTCTAAGAATCTTCGACATCGTCAGATTAAATGTTTGCCATGAGATTCTCTTCACTTTTACATTCTCCCTGTGTCTGTGTGGATTTCCACTGGGTGATCTAGTTTCCTCCAACAGTCCAAAATGCGTAGCTATCATGGATGCAGGGTTAAGGGATGGGGTGGGTCTGGGTGGAATGTTCTTTGGAGGCTCGCCATGGATTGGATGATCTGAATGGCCTGCTCCTACACTGTGGGGATTCTATGGTACTTGATTGGAAATATATTGTTGTTTCTTCATCGTCACTGGGTCAAAATCCTGGAATCTCTTCCCTAACAGTATTGTGGGTCTGGCTACAGCATACAGATTACTGTGGTTCAAGAAGGGAGCTCACCACCAATGTCTTGAGGGCAACTAGGGACAGGCAATAAATGATGGCCCAGCCAGTGATGTCCATGTCCCATGAATGAATTTTAAACATGCATTTTTTTAAACCTTTCTCGACAGGTAAAACCTCTTCTCTGGCCATGGGTAAGATAAAGTCAACAGCAGGATTGGAGCAAGCTTCTTATTCTGTTTTACAGCTCTGTATTACAAATAAAGTAACATACACATCTCCAAATGTAAGGAAACCATCTTACGCAGGGGGATGAGTAGGTTTCAGCTGTTAGCATTGTTGCCTCACAGCACCAGAGATCCAGGTTCAATTCTAGCCTCAGGCAATTGTCTAGAGTCTGAACATTCTCCCTGAGTCTGCATGCATTTCCTCTGGTTTCCTCCCACAATCCAAAGATGTGCAGGTGAGGTGGATTGGCCATGGCAAATTGCCAATGGTGTCCAGAGATGTGCAGGTTAGGTGTGTTAACCATGGGAAATGCGGGCTGGAGTAGGGTAGAGGAGTGGGTCTGGGTGGGATGCTCTTCAGACTGCCAGTGTGAACTCGATGGGCCAAATGGCCTGCTTCGGCACTGTGGGGATTCTGTGTATTCGATTTGGTCAAGCAAGACATGAGGTTTGGGCAAGTTACAGTCTCGACATGATATGTACCTTTATTCACTGAGGTGGTACTTAATCTAAAAATGCCTTCATAGGTCAGTTGCCCCTTGTTAAATGAGCTGGAGGTGGATGATTTCAGTTCAGTAGACATTATATCCAACTACAGATGCTGGAAACCAAATTCTGGATTAGTGGTGCTGGAAAAGCACAGCAGTTCAGGCAGCATCCGAGGAGCAGTAAAATCGACGTTTCGGGCAAAAGCCCTTCATCAGGAATACAGGCAGAGTGCCTGAAGGGTGGAGAGATAAATGAGAGGAGGATGGGGGTGGGGAGAAAGTAGCATAGAGTTCAATAGGTGAGTGGGAAAGGAGATGAAGGTGATAGGTCAGGGAGGAGGGTGGAGTGGAAAGTTGGAAAAGAAGATAGGCAGGACAAGTCATGGGGGCAGTGCTGAGCTGGAAGTTTGGAACTAGGCTGAGGTGGGGGAAGGGGAAATGAGGAAACTGTTGAAGTCCACATTGATGCCCTGGGGTTGAAGTGTTCCGAGATGGAAGATGAGGCGTTCTTCCTCCAGGCGTCGGGTGGTGAGGGAGCAGCAGTGAAGGAGGCCCAGGACCTCCATGTCCTCGGCAGAGTGGGACGGGGAGTTGAAATGTTGGGCCACAGGGCAGTGTGGTTGATCGGTGCGGGTGTCCCAGAGATGTTCCCTAAAGCACTCTGCTAGGAGGCGTCCAGTCTCCCAAATGTAGAGGAGACCGCATTGGGAGCAACGGATACAATAAATAATATTGGTGGATGTTCAGGTAAAACTTTGATGGGTGTGGAAGGCTCCTTTAGGGCCTTGGATAGAGGTGAGGGAGGAGGTGTGGGCGCAGGTTTTGCAATTCCTGCGGTGGCAGGGGAAAGTGCCAGGATGGGAGGGTGGGTTGTAGGGGGGCGTGGACCTGACCAAGTAGTCATGGAGGGAACGGTCTTTGCGGAAGGCGGAAAAGGGTGGAGAGGGAAATATATCCCTGATGGTGGGGTCCGTTTGCAGGTGGCGGAAATGTCGGCGGATGATTTAGTTTATGCGAAGGTTGGTAAGGTGGAAGGTGAGCACCAGGGGCGTTCTGTCCTTGTTATGGTTGGAGGGGTGGGGTCTGAGGGCGGGAGTGCGGGGTGTGGATGAGATGCGTTGGAGGGCATCTTTAACCACGTGGGAAGGGAAATTGTGGTCTCTAAAGAAGGAGGCCATCTGGTGTGTTCTGTGGTGGGACTGGTCCTCCTGGGATGAGATCCGGCAGAGGCGGAGGAATTGGGAATACGGGATGGCATTTTTGCAAGAGGTAGGGTGGGAAGAGGTGTAATCCAGGTAGCTGTGGGAGTTGGTGGGTTTTTAAAAAAATGTCGGTGTCAAGTCGGTCGTCATTAATGGAGATGGAGAGGTCCAGGAAGGGGAGGGAGGTGTCAGAGATGGTCCAGATAAATAAGGTCAGGCCTCCAAGACCTCCGTTTTTTCCTGTCCCGATGTCCCCAACAGTACCCTTCCACCAACACTCTCATTCGTTTGGCCGAACTGGTCCTCACCCTTAACAATTTCTCCTTGGAATCCTCCCACTTCCTCCAGACCAAAGGGGTAGCCATGGACAACCGTATGCACCCCAGCTATGCCTGTCTCTTTGTTGACTACATAGAACAGTCCATCGTCCGTAATTACACCGGCACCACTCCCCACCTCTTCCTCCGCTACATTGATGACTGCATTGGCACCACCTCATGCTCCCGCAAGGAGGTTGAGCAATTCATCAAATTCACCAACACATTCCACCCTGACCTTAAATTTACCTGGACCATCTCTGACACCTCCC
>NC_057715.1:105864944-105896542 GCF_004010195.1 Chiloscyllium plagiosum | reverse complement strand
CTCCTTCACCGCCGCTCCCTCACCACCCGACACCTGGAGGAAGAACGCCTCATCTTCCGCCTCGAAACATTTCAACCCCAGGGCCTCAATGTGGACTTCAACAGTTTCCTCATTTCCCCTTCCCCCACCTCACCCTAGTTCTAAACTTCCAGCTCAGCACTGTCCCCATGACTTGTCCTACCTGCCTATATTCTTTTCCACCTATCCACTCCACCCTCCTCCCTGACCTATCACCTTCATCCCCTCCCCCACTCATCTA
This sequence comes from Chiloscyllium plagiosum, assembly GCF_004010195.1. Classification (NCBI taxonomy): domain Eukaryota; kingdom Metazoa; phylum Chordata; class Chondrichthyes; order Orectolobiformes; family Hemiscylliidae; genus Chiloscyllium; species Chiloscyllium plagiosum. The sequence continues at coordinate 105,896,283 of NC_057715.1, read as the reverse complement.
TTGTACTCTATGCTACTTTCTCCCCTCCCCTACCATCCTCTCATTTATTTCTCCACCCTTCAGACACTCTCCCTGTATTCCTGATGAAGGGCTTTTGCCTGAAAGGTCGATTTTACTGCTCCTCGAATGCTATCTGACCTGCTGTCCTTTTCCAGCACCACTAATCCAGGATTAAATCCAACAAGCCAATCATGACCACAAAGCATTAACAAGAGGACACCATATGTGAAGTTGTGGTGCATAACAGATCACAGCCAACAGTCTGTGACTGAAAACAATGACAATATGTTCATCATGCAGGAAAGCATGAGGCAGAGATGTCAAGTAAGGCAGGAGGGATGAAATGAAAAGGAGACAAAGCAAGTTGTGAGAAACTCAGTCACACCACACGGTCTGGGGCTCAAGGTGCAGGAGAGAGTTCGCAGCTCCAGATGGATTGACGCACATCGTCCCAAAGTGACCTTCAAATGAGCCTGAACGAGAAGGAAATAATTGACGACAGGAAGTTCACCACAACAGCTCGACAAAAGATAATCTCAGAGAAAAGATGTCAGAACTTTCACAAGCAACAGATTAACTCATCCACAGGTCCCATTTTATCCGCTAACCTGCCAGATCAAATTAAACAGTGATAGATAATCGAAACAAGGAGCTGACATTCCAGGTGAATATGTGATGTTTGAACTGAAGAGTGAGGAAATCTTGGATGTCAACATTAGGACAAGTCGTCTCCTTATATTATAAAATTACATGGATTTAACTTTAGGGGGTTTCAATTCAGAAAGTCTGTGATTTAAACTAATCAAGACAAAATAGTAAACAACTAGTGAACAAAACAGAAACAGATTTCAGACTGGTGAATTGAGGAATGTAGGTACATCTGAAAGTAACACCCTTTACAAAGGACAATGTAGAGAGGGAGAATAATCGAAGTCGTATCATTCTGAGTGCATGAAGGAACCAAATCCATGAGGCTGGCAAAACAGGTTGGAAAGGCAATTGAAGAGACAGAAAAGTTTACACAGCACTGGCTAGAATTAGAATCCCGACAGGGTAGAGAAAGGCCCTTTGGCCCAACAAGTCCACACTGACCCTCCAAAGAGTAACCCACCCAGACCCATTCCCCCCGACTCATGCACCTAACCTACACATCTGGGCAATTTAGCATGGCCTATTCACCTAAACTGCACACCTTTGGATTGTGGGAGGAAACCCGCACAGGCACAGGGAGAATGTGCAAACTCCTCACAGACAGTCGGCTGAGGCTGGAATTGAACCCAGGTCCCTGGCACTGTCAGACAGCAGTGCTAACTACCAGTGCTGCCCTCAAGAGGATTTAATGATGGTGGCAGTGAGCACTTTCAACCAGTTAGACACCTAATGACAACATCACTGTGGGCATTTCTGCCTCTAGGGGATAAAATCTCAATAAAATCCAGAGCTTACTGCTTGCTACTGGGGCTCCCTAATCTTTGGTAGAAAAGGCCACACCTCCAAGAGCTTCCAGTCACTTGGATGGCCAGCAGCTGGCAGTGTCAATGGGAGCTGTGTTCACAGCTGAGACTGCAGTTGGCAGAAATCAAGATGCAGCACTGGCATCCCTGGGGGAGAGGTAGGCCATTTGGCCTTGGTCAGTCAGGATGGCTTCAGTGGTGCAGTAGCAATTGTGATGGATGGGGGCGGGGGGCGCAGTGTGTATGGTGAGGGAGCGGGGTTATTGGTGCTGGTGTGGAGAGGCCAATCCCTGCAGAGCAACACAATGTCCACACAGGCAGGAAAGCCTCTTTCTCTCTCTATCACTGCCATCACTCTGTCCAACCACTGCCAATTCCTACTCCAATCCCACAGGTAGGTTGCCAGAACTCCACTGTCACAATCATAGAATCTTGTAGCATGGAAACAGACCATTCGATCCAACCAGTCCATGCCGAACATAATCCCAAATTAACTAGTCCCGCTTGCCTGGCCCATATTCCTCTTGTTCACGTACTTATCCAAGTGGCTTTTAAACATTATAACTGTACCTGCACCCACCCATTTCCTCTGGATGTTCATTCCGTGCACAAACCACTCTCTATATAAAAATGTTGCCCCTTATGTCTTTTCTAAATCTTTCTCCTCTCACCTTAAAATGATATCCCTTAGTTTTGAATTTCCCCAGCCCAGTGATAGGACACCTGCCTTCAACCTATCCATGCCCCTCATGATTTTATAAAACTCTATATGAGGTCAGCCCTCAACCTCTTATGCTCCAGTGAAGAACAGTCTCAGCCTATCCAGTCTCTCTTTATAACTCAAACCCTCCATTCCCCGCAACATCCTGGTAAATCGTTTCTGCAGCCTCTTCAGTTGAATAATGCCCTTTCTAAGGATTTGAAGAAAGATTTTTTGGTTGGGCTATTTGGACTCACTGCCTAACCAGGGGTCTTGGAATCAGAAACCCTCAAGACATTCAAGATCTACTTAGATGAACGATTGAAATGCCAAGTGCTGGAAAAATGGGATTCGAACAGATGGATGTTCGGTGATTGGTGGCATGATGGGCTGAGGGGCCTCTTTCCATGGTGTAGAGACTCTATATTGGCATCCAGATCAGCAATCTTCATTGAAACTATTCATCTCAGTCACTCCTACCCCTGTGACCACCCTTAGTCCTACAACCCTGAGTGTTTCCTCACCCTAAGCCTCTCGACCATTCCCGAATTCTCTTGTTCCATCTTTTGCTGGCCATGTTTTATGTTTCTCAGCCACAAGATCTCCTTCTGTAACCTTCCCATCTCTCTCTCTCCCCTCCTTTAAAAATATCTTCTTATGGTGGAGCCTGAGTAAACAAATTTTGACAAAACACATTGATCTGGATGGCGCAAGTTGCTGTTGTAAATGGTAGAACAACATGGTTTTTACACAACATTGTTTAAAAGCAACAACATTACACTGTCACTAAAACTGAAGACAAATACTGTTACCAGTAAGTTCAGCATGACTAATCAATTCTAATCGGAAGGTTTGTTAACAGTCTCCAGTGATAATGTCAATATTTACCATCAGTCTCAGATGTCATTGCCTCTTTCAAATTTATTGAAGTTACAAAAGGCATCATTTCACAATCTGATTGAGACACAGCCTTTCAACCACAAAATGTCATTATCAGATTTTGACTTATGCTTTTGAATACTAGATTATGGTGGAATGGACATGTTGCCTAGACTTCTATGTTCAACGATCATTACTTGAATACTGTATCGTAGCCCTGATCACAGGTCCTCATCTGTATTCACTCGATCTTTACACAAAACAACAACAGTCCTGCCTTCCTTAAAGTGCAGATAATGCACAACTTCCTTCCTCTTTGTTACGATACTGACGTTAAGACCAAGACAGAACGGTGAAAGATTCAGCTGAAGTATGCAGCCCACTGAAACATTTTAAAACTCAGCAAAACACCGTAGATTACACAAGTTGTAGTGATTGTTTGATTTGATTGTTCACCTAAAACAAGGGTAAAATTAAAACTGTTCAAGATTGTGCATGTTGATTCCAGAACACTTTGCGCAGTTAACCTGTGATGAGAAACCAACTTATAGACTGACTGATGTGGATGATGTTTCAAAATGATTTGATCATTCGTTGGGTTTCATAACTGTTCATAATTAAGCCAGATATTTCAGGTTGTATTTTGTTTCTTTATAAGTAGATGTGGAGGCAGGTCTGAAAAAGGTTATTCCGTTCAGGTGAATTAATTTTCTCGTATGATTATGTTCTTGTCCACTCGTAAATGCACATGTGTGTAAAAATGCCAAATTTTACGTGAGGTTCTGTGGCTAATCCCCCACCTCTCACTTGCCAGGACCTTCCAAGTTCCATCTTATGAGTTACATATTTCAAAGGTAGCAGAACAACACTTTTTTCTACCTACAGTTCTGGACTATACCCAAGCCTGGAGACATCAAAAGACCATACCACACTTCAGCTTGCCAGTCCAGGAGAGAAGAGACTGTGCCAGCCTGGGCAGATGTGGCTGCAGATGTCAATGCCCTTGGACAGTTCAGGCTGTTATGGCACAGGGGTGAACCCCTCTGTTAATTAAACCAAACACCCAGAAAAACTCACCTCACCTCGTAGTCTATTAAAATATGAGTGACAGAGAACTCCCAAATTCCACTATTTAAAGAAAATAATATCAATATTTTAAACTCTAAAAATGAACATTAACTAGCAACTATTCACAACTCTAAGCCCCCCTTTCTCTTAACTGCTTATTACCTGCCTCCAACTCTATAATAATATACTGTTCCAATAAGACACTTACTAAAATTGCATCAACTTAATTTTAAAACCACAAAGTGGCTATTGTCTTCAGTGTCTTTTTTCTTTCAGCAGAAGATCTCCCTGGGTTGTCTTCTTTCTTTTTACTGAGAATATGTTTCATATGAAAAGGTACCTTTGATAGAGAGAGCTTCCTAATGTCTTGAGTCTCTCTCGATTGCAGTCACTCTGTATCCAATTTTCAAAATGCCTGCATTTTTGTATCCCCAACATTGGAGCGTTTCATTGGGTTGATGTTGGCAAAACAATAAATTCAAACTCAATTGGATTTTAATATTAAACTGATTGGTTAAATTTGCATTGTTGTCAAAACAGCAACCAACTCAGGAATCCATTTCACAGCCCAATGTTACATATTTTCAATTTTCCAGTGCACTCTGATACTGTCATCTAGTCATATACACTGGTGTTTGTAAGCTGTCAGTTCAGAACAGCATTTACTCTCTCTTAAAAGTACAGTATATGCCTTTACCTTCATAACAACGAGAACCTGGCTACAGTGTTGCAAAAGGAAGAGTTGTCTACTGAGCTTTGCAAGGCATATATCGCTATCTACTCAAAGCCTCATGCCTATTTTTGAGAGTGTGCATTCACATTGTAACCTTGCCACATTGTAAGCTTGACACATAAGAATTTGGGTGCCAGGTTCCTCCATCGGACATGTCATGTTTAATCAATATTGGTCAGTTTGTCACAAAAGTGATGCCATTGGAACTGGCTCTTGTACATTTGCCAGGATTCACACTTAAAGCACTTAAAGGCGACACAAGACTCAGGCACTGTCAGTTCACTGACCTTTCATTACAATTAGGAGAATGCATCAAAATCCTTGCGTGGGACAAGGGTGTAGCAATAAAAGATGGCCTTTTGAGCCATGCCCCTTTTTGGGTTCAGCTCCATTTACTTATCCTCTGCTCTGGTTTTCCTGATGTCAGCCAGTATAACTGCTGCTCAGCTTCACCTTTTACACTGTAAGCAAAGATAATACTATGTTATGAAGGAGCTAAGTAATGGAGGATGTTTGTAGTCATTGAATGTTGGAAGAAGAAGCCCAGCCAGTTGGATAAATACATCCCACAATTAGTTGGGTTTGAACACAACTGGGTTTGTATTTCCCACTTTTACCCTGAATGTAATTCCAGCAGATTCAGATGTTCGTAAATACTCATGGCATGTCAATGTTAATTCTAAATCGGAGGGAGAAATAATTTAGTTAAGAAAAGTTATTAGAGATATGGATCAAAGGCGAATATCTAGAGTTAGGCCATAAGTCAAGTCAGAGTTGAGAGTGTGTTGCTGGAAAAACACAGCAGGTCAGGCAGCATCTGAGGAGCAGGAGAATCAACGTTTTGGACAAAAGCCCTTCATCAAAAGTTCCTAGTTCTGTTCCTGTGTTCCTTTGTTTGCAACAAAATCATGAAAGCCAACCTGTCTGAATTTAATTGCGAGTCTTGAACATCTCACTTCAAAGGCAGCAGCTTTAACAAAATGGAGTTTGAAATGTAAGAAAGAGTAAACAATTCTGTACTGGAAGTATCAGCCTCCATTTTGTTCTGTAGTCTCTGGTGCATGAACTGAATTTGTTGACTCAGGTGAGAATGAGACACTCTGAGTAGAGGCTATCATGTGAAGATGAAGCTCTTTGAAGAAGCCAGGGGGACATTACTATGGACTTCAGGCTACTTCAATTATAAATGATCCACTATCATTCAAGAGATGATACTCTCTGCTTTGACAATTTTCAGACTACAATATATTTAGAGAGAAGTGTAGGAGATAATGCAGCTGAATACAATAATGCAGAGGTACCATCTAAGACCAAAAAGAGTCTTACAACAGAAAAATGTTCATGTTAAGCTATTGTAATGGATGAGACTCCCTCAAAATATATTAAGAAGGTAACCTAGACCCTAATATTTTCTTATTTTAAAGGTAAATTTGGGGTGCTGTGTTCCAGATGCAATTTGACTGGTCAAACTACTCAAAGTTATGCAAATTATTCAAATTTATTCAAACACAATAGTTAAAATACAACAAAATAAAAAAAACTTAAGATAACAACTTGATTGCAAAACTTAATAGTGTAATACATACAGTGACAATTACTTATTAACTGCTCTCATATAGTAAAATCCCAGATACACACCCCTTGGCAAAAAAGCAAATTCAGAAAACAGATTTGCTCACACACAACGCCTGTAGAGGGAACAGAAACCCCACTTCATAGCTGTAACCAAGAGAGGTTAAAAAATAGCTTTTACTTCGTCAAAACTACAGCAACTTTGGCTGAATCCAAAACTAAAAAAAAACTAGCGATCCTGTTCTGTGAGAACTGGCCACACCCATCCAGACTATTCCAACTTTAATAAAAAAAAACTCTCACAAGCTGCGTACGTTAGCACAGACTGCTCCTTACCTCGTGTTCAACCTCTCTTTTTAAAGAATCAAGGACAACGTACACCTTTTAAAGACAAAGCATCATCAGTCTACCAATGTCTTATTTGCAGTTCAACAGGGGTCACTGCACAATCATGAGCAACAAAGCCTCAAGTAAATTACAATTAGATGCAGAATTGAAAATATTAATGCCATACTGCATTCAAGTGAAAAAAACCGCAGATATCGTCACTTAGTGCATTTGTCAGTGGAGGTAGTGAGAATGTGAGTCAGATAGAGGAAGGCACATTCAGGGTCAAAAGTCCACTTTAAACTAGGAGATTGAATTCAAAGCAATTTCTTTGGAGAAAGAGCAAGTAGGGGTTGCAAAGGAAGGGAACACTGGTATCCACTTAATTGCCATTGACAACAACCTGCACATAATATCGCACTTTTAATGCAATAAAACATCGCATAACAGGAGCTTGGTCAAACAAAACCAAGCGCAAGACTTTTCCTCATTCAGTAATGGGCTGTGGGGGTCACTGGCTGTGCCCAAATTTATCGCCCATCCTAATTGCTGGGAGGGCATTATTGAGTTAATCCCATTACAATATTTAGAAAGTGCTATTGTCACGTTTGCAGGTGAGAAGCCAAGTGGTGAGGATGACACAGAATCTGTAGAGGAATGTGGACAGGTGAGGCAAATAGGCAAACATTTGGCAGATGGAATATACTTTGGGGAAGTGTGAGGTTATGCACTATAGCAGGAAGAAGAGAGGAACTGAATATTATTTAACTGGGTAAAAATGAAGACGGATTTGGGAGTCACAAAATTTTTTAACAGGAAGGAAAATTGAATGTTGGCCCTTATTTCAAAGTGAATGGAGAATAAAAATAGAATTAGTGAATTGATTCTCGAGCTTAAATTCACAGCAGCTAAAGGCCCAGTTAATAATGGTGGTGGGGGTAACATTTGGGATATATTCAAGGCTAGAATTACAGGTGAGCTGGCACCTCAGAGCCTTATAGGGCTGGAGGAGGTCACAGCGAAGGTGAAGCTACAGAGGAATTTATAATCAGAATCAGAATTTTAAACGAGAAATGCTGCTTAACCCAGAGCCAATGTGAGCACAGTGGGTGACAGGTGAATGGGACTTGATGTGAATTAGGGTACAAATGGCCTACTCCTGCTTTCATTTTATAAGTTCACATCATTCTTGGCTTCTGGTCAATTTCCTGCTCTCGATCTTCCAAGCTCATTTCATCCATGAGATTTTACAATGTGGTAGCCAGAGATTGGAGAAAGTGAGGACTGCAAATACTGGAGATCAGAATCAAAAAATGTGGCACTGGAAAATCCCAGCAGAGATAGACAACAGTGGGACGCTGAAAGCTCCACTTTAAGGACGCTTGCAAGTGCGACATCAAATCTCTAGACATTAATTATCACTACTTGATGACAGACAAAAATTGCAACAGCTCGTGGGAGCTGTCACATACCTTCATAGTGAGAGATCTCAACACTGAAAACAAGAACCCACAATGAGCCCTGATAGTTTCATAAGCACCGTTTGTAGTAAAACCCATCTCACAAAGCATGGTCTCCACGGCCATCAGCAAAGGTACAGCAAATGAAGACAGCCCATCTAAAATAAATAGAGGTAGAGCAACATTCCCATCTTTTGTACACAGTGGTCTGCTGTATTGAACTCTTTCCTGAAATGCTGAACATTTTATTTCTCTGTTGTCTAAAATCTTGTGGCATACGAAGCTGTGCCCAGGTACGTCTGTATCTAAGTTGGCATTGCAGGTGGTGATGCATCTGAAGTGTGTTGACCCTCAGGTTAAATCACTAACAGTCACCTCAGTTGTTGGAGAGAGCAGCCCTCTAGTCTAGTAAGACTATGGCAATTTTATTTTGTATTAAAAGGGGAAAATTCTAAAAGTCTAAAGTATAAGTTGCCTACAAAAATTGTGTTTGATAATGCTGCTGTTAGTTTGTTGCAGTAAAAGCTGTTAATCTTGTTATCTTGAGAGATCTTGTGGGTGATCACTGAGAATTAACTTAGAGAAAGAAACTTGATCAGTCTCCAAGAAAATTGAAACAATCTAAGTAAATGAACCTTGGGCTTAAGGAGGCAGCAATAAAGTTTGACCTGGGGGAAATCACTGGGGTAAAACAGAGAGAGATTAATGGTTTCAATGGGAACTTGGTTTTAAAAAGTGGAATGGAAATTGTGTTCAATTAGATTGTTTGTTGCAGATGTTTTTCAGGGCAAATGGAAAGCCAAAGACTAGATTATTAGTAGCTTGAAAATGTAGGTACATGTGAATGGGAAAGAGCTTTGAATTTCCCAAGTAAAGCATGGAAAGGTGTAAGATTGTGGGTACATCTATATCAAATGGATTACAGCAATTCATGAAGCAAGCTTACCACCACCTTCACAAGGGCAGTTAGGGATGGACAATAAATAAATTGATAGGATAGAATAGAATAGAAATTTATTGTCACATGTACTTTGACATGAAAAGTACAGTGAAATGTTAATAATAAAAAATAGCAAAATTAAGACAAAGTTCATCATAATTCAGAAAATGGCTCCTGGGCTCAGTGAATGCTGATTGAGCGAGTGGCATCCACGTTTCACGAATGAATTACAAAAAGGGATTCGGGCTGAAGAGTGACATAAGAAAGAATTGGGAAATGGCCTTGTCTGTGATTGATACAATGGGAGTAAAGAGGCCCACATGAGATGACAAGACAAAGTGAGAGGTTGTTAATTTGGATGGAGGAGTTTATACAAAGGAACAGATTAAGAGGACACTATCCAACGTTGGAGACTATTTGTGGACAGAAAGCAGACAAGAGCAAGATGTGTTATGCCATGGATACTGGTTACTATAAACAGCTTGCTGACATTTATTTGTCCTAATTATTTAACTGATGTACCCATGTAGAGGTGAGAACTCTGGAGCCTAACTCCAAGAGCCTGGACATTCAAGAGAGTTGGGGATTTTGGGGGTAAAAACGTGGATTTAAAACAAAATTTTGAAATATTGAAGAGGTTGAAACATCCCTCTTACCTTATTTCTTAAGCTCACAAAATTTCCAGTATGAGAAACTGAAATAGGGCCAAATAATTGATTAAATGTTTGGTTTAGTTCTAAGGATACACAGGAAAATTGCTGATGAATGTAAGGACTGGAATAGATATGAGTAGAGAGGGATTTTATTGATGTAAAATGCTTTGATCGTGTGTGACGTAGTAGTAGTAGTGACCCTACTTTGGGTTAGGAACATCAGGTTCGAATCCCACCTACCGCAGGCATGTGCTATAACACATCTGGATCTGTTAATTAAAAAATATCTAAAGAGAGGAAAATTAAATATGAAAACTAAAATGCTCACATTCATGTTATGTTCTTGCAAATCAAATGGTTTTGAAGCACATAAAGAAAGAAATAAAAGCCAAGAATGATGAGATATATTTTGAATTAAATCAAGAAGTTACTGAAAATGCAATGCAAGTCAATCAGCAAGACATTGGATTTGCTATAGACTTGACTGTGGTTTGAAATCACAGCGGGTCAGGCAGCATCCATGGAGACAGAGCTAGCTAACATTTTGAATCTAGATTGCACTTCATCAGAGCACTGATTTCCTTCCACAAATGCTGCCAGACCTGCTGAGCTTGTTCAGCAATTTCTGCTTTGGTTTTGGATTAAAGGAGGTACCTGGCACCCAATCTCCAACGTGACAATCTTACAATGTAGCAATGTACAGTGTGAATGCTCAAATAGGGGCATGAAGCCTTGAGTAGATACCAAAATGTGCCTGATGAAGGAGCAATGCTCCGAAAGCTTGTGATTTCAAATAAACCTGTTGGACTATGATGTGGAGGTGACAGTGTTGGACTTGGGTGGACAAAATTTAAAATCAAACAACACCAGGTTATAGTCCAAGAGTAGCCTGTGGTAAGTCTGATGGAGGTTTTAAACTTGTTGATATTATTGTGTAGTTGCTTCAGTGACTCCTTGCCATGGATCCAGAGGAGGAAAATATTGTCAAAATTTATGGAGGTCCTGCGCAGCAAAGAGGTCTTGTTCAAACTTGTGTATGAAAATGTTGGCATACTGGGGTGTAAATTTGCTCCTCATGGCTATTCCGTGTGTCTGGATGAAGAACTTGTTATCAAAGGTGAAGACATTGTGGATGAGTTGTGAGATGGTGTCCTGATATTGGCAGTTGTTGATATTGAGTGCTGAGGCTGTGGCAGCGATGCTGTTGTGGTGGGGAATACTGATGTAGAATAATGAACATTGTGGTGCTTGAGACAGTCAGTCCATGTGACAATTCATAAATTCCTACTTTGGAAATAGAATCAGTCTGACTCAAGATTGGAATACAGACAGACTTTAATCTCACGTCTTTAATGCATTGTCTGAGCTGAGATGTTGCCTTTTCTTTAAAACCTTAAGTTATCTCGGGAATGGGACTCGAAAGAAGTTCTGGGATTTACATATCAATGAATCAAAACCTGCAACTCATTCTAAGTGATTAAAGAGTTAACAACAATCTGAGTTTGCTCAATACATGGCATCAGTTGCATGACACTTTGACCTTTTACTATACATTCTGTGTCCAATTATCCTGCCCCATGATGAAGAAGCATCGCTCTGAAAGCTTGTAGTTCCAAATAAACCTGTTGGACTATACTTGGGTGTTGAGTGATTTTTAACTCTGTTGGACTATAGCCTGCTGACAAATATAAATGGGAATAGACCGAACAAGGAGGGGAAAAACAGAGTCAATACAGGAAAAAATAAATTCAGTGGAGATGGAACAGTCTGAAAGGATGGGTCTGCCAGAGCTGTGCAGTTGTAGATTTTGGAATGGAGGTAACAGCAAATAGTGCACAGTTGTGGGGACTGTGAGTTCGGAAGCTGTAAAGGGGACATCGACAAAGGAGATATTGTCAACGTCAATTTGGAAGCAACAAAGTAGAAGAAGAGTCATATGGGACTCAGATGTTAACTCAGTTTCATTCTCTACAGATGCTGTTAGACTTGCTGAGTTTCTCCAGCATTCTCTGTGTTATAGAGTCATCCAACCAGTTTCAGCTTTCTAGCATCTGCAATATTTTGCATTTAACTTGACAGAACTATCAGACCGTGTGAAATGGTAACCCCACAAGAGTCAATCCACTCAGGACACGAGGGAACAAATTTTCAAAAGAAGCCCAAAATGTTACAATAGAAGACAATTTGTAAAAGTTTGCATGTTTCAGTTTCTACTGTGTCTCAAATTGACAGGAAGACAATTAAAAAAATGAAGTGATTCAAATAATTTCCGTCCCTTCTAAGAATTCAAAGCAGCTTGAAAACTCCCCTAGCCCCAATTCATGGTACAAAAATGTTCCAGCCTAAACCATACAACTGTTCCTCACCACATTCAAAAATGTTAAATGTGTTTCAGAGCTCATGGTTATAAAGTCAGTCCACATGGAGTCTCCAAAGGCTTCAGATTAAATATAAATATATTTTGAATAAAAATTACTATTCCACAGGCACTTTTAGAAAAGCACCACATTACTAAGGTGTCAGTGGAAATGTACCACAGATGCCGAAGTTTGCAACTGTAACTAAAATAAGTTGCTTCGGAATCAATGTTGCGCAAACAATTAAGAGCATGGATCAAAACTTCACTTGATCAACAAGTTGTTGGATATTTCAAGAGGGAGGTGAACATGGCTCTTGTGACTAAAGGGATCAGGTGATGGAGGAGGCCCAGCACATGGTTGTCCTTGGCGGATTGGGAGGGGGAGTTAAAGTGTTAGGGCACGGGGCGGTGGGGTTGCTTTGTGCGTGTGCCCTGGAGATGTATTCTGAAGCCCAGTGACTTTCCCACTGTATAAGCATTACACCTTAAGCAAATGATGCAAAGATAAGTGGGAATGTATAAACCAGTTTCAGAGGATTTGGACAGGCTTAGTGAATAGACAATACTGTAGCAGATGGAATGTAATGTTGAGAAATGTGAGGTTACCCACTTTGGTAGGAGAAATGAATGTGCAGAGTAGTCTTTAAATTGGCATTTGCTATGCTTGCCTTTATTGGTCAGTGCGTTGAGTATAGAAGTTGGGAGGTCTTGTACTGTGGCTGTACAAGACATTGGTTCGACCACTTTTGGAATACTGTGTTCATTTATGGTCTCCCTACTATCGGAAGGATGTTATGCAACTTCAAAGGGTTCAGAAAAGATTTACAGGGCTTTTGCCATGGCTGGAGGGTTTGAGCTATAGGGAGAGGCTCACTTGGTTGAGGCTATTTTCTCTGGAATATTGGAGGCTGAGAGGTGATGTTACAGAAGTTTAAAAAGTCATGAGGGGTATGGATAGGGTGAATAATCAAGGTCTTTTTTCCAGGGTAGGGGAGTCTAAAACTAAAGGGCATAGGTTTAAGGGGAGAAGGGAAGATTTAAAAGGGACCTAACTGACAACTTTTTCACGCAGAGGAAGTGTGGAGGCTAGTACAATGCAAAGTTTAAAAGGCACCCGGATGGGTATATGAATAGGGAGGCTTTGGAGGGATATGGGTCGGGTGCTGGCAGATGAGACTAGATTGGGTTGGGATAAACACCAAACGAACTGCAGATGCTGGAAATCAGAAACCAAAACAGAAATTGCTGGAAAAGCTATGCAAGTCGGGCATCATTTGTGAAGAGAAATCAGAGTTATTGTTTTGGGTCCAGTGACACGTTCTGTGAAAGGGACACTGGAATGTTCTGAAATGTTAACTTTGATTAAAAGTTAACTTTGATAAAGCTCAGTGGGCTTTATGGGCTACTCCTGTTCCTTAGGAGAAAGTGAGTACTGCAGAAGCTGGAGATTAGAGTCAAGAGTGTGGTGCTGGAAAAGCACAGCAGGATTCCTGATGAAGGGCCTTTGCCCGAAACATTGATTTTCCTCCTCCTCGGATGCTGCCTGACCTGCTGTGCTTTTCTAGCACCATACTCCTGTTCCTTATTCACTGAGCAGGCTCCATGGGCTGTATGGGTTACTTCTGCTGCTTTTTCTATCATCACGCTTCTGTCTTGTGATATAGAAAGTGGAATCTAGCCATTGTAAAACAGAAATGTTCTTCACAAATAAGTATTTTCTACTCATGTACAAACCAATACTAACACAATTTGAATCATTTAGAAATAACCAATATTTATCCAGTGACTCATTGAAAAATAAACATAACTTCTCTTTCTAGAAACTGACACGTTTTCTCAATTACATTTCTATTGTGAAACTGAATCACACAGTGTAGGATTGTCTTACAATTTAGTACTTGGTCCCATGATGAATTTGAAAACACCTTATTCCCTGTACTGCATAGTGCTGTTTCAATCTTCTGCTGCTGAGCTCATCATCTGTCACGTTCACTCTCAATTGCCTACCATCCTCCTTTTTATCATCCGAGAATTTTGCAGTGAGTAACTCATCTCCCGAAAGCCTGCCCACTATCTACAAGGAGCAAGTCAGGAATGTGATGGATGAGCCAAGATACAATGCAGAGCGTTGTTGTTGCTGTATGACATTGTAAATCCCTTGCCCCAATATAGATTAGGTTGCTAATTCCCTTTTGGTTCTGCCCAGCCCCACGTGCAGGCAAACATTTTGAATCAGAATGACAAACTGGACATGGATGCAGAACTCTTGCCTCTGCCGTCAATTATAAACCCTGTTCACTAGTTTTAACATCTTAATACACCTTAAATAAAACCAGCTCACTCTCAACCCCATTTCCCAGACATAGATCAGATTATGACTCATATTCACTCATTCTAGGAATTACAGCTCAAGAAGCTGAGCTTCCTGAGAACACCATGAGAAGTTAAAGGGTAGCAGTACAAATCTGTGTCATTGATTTACTAACAAACATTAAATTCACTGAGCTAAAGCAAATTGAAATTAATGAAGCATTTTTCCTTGTACCACATCCAATTAAGAGCACTCACCATTAGAATGGGAGTTCCTGCAAGAACAATGGGGCAAATTGTTTGTTGACTTTCTGAGCTTGATTCCCGATATGTAGCCACTTCTTGGTGAGAAACAGCTTTTCCTTCACGTGCATTTATGGCCCCTTGACAAGTGACAGCAGCTGTGTAACTCTCTGCCTCTCAGTGTGGCTTTTGAGGTTACTGCTCAAAAGAACTTCCTGTTCATCTGACTGACTGTGATCTCTGAAGCTGGGACTAGAAATCACACAAACTGGTTATTGTCAAAGCTGCATAATGTCACTTTGTAAGTTTGAATGCTGGAGCAACACTGTGAAGAAATTAGAGGCAGGAGTGCATGGCGACACCATTTTTCCAAGGTACACGTGCATTACCTCTGCTTTGGAACTACGTCCTATCCTTGTCACTGGGACAAGTTCCTCCCTTAGCAGCACTGTGCATGCATCCGTAACACATGGACTGCTGCAGAACAGGCTCACTATCACTCTCTCAAGGTGAATGTCCTTGGCAAGTAATATTAATGAGAATCTCAAGGCACTTTATGCATGTAATTAGGAGCAGAGGGCTAACTAGAAAAAGAGTAGGTCCACCCAAGGACAAAGGAGAGACTTTATGTGTGGAGCCGGAGGAAAGTGGTGAGGTCCCAAATGGATACTTTTCATCGGTATTTATGAAGGAGAAGGACATGGATGTTGGTAAAATTAGACAGGGCTATGTTGGGGCATGACGATATTAAGAAGGTGGGGGGTTAGTCTGGCTAGGGAGCAAAGTGCACAACAGCAAGGCAAAGCAATGCAAAGGAGGAATGCAGTGAGCATCCAGATAGGCTCAGAGAGAGAGGGGGGGAGGGAGTGCGAGAGCACTATGACAGCAAGTGAAGAGCCCAGAGATGCAGCCTGGTCCAGTCCATGAGCTGGGTAATGTCCCTGAGTGTCTATGCTGCTGCATTTCAATGAGAATTGGTGGTGCAGCCTGAGATTGGAGTGCAGAAGCATCCTTTCAGTTGACTGGGGATGTGCTATGAGGGTTCTCATTAGCTGCCACATGTCAATGGAAATGTGGCTGGTGCCCATGGAGCACAAGCTGAGATGTTAGCACCCAGTGGCCAGCCTTAAGGATCCTTTGGAGCTAGCAGTGAGCTGAAGTTACTGGCTCTAATTTTCATATCGAGAATTCTTGATGTCTAATTCATTTGGCAGATGGTCAGCTGAATATGAATGAGGTGAACTGGGCCATGAGTAAAGTGTTTGACAAGCAGTAATCCATTTTAACTGGCAACTCACCAATGCGTAGTGAGAAACCCATCTCAACAAATGAAGAAGTATAAAAGATGCAGAGAGGTGCTGCCGATGTCGAGATGGGTCTCATTGTGCTGTAACAGATTTTGAATTGCCTACTTCATTCAGACCCCTAAACAAATCCAACTTATTTCTCAGAACACTCGTATTTATTACACATTGTAGTGAATTATGTGGCTTTCCTACTCTTTCATTGCTGTTAATCATTTCTGGTGTTGCTTTGATTGCAAATAGAGGTGGAAAATATATAGGAGAAAATGACGACATTCAGAAAACGATCGGAAACCTTTTCTGCTCTGAGACTGAGCTTAAGTCTTGTAGTTTGTGATATTCTCCTCAGTGCTAGTGAGAAACAACGGAATAAAGCCAACAAATTCAACTGAGAGGAAACCCCAAATCATCACCTAAATTCTAACCTTTCGAAGTACTGCCGATTGTGACTTGAAATGTTTTCAAAACCATAAGAAATGGCACAGGAAAGTGTCAGGAGGAGATGAGATCCGTGAGGTGGAGAAACAAGGAAAAAGTTTCACGTTGGAGCACAACTGGGATTTGATTTCAGCATAAATGGTCCTCGACTTTACTCCACGCTGTTGATAAAATTCATGAGCAGCATTGCAAATGGTGGTGGCATAGTGTTAATATCTCTAGGCTAATAATGCAGAACTCCAGGCTGAGGTCCTTCATAGGTCCATATCCCACCGGGTTTGCCCAGCCAAGGATGCACACAGCTCATGAATGGGTTTTTAAAAAAGAAAAAATTAATTCATGAGCCAGAACCTTTGGGCAGCACAATAGAACGCAGTTATTTATTATTTTGCCTTGCATTGAAAAACATGCATTGAGTGATCGTT
Source organism: Chiloscyllium plagiosum (assembly GCF_004010195.1). Taxonomy (NCBI): domain Eukaryota; kingdom Metazoa; phylum Chordata; class Chondrichthyes; order Orectolobiformes; family Hemiscylliidae; genus Chiloscyllium; species Chiloscyllium plagiosum. The sequence continues at coordinate 105,879,418 of NC_057715.1, read as the reverse complement.
TCATAAATCAAATAAATCTATCACAAGAAATAAATATTTTTAATAATTATGTGATTAACATGATCTTAGTTCAGAGCAGATGTCTTAAAAGATTGTGCTGACCCATTTTCTAGATATGTTGGTGTACATGAGTCCATTTATTATTAAGTTCGATACTTACAATGCCTATTCATGGTTAATCCATACCAAGCTGCAACTTAAGGAGACTTCAAAACAGATATAAATAAAAGAATTGATGAAAAGTTAGACAACTGAAATGTTAAGTCTGTTTCATTTGTTTGGTATTGGGTATTTACAGCATTTGCTAATTATGTTTAAGACTTCTTGCAGTGCACAATAATCTGCGTTCAAAATATATTTTACAAGGCATGAAATTCATCAATGTGCCCGCCTTTATTTCAGTGTTAGTTGACATCATTACGACTTTTAGAATACTGCGTACAATTCTCGTTGCCCTTCTATAGGAAGGATGTTGTTAAATGTGAAAGGGTGAAGAAACAATTTACAAGAATTTTGCCGGGATTGGAAAGATTTACTGATTGGGAGAGGATGAATAGGTTGGGACGCTTTTCCTTGGAGTGTTGGAAGCTGAGGGGAATCAGGAAGGGCATGGATAAGATGAATGACCAAGGTCTTTTTTCCCAGAGTAGAGTGGTTTCAAAACTAGACGGCATAGGTTTAAGGTGAGAGGGAAAAGATTTCAAAAGGACCTGAGGGTTAACCTTTTCACACAGAGGCTGGTGTGTGTATGGAACAAGTTGCCAGAGAAAGTGGTGGAGGTGGGTACACTTACAGCATTTAAAGGGCATCTGGATATATGAAGAGGAAGGTTTTATAGAACATAGAACATAGAACAGTACAGCATAATACAGACCCTTTGGTCCACAATGTTGTGCTGAGCATGTCTCTTAGTCTAAGATCAATCTAACCTGTACACCCACAATTTGCTGCCGTCCATGTGTTTGTCCAGCAGTCGCTTAAATTTCCCTAATGTCTCTGACTCTACTACCACCTGCTGGCAGTGCATTCCACACACCCACCACTCTCTGGGTAAAGAACCTACCTCTGACATCTTCCCTATAGCATCCTCCAATTACCTTAAAATTGTGGCCCCTCGTGACAGCCTTTTCTGTCCTGGGGAAAAGTCTCTGGCTATCTACTCTCATTATCCTGTACACTTCTACCAAGTCACCTCTCTTCCTTCTTCTTTCCAGTGTGAAAAGCCCTAGCTCACTCAACCTGTCTTCATAAGACATGCCCTCCAATCCCAGCAGCATCCTGGTAAATCTCTTCTGCACCCTCTGTAAAGCATCTACATTCTCCTTATAATGAGGTGACCAAAACTGGATCAGTGTGACAATGTTCCAAGTGTGGTCTAACTAGGGTTTTGTAGAGCAGCAGCAAAACCTCGCGGTCCTTAAACTCGATACCCCTGTTAATGAAACCCAAAAGACCATACGTCTTCTTAACAACCCTATCAACTTGGGTGGCAACTTTGAGGTATCTATGTACATGGACACCAAGATCCCGCTGTTCCTCCACACTGTCAAGAATCCTGTCTTTAACCCTGTATTCAGCATTCAAATTTGACCTTCCAAAATGAATCACTTCACATCTATCCACATTGAACTCCATCTGCCACTTCTTAGCCCAGCTCTGCAGCCTGTCAATGTCTTGTTGTTGCCTGCAACAGCCCTCAGTACTATCTACAACACCATCAACTTTTGTTCATCAGAAAACTTACGAAACCATCCATGCATTTCCTCATCCGAGTCATTTATAAAAACTACAAAGAGCAGAGGCCCAAGAACAGATCCCTGCGGGACACTACTGGTCACCAACCTCTGGGCAGAATACTTTCCATCCATTACCACTTGCTGTCTTCTTTCGGCCAGCCAATTCTGTATCCATACAGCCAAATTTCCCTTTATCCCATACCTCCTAACTTTCTGAATGAGCCTACCGTGAGGAAACTTTTTGAATGTCTTACTGAAATCCATATACTGGATACCATATCCACTGCTTGACCTTCACCAACTTGTCTCGACACATCCTAAAGACATGCCCCTCACAAAGCCATGTTGACTATCTTTAATCAAACTATGTTTTTCCAAATAGTCATAAATCCTATCTCCCAGAAACTTTTCCAATACCTCGCTTCACACAGACGCAAGACTGACTGGTCTGTAATTCCAGGGGATTTCCCTTTCTTGAACAGAAGAACAACATTCGCCTCCCTCCAATCAGTCGGTACTACTCCCGTGAAGAATGAGGATGCAAAGATCATTGCCAGAGGCGCAGCAATCTCATTCCTTGCTTCCCGTAGTAACCTTCAATATATCTGGTCTGGCCCTGGGGACTTATCTATCTTGATGCTTCCCAGAATTTCCAGCACATCGACTTCCTTAATATCAATCTGTTCAAGCCTACTAACCTGGTCCACGGTGTTCTCACTATCATCAAGATCCCTCTCTCTCGTGAATACTTAGCAAAAAAACCCATTTAGGACCTCCCTTACCTCTTCAGACTCCAGACACAGATTCCCTCTCCAATGCCTGATCGTCCCAACCCTCTCTCTGATCATTCTGTTATTCCTCACCTAAGTGTAGAACACCTTTGGGTTTTCTCTAATCCTTCCTGTCAAGGCTTTTACGTGCCCTCTCCTCGCTCTCCTCCGTCCATTTATGAGTTGTTTCCCAGCTCCCCTATAATCCTCTAAAGCTGCGTCAGATCCTTGCTTCCTCAACCTTCAGTAAGCTTCCTTCTTCCTCTTGACAAGAAGCTCCTCATCTCATGTCATCCAAGCCCCTTCATCTTACCATTCCTTACCAGTTTCAGTGGGACAAAGTTATCCAACACTCGCAACGAGTGAGTGCCTCCACATTTAAACAGCCTCCGCATTTCTGTTGGGCATTTCCCGTAGAACAATTGTTCCCAATTTATACTCCACAGATCCTGTCTAATAGCAGTATAATTTCCCCTCCCCCAATTAAATGCATTCCCATACTGTCTGTTCTTATCCTTCTCCATGGCTATGGTAAAGGTGAGGCAGTTGTGGTAGATGTCACCAAAATGCTCTTCCACCAAGGGATCTGACACCTGGCCTGGTATGTTGCCTAGCACCAAATCCAAAATGGCCTCTCACCTAGTTGGTCTATCTACATATTGAGTCAGGAATCTTTCCTGGACACACCTGACAAAATCAGTTCCATCCAGACCATACTGGGGAAGTCACCCATAACAACTCTGTTACATCTGCACCTTTCCAAGATCTGCTATCCAATCTGTTCTTCCATCTCTCTGCTGCTATTGGGGTGGGGGGGGGGGGGGGTCTATAGAAAACACCTAATAAAGTGACTGCTCCTTTCCTGTTACTGACTTTCACCCATACTGACTCAGTAGACAAAGCCTCCTTTCTGCAGCTGTACTCTCTAATTAACAATGTTACTCCCCTCTCCTGTTTTACATCCCTCCCTGCTCTTTTCAAAAGGTCTAAACCATGGAACGTGCAGCTACCATTCTTGCCCCTGTGAAATCCATCATAGTCACAAGAACTGATTCATGCTCTAAGTTCATCACTTTCATTTCTGACACTCCTTGGCATTGAAACAGACATACTTTAACCCATCCCTTTGCCCTATCAACTGAATCCTTCCTGATAGTTTCTCTGAAGTCCATTTATGCCCATTTAACAGCTGCCCTCTCCTCTGATCTGTAGCCCTGGTTCTCTTCCCCTGCCAAACCAATGTACACCCTCCTGAAGTGCTCCAAGAAATCTCCCACCCAGCACATTGGTGCCCCTCCAGTTTAAGTGCAACTCATCCTTCAGGTACAGGTCCCACCTTCCCCAGAAGGTACTCCAATGATCTACGTATCTGAAGCCCTCCCTCCTGCACCAGCCCTGTAGCCACATGTCTAGCTACACTTTTGTGCCCTGTTTCTCGCCTCACAAGCACGTTGTACCAGTAATAAGGATTTAGGGTGATTGGGTCAAGTCCTGTCAAATGGGACTAGATCTGATTGAGATGTCTGGTCAGTGTGGATGAATTGGACTGAATGGTCTCTTTCTGTATGACTCTATAACTCTAAGTTAATATGACACATTTCAGGGAAGATAAAGTCACCATAGCCTTACAGAATTAGAGATCTGCTCTCTCATTAGAAACAGATAACTGGTGATGGTTTAACCTGAGGATCACCACAAGGTTGAAACAGAGTCAAAGAAATGTACAGCACAGACAAAAGTATTTTGGCCGATCACATCACACTGGTCAAAAACAACCACCTAATTATTGTAATTCCATTTTCCAACTCTTGGCCCATAGCCATGTAGACCTTGGTGTCACAAATGCACGTCGAAGTATTTCTTAAATGCTATGAGATTCTTTACTTCTACCACTGTCACAGCCAGATTCTTAACACCCTCTGGATGAAAAAGTCTTTTCTCACATCTCCTCCAAACCACTGCCCTTTACGACAAATCTATGCCCCCGGTCATTCATCCCTCCAACATGAGGAGAGGTTTCTTCCCTATTTATGCCCCTCATAATTTTATGCATCCCAATCATGTCTCCTTTCAGTCTCCTCTGCTATAAGGGAAACAATCACAGTCTGTCCAATCTCTCTTCATAACTGAAACTCTCCAGCCAAGGCAACATCCTGATAAATGGCAAAAGTGAGGACTGCAGATGCTGGAAATCAGAGTCAAGGTTAGAGTGGTGCTGGAAAAGCACAGCAGGTCAGGCAGTATCCATAGAGCAGGAAAATCAACGTTTCAGGCAAAAGCCTGATGAACGGCTTTTGCCTAAAACATCACTTTTCCTGCTCCTCGGATACTGCCTGTCCCCCAACATCCTGGTAAATGTTCACTCTTTTTAAAGGGATCTTCGTGGTAACCTCAGCTCATATAGGAATGGAGCAAGTGCTGTTGGTGTCACAAATCAGCTATCCAGCCAACTGAGTTAACTGGTCCTTATGACAGAATTGTACATCATGTGGCTACTGTGGTCCAGGAATGAAAAACTTAACATATGAGGAACATTCCAGGACTCTGGGTCTATAGTGGTGGTACAATTACAACATTTAAGAGGCAGTTGGATGGGTGTATGAATAGGAAGAGTTTGGAGGGATATGGGTCCGGTGCTGGCAGGTGGGACTAGATTGGGTTGGGATATCTGGTCGGCATGGACAGTCTGGACCGAAGGGTCTATTTCCCTGCTGTACACCTCTATGACTCTATACTCAAACAGATGAGGGGGATCTGATTTGAAACATACAAAATATTGAATGCCCTGGACAGAGTAGATGTTGGGAAGATGTTTCCATTGATAGGAGAGACTAGGACCCAAGGGCCAAGCCTTAGAGTAAAGGGAAGACCTTTAGGAATGGAGAGAAGGAGAAACTTCTTCAGCCAGAGAGTGGTGAATCTATGGAATTTATTGCCATAGCCTTCTGTGGAGGGCAGGTCATTGAGTATATTTAAGACTGAGATAGATACATTCTCGAGTATCAAGGGGATTAAAGGTTGCAGAGAGAAAGTGGGAGAATGGGGTTGAGAAACATATCAAACATGATTGAATGGCAGAACAGCCTCGATGGGCTGAATTTCTGCTCTTGTGTCTTATATTATGATGATGCTGTCACTTTAAAAGGTTATTTTGTCCTGGTATTTTTTTAGAGAGGAGTTGTAAAGAAGATGAACTGAGAGAGCAGGTCAGGCAACATCAGAGGAGCAGGAGGATTGAGGTTTAGGGCATAAGCCCTTCATTAGGCTTACGTCTGAAACGTAGATTATCCTGCTCCTCGGATGCAGCCTGACCTGTTGTGTTTTTCCAGCACCACACTCTCCACTCTGATCTCCAGCATTTGCAGTCCTCACTTTCGCCTCGCAGAGATAATGAACTGACTGCTGAAGATGACTTAATTTAACAATTTGTGAGGCCTGGGTTTTTTGAAACAACGGAAGAGCCTTGATGTGGCCAATTCTTACAGACCAAGCTTTCTAGTTTTGATAGCTTTAAGCAGCTGAAGCCTTTAGGGTCCGGAAAGAATTTGGGAAACTTCAGTGAATGATTCATAGTGGCTATTCTCTCAGAATTTTCTCTTGAATTTTTTTCCTCCAGGGGTTTGGATTGGAGAACTGCATGTGAGAATCTGTGTCTGAATTTGCCTTTTTTGCCAAGGGGTCTGTTTATGAGATGTTACTATATTAGGACAATTAATTAGTGTCGAAAATTGTGGTGCTGGAAAAGTACAGAAGGTCAGGCAGCATCCGAGGAGCAGGAAAATTAACGTTTCCAGCTTAAGCCCTTCATCAGGAACGTGGGTCGGGGGAAGGGGGCTGAGAGATAAATAGGAGGGTGGGGATGTGGCTGGGGGATTAATTTGTTAATTAGTAATGGATACTGTATCTATAACTCAGTTAAGCTTTCCAATAGTTAAGTTATTCTAAATTCCTCTTTCTTTAGTTTGTATTTTAACCACAGTAATCTGTGTCTGAATTTGCCTTTTTTGCCAAGGGGTCTGTTTATGAGATGTTACTATATTAGAACAATTAATTAGTGTCGAAAATTGTGGTGCTGGAAAAGTACAGAAGGTCAGGCAGCATCCGAGGAGAGGAAAATTAACGTTTCCAGCTTAAGCCCTTCATCAGGAACGTGGGTCGGGGGAAGGGGGCTGAGAGATAAATAGGAGGGTGGGGGTGTGGCTGGGGGATTAATTTGTTAATTAGTAATGGATACTGTATCTATTACTCAGTTAAGCTTTCCAATAGTTAAGTTATTCTAAATTCCTCTTTCTTTAGTTTGTATTTTAACTATAGTATTTAAATAAATTGTGTTTTGCTTAATGTCGAGTAATTTGACCAGTCATATCACATCCGGAACACAGTACTTCACATCTGCCTTTAAAATACAAAAATGTTAGGACCGAGGCTACCTTCTTAAAATATTTTGAGAGGGTCTGGTCTCATCCATAGCACTACCTGATGATTAATTCACGTACCAAGTAGATGGGGGGACACTGTGGTCAAACATGTCAGGACTCAGCTTATTTTCAACTCCTGATCCTCTGGAGCTATTGTATGGAGATGGTTGAAGGGCAAAGTGTGGTTCTCTGATGGTTCTCTGATTCTAACTATTTTGCTGTATTCTCTCCTGCCCACACGCTCCAGCCGGTTTCGTAACAGTTTCTGCCCTATTGTTGTTAGAATACTGACTGGACTCACAAACACTTAACATTCACCTGTACCTGTGTTCTTTTTTTGTTTTTGCCACTGTTTACCTACTATTTACTATCTATACTACTTAACTCTGTGATCTGCCTGTATTGTTTGCAAGACAAAGCTTTTCATTGTGCCTCGGTACACGTGACAGTAAATTCAATTCCTGCCAGGAACATAAAAAATAGGAGCAGAGTAGACCGTGCAGGCCCTCAGGCCTACTTCGCGTTCAATATGACTAAGGTTGATTTTCAACCTTACCTCCTCTTGTCCATATCACTAAATTCCTTGAAAAGCCAAAAAGTAAACACATCAGCTTAAAGTATATTTAATGAAAGCTTCCGGCACTTTCTGAAGGTGAGAGTTCCAAAGGCCTAAAAATCTTTTGAGTATGAAATTTCTCCTCAGTGCAGTCTGAAATTATTGACTACTTATCATTGGACTGTTGCAGATTTCCTAGGCAGAGGAAACAACGTCTCAGCATTCACATTGTAAAACTCCTTCAGAACATCTACCACATCTGCTGCTACTATATGGTGTGCTCTCTACAAGGAAGAACAAACAGAGACTGTGAGGCTGCTTTGTGGAGAACCTCGCTCAGAGCACAACCAGCCTATCAACCTTCCATTTGCTGTCATGCTAATATCTCTGTCTTAGGCCTGCTGCAGTGCTCTAGATAGGCAAAATCCAAACTGGAAGAATAACACTTAATTTACAGATCAGTCACTTTTCAGCTTTTTGGACTCAACATTGATTTATATTTAAGTTCTTACATGTCAGTTATCAGTACTTTTGGCAGTACAAATTTGATGGGCCTGTTCTGGACCAGACCAGACCCCCTCAAAATCGGGATGGGACCATTCGCTGCCACCGATTAGCCACTGCCCTTTCACCGCCAAGGACACTTTGCCACCGCCCATTGGCCACCGAGGACGATTCGCCACCGCAAGTGTTTGTAACTCATTTTTATGTATAAACCAATAAAATTATATTTATTTCACCTTTTTTTAAATCAATATGTACTATGTTGCTGTATAAATAAAGGGGACTGAGAAGTATGAAAGAACAGGCGGGAGGGAAAACAATCAGTACGTATATATATTTCCGGTGGCGAATAGTGTCCAGAGGTCAAACGACCCCAGTGGAGAAACACTGGTGGCGAACTGGCAGTGGCTAATCGGCGGTGAAGGTGCTGCGGCGAATCATCACCAACCCCTCAAAATGTATTATGAAGTTACCCTAAACATGAACTTTTTATTTTAAAGTTAAATGTGAGGTCTTGTGTTCCAGATGCAACTCGAATGGTCCAACTACTCAACGTTAAGCAAAACATAATTTATTCAAACACTATAGGTAAAATACATCAAAATAACAAAGAGTGTAGAGTACCAACTTTATTGCAAAACTTGATAGAATAATAGATACAGTAAGTATTACTAATTAACTGTTCCAATATAGTAACATCCCATTAACGCAGCCTTGGTGAAAGGCATATTCAGAAAGACAGATTGCCTCACATACAGTTCTCCAATCCAGGAGGAATGAACATCAAAAGACAATTCTGAGAGAGAGAGTGTAACAGCCAAGAGAGATTCACTGCCTTCCAAACCTGCTGAGACCTCAGCAACAATTGCTGTTGAAAATAAAAACTAAAAGTCATTAGCTCTGTGGGTGGGAGCTTGACCACACCCACTCAGGCTGCTTCTATTGTTCAGCCTCAGAAAAGAAAACCCAAGGCTTCACAACTTGTTCATCCTTTCATCGACCACTCTGCATCTGTCCCCTAATCTCTCTGTCTAAAAGAACCCAGATCAAAACACACTTCTTCAAGTCACAGAGCGTCATCACAAACCAGAGGCTTTCTTCTGTGCTATACACAGCAACTGAGCATCACTTTCAAGCCCCGTATTTGTTGCCTAATGAACTGAGTGACTTGCTGGGCCATTTTAGAGGGCAGTTTAGAGTCTACAATATTGTAGTGAGCCTTGAGTCACATGTATGCCAAATCAAGTAAGGATGGCAAGTTTCTTAAACCAGTGAATGGAGCAAATGCATTTCTACAGTCAGCGTTCTTGACATAAACATTATATTCCAGATTTTGTTTCTCACGAGTTGATTTCAAACTCCAATGAACTGTCTTTGTATAACTTGGATGCATGGCTCCAGCCTGACCCTATGGATGCTTAGCCTTGTGGAATTATCAAAATGCATGGTCTCCCACAAACCTTCAACTCTATTTTGCTATCTGTTATCTCTTTGCTTCATGATAAAAACAAACAAAGTGCCTCCATCTCCAAGTATATCCTTCCTTAAAAATGGAGCACAGCACTGCACACAGTATTTCCTGGAATGGTCTCACCAAAGCCCGACACAATTGGAGCAAAACATATCAGTTCCTGCATTCTAATCTCCTTGTGATAATGGCCAACAAATGATTTGCCCACCACCTTCTGAAGGGCAATTAAGGATGGGCAGTAAATGTTGGCCTAGCCAGTGATGCCCATGTCCCATGAATGTATAAATAAAAACTGCTCACCATACCTGTATGCTAACTTTCTTGTAAAAGTTCCTTGTAGACCTTCCTTGTAAAAATATTTGTTTGTTTCATTCTCTCCTGGAATTTAGGCATCACCACCAATGCTGGCATGTAATAATCATCACTAATTGCTCTTGAACTTTGAGAAGTTTGTCCAACCATTGCAGAGGCTACTTAAGATTTATGTTACAAAAATAGACATTGCTGGAAAAACCCAGCAGCTCTGGCAGCAACTGCGGAGAGAAATCAGAATTAATACTTCGGGTCCAGTTACCTTTTTTCAGAATCCATCTTCTGTTCTAAAGAAGGGTCACTGAACCCGAGACGTTAAATCTGATTTCTCTCCACAGATGCTGCCAGACCTGCTGAGTTTCTCCAGCGAAGTCTGTTTTTGTTTTTGTTTCTGATTTCTAGCATCCACACTTCTTTCAGTTGTTTTGATGAGATTTAAGCTATACTCCCTTGCTTTCTCTCATCATCCTAACTTAATTAGCCAAACAGTATTTGCTAACTTCCAAACCATTGGAAATGCTCTAGAATCTAGGTACTTTAGAAAATCAGAGCCAGTTATTTCACTATCTCTGGAGCGACATGTTTTAGAATCCTTAGGGAATTAGATCCTGGTAACCAGTTAGATTTCAGTTCCTTAAATTTCTACAAAGCTTTTACTCTGCTGATACTGATTACCTCAAGTGCTATGCCTCTTTCTAGCCCCTTGGATACCCTCTATCTATAGTATGTAACTTGATTACTCCACTGTGAAGACAGACAAATTATTTGTTAATGTCTCTGCTATTTCCTCAATTGCCATGATAATTTGTCATGTTTGCTCTTCTAAGCAATGTTTGCTTCCTCGACACTCCTTTTGACACACTTAGACAAGATCTTACAGTCTATTTTATTTCCTTGTTGGTTTACACACATTTTTTTAATCAACTTTCATTGGCCCTTTGCTGGTTTCTTAAAAAATCCCCAGTCCTCAGGTTTCCTACAATTCTTTATCACATGATAAGTTTCATGTGATATTTTAATCCTTAACATCAATAGTAAATCATGAATAGATCTCTATTCCTAATTTTATCAGTGATGTGGAGGAGCTGGTGTTGGACTGGGATGGACAAAGTTAAAGATCACACAACGTCAGGTTATAGTTCAACAGGTTTATTTGGAAACACGAGCTTTCGGAGCGCTGCTCCTTCATCAGGTAGTTTATCAGGATTTTCCATGAAATATATTTTGTTGAACATTTAAATAGCTTTTCGAATGTTTTGATTTTATTAATCACTCATTCCCTTTTAGTCCATTCACCCAATCTTTACCTAAACGTTATCCAATTCTTGCCTCAAACCTCTGGAATTGATTTTGTTTAAGATTAAAATTCCTGTTTGGGAGCGGAGCATGTTATTTTCAGATCTAATGTGGAATTCAATCATACTACATTATGATTAGGTATTCTCTACAAATCTTTTACTATGTGATTACTAATGAGGCCAGGCTATTTGCGCAATACTAGCACTAAAGGGGCAGATTGGCAAAATGGCTGTCGGACATAGAAGGCTAGATCAAATAGATTCATTGTTGTAGTGATGAAGTGATTCAATGCACTTTATTCAGTTTGAAATGGTAAGTGAAACATCCACCGAATAGGACAAATCCTTGGAAATCATGCTCTTTGAATTAACGATGTATTTTGTAGAATGGATGGGTCAGTTGTGCAGGTAACCCAGAGGCAGCTGGAGGGTACATTTGTCATGCCCCAGTGACAGCCATCCTCAAACAGCAACTGAGGGCCGAGGCTAGGCCCAGGGATGAAAAAGGTGATACATCTTTGACAGCAACCTCATCACCCTCAGCTTCTCTGAGAGAGGGAACGCTTGTAGAGTTGGGCCTGGAAGCAAGAGCATAAGACCATAACATCTGGGTACAGAATTAGGCCATTCGACCCATTCGCATGGCTGCCCCGTTCTCCTGCCTTGATTCCTTTACCAATCAAAAACCTATCTATCTCTGTATTCAATACACTCAATGACTTGACCTTTACAGCCATCTGCAGCAATGAGTTCCACAGATTCACCACTCCCTGGCTGAAAAGAATTCCTCCTCATCTCAGTTCTAAAGGGTTATCCCTTCACCCTGATGTTGTGCCCTCGGGTCTTTGTCTTTCCTGTTGGCGGAAATGTCTTTTCCATGTCCATTCCATCCAGGCCTGTCAGTATTTTTCAAGTTTCATTCAGATCTCCTTCATCCTTCTAAACTCTATTGAGTACAAATCCAGGATCCTCAACCCTTTTTCATGTGGCAAGCTCTTCATCCCCAGGATCATTATTGGAAACCTCCTTCAAACCCATTCCAATGCTCAGACATCCTTCCCTAGATAGCAGGCCCAAAACTGCTCACAATATTCCAAATGCAATCTGATCATAGCCCTGTACAGCGTCAGCAGTACATCTCTGCTCTTGTACTCTAGCCCCCTTGAAATGAACACTAACATGTGTTTGGCTTCCTAACTAGCAACTGAACCAACCTGTTAATCTTAAGCAAATTGTGAGCTAGGACTCCCAAGTCCCTTTGTGCCTCAGATTTCCAAAACCTTTCCCTATTTAAAAAAAATAGTTTAAAGCATTATTGTTCCCACCAAAGTTTCATACTTTCCCACATTGCATTCCATCTGTCACTTCTTTGCCCACCCTGCTAGTCTGTGCAAGTCCTTCTGCAGTCTCCCTATTCAACACTACCAGTTCCTCTACCTATCTTTGTATCTCAGAAATGCTCTCTATGAACTCAGTCTCCTAACAAATTAACAGATTAATTTGTCCAATCTACATGAAGGATAAAATCTCCCCTTTTTAAAGTCTATCTTTCTTACAGTTTCCAAATACTTATTGATTTCTACTCAATTCTCCAATATTGCTATTGCTTGGGGGCTCAGCAGTGACTTCCTTCATTTACCATTTCTTCTCTCCTCTCAAAATGATACCTTTATTTACCAAACTAAGATAATTTTTCTCTACTGTATGGGTCACATGTTTTAACAATATCTGTTGTTCCAATCGTTCTGTCCTTCTGAAATTTTGAATATTTAGACTCCTGCCTAAGTCAGCTTTCACCCACAGCTCAGTAATTGCTATTATCTCATACTAAATCATATATTTTTGCTATCATTTGATATATTTGGTTGTGGATGCTGTGAATATTAAGAGAAAGAACTTTTTACTCTATTGTTTTACCACTTTAGAAGACTCTGACCTTATTTGCTAGCATTTTCTTACTTTATGCCTTCCTGTTACATTGTGGTTCAGCATTACCGATACAACTAACCTAGATTAGAACCTCGATCTGAGTTTTTAACAGCACTGTATCAGCTCAAATGAAGCCCTCCCTCCACCATTTACTATTTGGCTTGAAGCACCTTCTATAGCCCCAGTTATATGATTCATAAGGACATTATTCCAACACGGTTAAGATGAAAACTGTCCCAGTGTTACAGCTGTCACTTGCCATATTCCTGATGCCAGTACCCCAGGAGTTGAAATCTACTCCCACACTAACCTTTGAGCCAAGCATCCACTTTCTCTGATATGATACAAATTCAGTTATGGATCAGGTAGAAATTCACAATTTGATACCTTCATGGTTTCCAATTTAGCTCATAGATGCTCAGACAGCCTTAGCAGAAGCCTTTTACCATTCCTCCCCATGTCTTTGATACCCATTTGTATCACAACAACCAGATCTATCCCTTTCCACTCCAAGTTCCTCTCCAGCCCCGAGCCGATATCTGTAAATGTTGCACTTGGCAGCCAGTACAGCCTGCAGAACTTGTCCTCAGTTGTGGAGATCAGTGTCTACCCGTCTTGCAAGAGATGGAGGGTGGTAGTGGAGAGTTGTTTTTGCACTTGAGGCTGTGACCAGTGGTGTCCATTGTTGTTTGTCATTTATAAAAATGATTTGGATGAGAGTTGAGGACACATGGTTAGAAAGTTTACAGATGACACCAAAATTGATGGTATAGTGGACAGTGAAGAAAGTTACCTAAGATTACAGAGGGACCTTGATCAATTGGGCCAATTGGCCTGGAATTGGCAGATAGAGTTTAATTTGGATAAATGTGAGGTATTGCATTTTGGTAAAATGAACAAGGGCAGGATTTATACAGATAATGGTAGGACCCTGGGAGTGTTGACAAACAGAGAGTGACCTAAGGGTTCAGGTAGATAGTTCTTTGAAAGTTATATCACAGATAGACAGGGTGTTGAAGAAGGTGGTTAGCACGCTTGCTTTCGTCGGTCAGATCATTCAATGTAAGAACTGGGACGCCATGTTTCACTTGTACAGGACATTGGTGAGGCTACTTCTGGAATACTGTGTACAGTTCTGGTCACCCTGTTATAGGAAGGATATTATTATTGAGGAGAGTTCAGAAAAGATTTACCAAGATATTGCCAGGAACAGAGGGTTTGCATTATAGAACATGGAACATAGAACATAGAACATAGAAGAATACAGCGCAGTACTGGCCCTTTGGCCTCGATGTTGCGCCGATCCAAGCCCACCTAACCTACACTAGCCCACTATCCTCCATATGCCTATCCAATGCCCGCTTAAATGCCCATAATGAGGGAGAGTCCACCACTGCTACTGGCAGGGCATTCCATGAACTCACGACTCGCTGAGCAAAGAACCTACCCCTAACAACTTAATTTAAAGCTATGCCCCCTT
>NC_057715.1:105850595-105862415 GCF_004010195.1 Chiloscyllium plagiosum | reverse complement strand
AACGAACTCGAGCTATAGCTTTCCCATTCAATATCTGGAAAGTTAAAGACCCAATGACAACCACCCTATTACTTTCACTCTTCTCTTGAATCATCCTCGCAATCGTTTCTTCTACGTTTCTAGGACTATTAGGAGGCCTGTAAAATACTCCTAACAGGGTGACCTCACCTTTCCTATTCCTAACCTCAGCCCAAACTGCCTCAGATGGCGAGTCTTCATCCATTGTCCTTTCCACAGCTGTAATACTATCTTTGACAAGCAATGCCACACCTCCCCCTCTTTTACCCCACCTCTGACTCTACTAAAACATTTAAACCCTGGAACCTGCAACAGCCAATCTTGTCCCTGTTCTACCCATGTCTCCGTAATAGCCACAACATCGAAGTCCCAGGTACCAACCCACGCTGCAAGTTCACCTACCTTATTTTGTATACTTCTTGCATTGAAGAATACACACTTCAAGCCACTTTCCTGTTTACAGGCACCCTCCTTTGAAATTGATGCCATGTTCCTAACCTCCCTACACTCCAGGTCCTGCACCCTAAAGCTACAGTCTGGGTTCCATGCCCCTGCAGAGTTATAAGAAGAGGCTGGATAGATTGGAACCTTTTTCACTGGAGTATAGGACATTAGCGGTCATAGATATGATTAAGAGCAAAGGGCTTTTCCCTAGGGCAGGGGACTTCAAAACAAGAGAGCATATTTTTAAAATGAGAGGAGAAAGATTTAAAAGAGACCTGAGGGGCAATGTTTCACACAGAGGGTGGTTCGTATGTGGAATTAATTGCCAGAGGAAGTGGTAATGCAGATATAGTTACATTTAAAAGATATTTGGACAGACGCATGAATAGGAAAGGTTTAGAGGGATATGGGCCAAATGCAGGCAGATAAGACTAGTTTGATTTGGGAACCTTGATGGCATGGACAAGTTGGACCAAAGGGCCTGTTTCCGTGCTGTATGACTCTATTACTCTCAAGCTCTATGAATTTTTGTCCTTTGGGGATGCTTTTTAAAGACTGACAGATGGTCAGGCAGTGCTTTCGAGAAGTTTAGGGGGGAGATTTCAGAAAATCGATTCTAAAAGATCCGGCGATGCAGTCACTAGCTGTGGGAAAGAGAAAGATGCAGAATTTCCACACCCCCAAGAACAATTAAAAAAAGTGGCCATTGTGTAAAATACGTTCAAGAGGTACAATAGAATAAAATCAATAGACACACCACATTTCTGACTGCTTCTATTTATAAATTTCCATCCTTCCCCTTCTCAATTGTTGAGGTTAATTTTCTCACAGCCATCACTCTTTGCTGCATTCAACTGAACGGTTCAGAGTGACTCCTTTCTGTGTGAATGTAGTGGAAAGATGAAGTATTCTGTGACAGGTTGCGGGGCTCTAAGGGAAAATGGTTTCAACCTTCAGATCATGATTCATCCATGGATCATTCGCCAACATTTCCACCATCTTCAGGGTGATGTTAGCACTAAACATATCTTCCCCTGCTCGACCCTTTCAGCATCCAGAAGGGACCTTCACAACACCTTATTCTGCTCCTCAGTCACCATTAAAGCCTTCAGTGTAGTACAAGTTTCATTTAAATCACAGTGGCATAACTGAGTACATTACTCTCACATCAGTGAGAGAGTGAACTCCAGTCTAGGATGGGCATGTGAAGATAGAAGTCTTAGACATTAGAGAGCTGCATTTAAATAAATGGAGTGTTCCAGTACATATGGAACATATTAGAGCAAGATCCTTAAAGGTAAGAAGCAAGCAGCCTTGGGGACACTGTATGTGCAGATACCCGTATCCTAAGATACACCAGACTGGTATCTTAATGTGCAGGTAGCAGTATTGGCTTAAAGCACAAGATAAAGCTTATAGAGCCCTTCTATCCAAACACAATAGGTGCATCTCTTATCCTTTCATCACCTCCCACCTCAACATCCATAGTCTCAGATAATCCTCTGAAGTGAGATTGGAATTTCTTTGTGTTTGCATCAATTAGCATAATACATTCAATGTTCATTACGTGGTCATTTTTAACATTGGAAGGGACAAATGTAGACTGGGTGACCCCTTTTTTTAGTCATCACTATTCACTCTTCAAGCATGAGTTTGAGATTTCAGTTGCTTGTCATTTCAATTCTCTACCTTGCTCCCATGCTGACCTTTCCATCCATGTGCCTACTACAGTGTTCCCATCATAGAGTCATTGAGAAATGCAACAAGGAAACAGATCCTTCAATCCAACTCATCCCTGCTGACTAGATATCTTATCCTAATCTTGTCCCGATTCGGAGATGCTGGTGTTGGACTGGGGTGTACAAAGTTAAAAATCACACAACACCAGGTTATAGTCCAACAGGTTTAATTGGAAGCACACTAGCTTTCGGAGCGATGCTCCTTCATCAGGTGATTGTCCCAGTTGCCAGCATTTGGCCCATATCCCTCTAAACCCCTCCTATTCATATACCCATCCAGATGCCGTTTAAATGTTATAATTGTACCAGCTTCCACCACCACAGCTCATTTCATACACGCACCACCGTCTGCATGAAAAAGTTGCCCCTTAGGTCCCTTTTATATCTTTCGCTGCTCACCCTAAACCTATGCCTTCTGGTTTTGGACTCCCCCTCCCTGGGGAAAAGGCCTTGCCTATCCATGCTCCTCAGAGGATAAGAACTGCACCTCCTGCATTTGGATAGAAGGGCTCTTATCTTGTGCTCCTCATGATTTTATAAACTGCTATAAGGTCACCCCTCAGCCACCGACACTCCAGGGAAAATAGCCCCAGTCTATTCAGCCTCTCCCAGCAGCTCAAACCCTCCAACCTTCTTGTAACATCCTTGTAAATCTTTCCTGAGCCTGTTCTAATTTCATAAATCCTTCCTACAGGAGGGAGATCAGAAATACATGTAATTCTCCAAAAGTGGCCAAACCAATGTCCTGTACAGCCGCAATACCATAGGTCAGAGCATTGAGGACAGAAGTTGGGATGTCATGTTACAGCTGAACAAGACACTGGTAAGGCTCTATATAGAGTGCTACACAGAAGTCTGGTTACCTTGCTGTAGAAAGGATGTTATTATACTGGAGAGGGTGCAACAAAGATTTACAAGTCTTTTCTTGAGGGTAGGGGAGTTCAAACCTTGACAGCAATTTTATAAAGTGAGAGGAGAAGGATCTAAAAGTGACCCAAGGAAGTGGTAGAGATGAGTACAATTACAACATTTTAAAGACAATTGGACAAGTACATGTATAGGAAAAGTTTAGAGGGACATGGACCAAGTAGGAAAATGAGACTAGTTTAGCTTCGGAAACCTGGTTGGCATGAACGTGTTGAGCCGAAGGGTTTGTTTCTGTGCTGTGTGATTCTACGACTTGAGGAACAGCACCTGATCTTTCAACGAAGCACCCGATAATCTTCAGGGCTCAGCATTGAATTCAAAGACTTTAAATCATAATCTCAGCTGCAATCTTGTATGCTTTGTTTTTTTTTTCTTTTTGTCTTTCCTTTTTATTTTTTGCTTTTTCCTTTTGATCATTGGATTGGCCTTGTGTTTCTTTCTCACCTCTTTGCAATCAGATGATCACTAACAGGCGACACAGTGGCACAGTCGTTAGCACTGCTGCCTCACAGCACTAGAGACATGGGTTCAATTCCTGCCTCGGGCAACTGTCTGTGTGGAGTTTGCATATTCTGTCCGGGTGCTCCGGTTTTCTCCCATAGCCCAAAGATGTGTAGGTTAGGTGAATTGGCCATGCTAAATTGCCCGTAGTGTTAGGTGCAGGGATAAGTGTAGGGGAATGGGTCTGGGTGGGTTGCTCTTCGGAGGGTCAGTGTGGACTTGTTCGGCTGAAGGGCCTGTTTTCACACTGTAAGTAATCTAATCTATTCAAGCCTTGTTTAGAGACAACCTTTGTTTTCTTAGAATACTCGCTACCATTCTCCATAGTTGTAGTATAAGGAAATATTTTACTGTTTAATTTCTCCTGCCCTTCACCTTATCCTAGACTTTTCCTTTCAATCTTCCAGCCTCTCTCTGCACTTTTACTGGGTCGAACATTTCCACCCTTTTTGTATTCTGATCATCTGATTTTGATTGAGACATGAATATAGGAGAGTTGATCAGTAAATTCACAGATCTTGCAAAAATTGGTAGGGTAGTAAATAGTGAGGATGATAACCTCAGATTCAGATGGGCTGATCAGTGCCAAATGCAATTCTGCCAGATAAATGCCAGATGATACACTGGGGTACAAGGCAAGGGTATATATGATGAGCAGTAGGACCCTGGGAGGCACCAGGATTTAGATGGACCTTGGTGTGCATGTACACTGGTCCTGTCAGGTAGCAGGACAGGTGGATGAAGTGGTTAAGAAGGCCTATGGGATACATGCCCTTATTAGCCAAAGCATGGGGTTTAAGAACAAGGAGGCCACAGTTTGAGTATTATGTACAGTTCTGGAATCCACATTGTAGAAGGAGTGTGATTGCATTGGAGAGGATGTGGGGAAGATTTATTAAGTTGTTGCCTGGAATGGAGAGTTTTACTTATGAAGAGAGATTGGACAAACTGGGTTTGCTTTCCTTAGAGCAGAGAAGACTGAGAGGGAACATTTTTGAAATGTATAAAATTATGAGAGGCGTAGACAAGAAGGAACTGTTCCTCTTGATGGAGGGATCAATGACCAGAGGACATAGATTCTAGGTAAAGGCAGAAGCTTCAGAGGAGAAGTGAGGGAAAATTCTTTCACCCAGACAATGGTGGGAATTACTGCCTTTAAGGGTGGTAGAGGTGTAAACCCTCATTATATTTAAGAAACATTTCGATATGCACTGTGATGCCAAGGCATACAAGGCTATGAGCTAAGTGTTGAAAAATAAGATTAGAATAGCTATGTGGTTGCTTTTGACTGACACAGATCTGATGGAGCAAAGGGCCTTTATCTGTGCTGCTGATCTCAATCACTTGAAATATTAACTCTGTTTTGCTACTTCCTGACCTACTTAGTAATTTCAGTATATTCTCAATTTTCTTCCAAACTCATGATCTGTATGACTGAAAGGGATAAGGCCAACAGAGAGACATGGCAACACCATTACCTATGAGTTCCCCTTCAAGCCACACGCCATCTTGATGCAAAAATATATCGCCGTTCCTTCACTGTCACGAGGTCAAAATTCTGGAATTCCATTCCTAACAGCGTTGTGGTTGTCGCTACATTCCAAGGAGTACAACAATTCAAAGGATTCAAGGCTCACCAATACCTTCTCAAGAGAAATTATAAATGAGCAACAAATACTGGATTAGCTAGTGATACCCCACCTCTTCTGAAAGAATAAAATTAAATCTCATCTCATTCACACTCACCAGCAAGTGATAATATGTATTTATTTTTGTCTCTTTGCTCAGTACAATGTTATTCTTGTGCCTTTTTTCCTTTCATATTCCCAAAATGTACAACCTATGCAGATAGTTCAGGAACATTAATAGTAAAAACACGTAGAGCCATTAAAATGTGCAACATGGAAACACTTCTAGTCAAACTCCGTCTGCCAGCATTTGAGCCAGTATCCCTCTAAACCCTTGTTATTCATATACTCATCCAGATGCCTTTTAAATGTTGTAATTGTACCAGCATCTGGCAGTTCATTCCATACACACATCACCCTCTGTGTGAAAAGTTGCCCTTAGGACCATTTAAACCTTTTCCTCTCACCTTAAACCTATGCCGTCTAGTTTTGGGTGCCCCTACCCTAGGGAAAAGACCTTGGCTGTTCACCCTATTCATGCCACTCATGATTTTATAAACCTCTGTAAGGTCATTCCTCCACTTGATTTCACACTCATCACCACCAATTCAGATACTAAGACAGTTACTGATGGTGCATGTATCTGATATTACTGGGCAGTATACTGGCTGGTGAAACACTGGATACAAGTGTGTGTTGCAACCAGACATGAGGCAAGAGCACTTTTGGTTCATGCTTGAGTTTTGCTGTTCAGACCTGAGATGAGGACTTTTAAGCGGTCCAGCTACTGAAGCACACTGATTGGCATATGCAATAAAACATTGGGAAGTGCATTGGGAAACCTGTTGGAAAAGTTAAGATCAATGTCAAGAAACCTGAAGATGTCCAGCACCAACTTGATATAGCTTTCAAAGAATATGGTCCAAATTCCACGAGAGAACTGATGACCCACACCCTCTCCACACTTATCAAGACTTATTGGTACTCGCCTTGATGAGTAAAGACATTGAGTACAAGACCAAATATTTTATGATGGAGCTGTACATGAGATTAGTAATGTGCCGGCTGGAATACTGCAAGCAGTTCTGGTCATTACACTATGGGAAAGATATGATTGTACTGCAGAGAGTGTACAGGAGATTCATCAGAGGGTGCTTAGGCTGGAGTAATTCAGCTATGAAGAGAGACTAGACAGACAGGGGTTGTTTACCTCTGAGCAGAGAAGGGCTGAAAGGAATCTGATTGAGGTGTTGAAGTTAAGAGAGGCGTAGCTGGGGCAGATAAGGAGAAACGTTTCCCCTTAGTAGTGGAGTCAAAAACCCGGAGGCACATTTTGTACGTAAGGACCATGACATTTAGGGGGGATTTAGGGGGGATTCACCAAGAGAGTAATGGTAAAGTCTCTCCAGACAATAGGGCTGCTCTCCAATTAGAGAGATGACTGGTGGCCATGTAACCTCAGGAAAGGGGAGAGGTTAAGAAGGAGAGTTCATCATGGTAATCTCAGCTGGTATGGGAATTAAAGCCACACTGTTGGCATCAGTCTGCATCGACAACCAGCCATCCAGCCAACTGAGCTAACCAATACCCTACCCAGAGAGTGGTACAGGCAGGAACCCTCAAGATATTTAAGAACTATTTGGCTGAGCACTTCAAAAGCCATAGCTTACAAGGCCACAGGCCAAGTGCTGGAAGATGGGATTAGAATAGGTAGATGTTTGATGTTCAGTGGAATGCGATGGGCTGAAAGACCTCTTTCCATGTTGCAAAACAATTCTCTAACTCTATGATTTATGAACCCAACCAGGAGGCAGCTTCTGATGGTCAATGACTCAGCTTCCATTTCAGAATGAGTACTTCCCACCAAATTCTGCATACAATATTACAAATTCAGACTGATTTTGTACAAGGTTAGCTTGCCATGAGGAAAATTCAGACTAGTTAACATCAACACTCACAGGGACATGCAGAATATCATTGCATCCTCCAGGAGATTATCAGGATTGTCAAAACATTCTCCTGTGGAAATGGCCATGTCTGCATTGAGTACAAAACATAAAGATACCACTCATGTTCCCACCACTATCACTCCTTGAGAATCATTGTTGTTTCATGCCATCCGTGGTATAATGGTGCAGTCAGAAACCCAGACACTTAGACCCAGTGTTGCTTGAGGTTGTCTAGCATGGTCACCTATAGTCTCCTCCACCGACAGTCAGAAATCTTCCACCAGCATTCTTTTAAGTTCATTCACAGAATGTGAACATCGTTGGCTGAGCCAACATTTATTGATCATGGTTAAGTTCAGTATTGAAGGTAGACAACAGCCACTTTCTTGAACCACAACAGACCATACCATGGGAAATGCACTCACAGTGCTGTATGTACTCTTTAAAACTCTTCTAAACAGTTACCCTGTGAATATGCTGACAACCACAACAGGGTTGCAGATATGCCTTTGATTCGAGGAAAGGGGTTTATGAATCTGTGATAGACGAAATGATATAGAATTCACAATGTTTCCAGCAACACATTTTCATGCTTTTTATAACCATGAGAATTATGGTTCACATGAAACATTTGTCTTAATTCCACAAATCTTAAGTTAAATTTTGCATTTAAAATTATGTTATTGAAAAAATGATAGTAAAAGAAAGATAATTCAGTAAATAAAATAAAATATTAACAAAATGTAATTAGCACTTTAGTTTCATTTTTTCCACCTCAAACATGAATAAATATATTAATTTTGATTTTTCACAAATGCAAATTCTACCTGAGACACTTGGCCATTTGAATTTAGTTACAGAAGTTTTGGATTCTACAGAAGTTTTGGTTTTAGGATTTTTTTTAACATAACAGACTCTTTAAGAGCTGATCCTTAGCCTGAGTCACCATCGTGTGTCTTTTCCCTCTTTCAGGTATCTCAGGATTCCTTTAGGGTTGTTCAATCAATAGAACCATCAGCACATCAATGGCTTGCTCTCTCATATTTCCTGTGGCAACATGGCTCCCATTAGATTTGTACTGCACACGTATTCATGGGTTCCAAACTGGAGCTGTGAACAATGTCATCAATAGATAGCCCTTGTTGTTGAATTTTTAACAAGGTACAGCCACGAAATGTAGCTGGCAGAGCGGACTATGGCAGAATGAAGACACCAATCCAGCTATCAGGATGCCAGGCTTTGAACTGTGAGCTCCAATGCCTGCAGTGTCATGGCCACAGACCTTTTCCCCACATCACGTCCTGACACATCAAACTTAATTGCAACATGTACGCGTTTTGTTCAAACAGGAGATATCACCAAATGTTGACTATGGACTGAAATTCAGTGATTGTCTGCAGAGAAATTCTGGAATGTCACATGTGTACAGTGCTGAAAATGTGTTGCTGGAAAAGCGCAGCGGGTCAGGCAGCATCCAAGGAGCAGGAGAATCGACGTTTCAGACATCTGCAGTCCTCACTTTCTCGACATGTGTACAGTGTCAAGAAAGCCTCAAATGGAAAAATTGAAACTTCAAAGATAAGTAGAGGCTAACTAACCAAGCCTCCTCTCTGGAGAAGGATATTTCCTGCAGATACGTGTGTGCTCCCTTCCAGCGTTACACAAAACTGGGTGTAGTGGCTGGAACCAGGTGGATATTATTAACCGTGAGGTTGGAGTTGTTAACCTGGGCCAGTCAGGGAGCCCTGGCTGACAGATATAAACAGAGGATATTTTCACGGAAAGGTGAGCGCCGCAGGGAGTGGAGTGTTTTATTTCCCCCTCCAACTCTATTTTGATTTAATCCCTGACCTCTCCTTCACTGTTTGATCACACAGCATTGCCCTTTGATGTGAAGGGCACTACTTGTCACAGGCCACTCGGATGTTTTCCTATCTTCCTGGTGGTGGAATTTGAATAAAGATTCGTGCACTTTGTGTCTTTCACTGTGTCTCACACCTGTACACAAACCATGAGTGCTGGGGCAAAAATAAGCACTACCGCACTTAGGTGGTAGTGTAGGGGTTAAAATAATAAAAAATAAACAGAGGATATTTTCACGGAAAGGTGTGCGCCGCAGGGAGTGGAGTGTTTTATTTCCCCCTCCAACTCTATATTGATTTAATCCCTGCCCTCCCCTTCACTGTTTGATCACACAGCATTGCCCTTTGATGTGAAGGGCACTGCTTGTCACTGGCCACTCGGGTGTTTTCCTATCTTCCTGGTGGTGGAAACTGAATAAAGATTCGTGCACCTTGTGCCTTTCACTGTGTCTCACACCTACACACACACAACATGGGTGCTGGGGAAAAAATAAGTACGACCACAGTTAAACGGTAGTGTGGGGGGTAAATAAAATAACATATAACTAGGAGATTGGGTTGTGGGCATTTGCACTCCCTTTTAAAAAAGAAAAAAGAAATAAAGGGGATATTTTCACAGAAAGGTGGACACCGCAGGGAGTGGAGTGTATTATTTCCCCCTCCAACTCTATTTTGATTTAATCCCTGCCCTCCCCTTCACTGTTTGATCATGCAGCATTGCACTTTGAGAAGGGCACTGCTTGCCACTGGCCACTCAGGTGTTTCCTTTCTTCCTGGTGGTGGAATATAAATATCTACACACTTGTTGTTCTTCAAAAAAGAAAGGGGATTCAGAATCTCTTCAATTCAGGCACTGACTCTGAGCTGGCTGGCCACAGCCAGTGTATTGCACACAAGTAATTAAAGGGTGACTTGGTGACAGGTTACTGGCTTTTGTACAGTTATTTCACTGTGGTTCTAAGAGAACTTCAATCTGATCTGTGTGTTTAATGGCTCATTGTCTTAGTGTGTGGACTAGTGTATGCTGTGAAGGTCACCATTTGAGAATGGTCATTAAACACCCCTGGACTGCAAGTAGAGAACTGCACTCTCTCATTCTGTTTGTGGCATGAGGTATCACTGTGGTTAGCACTGCTGCCTCATGGTACAAGGATCCATAGTATGATTCTACCTTCGGGTGACTGTCTGTCAGGAGTTTGCAGTTTTGCACCTGTCTGCTCCAGTTTCCACCTATAGTCCAAAGATGCACACATTAGGTTCATTGGCCATGCTAATTAGTCCCGTAGTGTCCAGGGTTATGCAGGTGAGATGGTTTAGCAATAGTAAATGCAAGGTTACGGGAATAGGGTAAGAGTCTGGGCTGGATGCTCTTCCAAGGGTTGACATAGACTTGAAGGGCCAAATGGCCTCATCCCGCACAATAGGGATTCTATGTGTGCTGTCAACCGTCCACCACTGAAAAGATTCAGGGCAAAGGATTTCTAACCAATGTAACCAGTTGACTAAGAAAACAAACAAAGAAACAAAATATGTGACCACAGTACATGTGCTACCAAAAGACAAAAATAAGACAAAAACTGAAATATGGAAAGGAAATGAAACAAAATGAAGGTGAAGGACAGAACTTACAGTCAGAGATCAGAAGGCTGTGAAGTGCTAATTGAAAAATGACATGCTGTTCCTCAAGGATACGTTGAGAGTGACTGGGTCAAGGCAGCAGGCTGAGGACAGAGAGATCCGCAAGGTATCAGGGTGGAGGGTTGAACTAACAAGTCACAGAAAGCTTGGGAACAAATATAATGGACTGAAGACAGGTGAACAGCAGACTGATAAGCAAACATACATTTGGTTCCTGTTACTTGGAGAGGATTTGGAATTATGAGCAGCAAATATTGGGCAATTGAAAGATTTGTACATTACTTCACTTGGAGGCACTGTTTAGAGTCTTGGACAGTTGTTACATCTCCTGTGCTTACATGGAACAGTGCCATAGATAGCTGGCATGGTGTTGGCGATTGTAAATGTTGAGAGGATGTTTCTCCTCATGGGAGAGTCAAGAACCAGAGGGTATAGTCTCAAAGTTATGGGCTGCCAACATAAGATTGGAATGAGGAGGAATTGTGATTCCTGGAGGATTGTGAGTCGTTGTAACTCCTTACCACAGAGAGCTGTGCAAGCAGAGTCTTTGTGTATATTTAAGGATGAAACAGATATATTATTGATCATCAGGTGAATCAAGGATTATAGGGAAAGGGCAGGAACATTAACATGAGGAATGTCGGATCAGCCATAATCCTATTTGAAGGTGGAATAGGTTCGAGAGACTAAATGGTCTAGTCCTGTTACTATTTCTTATGGTATTATTGGACATTTGGAGCAGGCTATGACATGCATAACCATCCTTTTGCAATTTTGAAAGGGATTGAGAGGGGAAGATGTGCTTGACAGTGGAGGTGGAGGAAATAATGGAAAATGATTATTACTGTTATAATGGACCAGGCCCGACCCCTCAAAACATTTTTGTAACAATGTAACTTTGCTATTTGTTTCAGGTAAGTGTACAGTGGATACTCCCAGAGTGAATTAGCTGGTCCGACTGCCAAGTTTTAAACAAACAGAATTTATTTACAAAATTACAGAGTGAAACACCACGAACCAAAAAATAGAATACCCAAATAACATATTCTATCCGAACACAACAGACTATCCTGACTTAAGACCATAAGACCATAAGACATAGGAGTGGAAGCAA
>NC_057715.1:105820333-105848090 GCF_004010195.1 Chiloscyllium plagiosum | reverse complement strand
CTTTATTACGAATGCTACAAGCATTCAGGTAAAGTGCCCTAATGCTAACTTTCTTATCGTTAGAGATATTGGAAGTCATAAGATGTCCTAAGTTATCCTTCCTTTTTGCTGCATTCCCAGTCTGTCTCAAGTTTAAATCTGCCTGCACATATGTTATCCTGCCGCTTATCTTTCCATTTAACTCCATGTTCCCTGTCGCTTTCACTTCCCCTTCTCCCCAACTCAGAAGTTTAAAGTCCTACTGACCACCCTATTTATCCTCTTTGCTAGAACATTGGTGGAGACCGTCCCAACGGTACAGATCCCCCCGGTTCCAAAACTGATGCCAATGCCCCATGAAATGGAATCCCTCTTTCCCACACCAATCTCTTAGCCACGTGTTTACTTCCCTAATTTCCTTATCCCTGTGCCAAATGGCACGTGGCTCGGACAGTAATCTGGAGATTATGACCCTTGAGAACCTGTACTTCAATTTCCTTCCTAGTGCTTGATAATCCCCAAACAGGTCCTCCACCCTAGCTTTGCCTATGTTGTTAGTCCCAACGTGGACCACAACAACTGGATCCTCCCCCTCCCGCTCCAATGTCCTTTCAAGCTGGTCAGAGATGTCCTGCACCCTGGCACCGGGCAGGCAACACACCATGCGAGACTTAATGGTGCTGTTCCAAAATACTTACCCAATAAACAAACCCCTTAGCACAAAAAATAAAAAAATGACACAAAATGCTTACAGGTTACAGAGTCAGAAGGGCAGAAGGAGGGAGAGAACCAGCAGCCTCTCTTCACACACACTGCTGGTGAACTGAACCAAGAACTCTAATCTAAATGAAGGCTGGCTACACAGCTAGCTGGTCAGTCCCATTTGATTATACCAGTTATTTTTTAAGACATGAAAGCCTTCAGCCAGAGGCATTACCTGTTCGGTGTAAACAAGAAGGGTCCCAATAAACCTTTCAAACCCAGCCTAGTTATAGCCGGCCAATTACCCCCTCTCTGAAAAAATCTCAAGGGCACAGTAACTTTGTGAAAGGACCCATTCGTGACACCTCCCCAACTTAATAAAATGAACAATTCATACCCAATGATGGCTTCAGTTTTCAAAACCCCAGAAAATCGTGGTTATTAACCTATAGCACACATATACATGCACTGACTATAAACATCCAAACATACACCGCTACATTCAGTTTCAGTCTGTGGTACTCCCATCATGAAATGCCGCCGTTTCTCATTTGAGTCTCGACAATGCACCAGCAATCACATTTTCTCATGCTGCCACATGCACAATTTTCACATTGATTGGCTGTAACAACAAGCTCCATCTAAACAGTCTGACATTTTTGTCCTTAAATTTCTCCCCAAACTTCAATGGGTTATGATCATTGTATATGATTGTCTCAGATGTGTTGCTGGTAATATGAACACTGAAATGTTTTACGCCAACACCAAGCTCAAAGTCTCCTCTCAACCATCGAATATTTCTGCTGATGAACTTTCAACTTCCTGGAGGAATATCCGATAGGTCTTTTTTATGTTCTCGTTGTCTTCCTGCAGGAGCACCGCACCAATACCCACATCACTAGCATTGATAGCCACCTTAAAAGGCTTTGTGTAATTAGGTGTAGCTAATACTGGGGGCAGTGATCAACACAGCTTTCAGGCTGTCAAATGCCTATTGACAGTCCAATGTCCACTGAAACTTCTTGCCTTTCTTTAGCAGTTCAGTGAGTGGAGCTATCACACTGCGAAAATTCTGCAAAAACTTTTGATAAATCCAATCAATCCCAGGAACCATAGTATGACTCTTTTTGTCGATGGTATGGGAAACTTCCCAATTACCTTTGTTTTTGCTTTCCGTGGGGCCATTTCTCCATGTCCAATTACGTGGCCCAGGAAGGTGATTTGGGCTTTGGCAAATTTACTTTTAGCTAGGTTTACCGCCAAGCCTGCCTTCCAAAGTCAATCGAACAGGTCCGATAAATGCTGTAAATGTTCCTTCTGTGAGTTACTAAAAATCACCAGGTCATCAATGTACACCACACAGTTGAGTAATCTGGCAATGACCTTATGGTTAGTCTCTGAAACATAGCTGGAGCATTTTTCATACCAAATGGCATGACTTTAAACTGATAAAGTCCATGTGGTGTTATGAAAGCCGAAATTGCCTTTGCTCTTTCTGACAAAGATACCTGCCAGCAGCTTTGAGCATGGCTAACTTAGAAATGTAAGCTGCTTGTCCCACCTTTTCAACACAGTCTTCCAACTGCAGAATCGGATATGCATCAGTCTTTGTGACTGCATTGACCTTGCGATAGTCCACACATAACCGTTAGGTACCATCTGGCTTCAGCACCATGACTATAAGTGAGAACCAGTCACTGTAACTCACTTCAATTATGTCACCTTAGAGCATGCGTTCAATCTCCGCCAACTTTAACGGGTTCTGTCTATAAGGACATTGCTTAACATTAACAGCACCTCCTTTATCTACATCTTGCACAATTAGGTTAGTATTTCCCAGTCTATTTCTGCATATCTCCCCATGTGATAGCAATAACTCTTTCAGGTCATTTCAATTTTTCTCAGAAAGGTAACTCAATAATTTATCCCAATTTTTGACAAACCCCTCATTGTCCAATTTAATTTGAGGAATGTCTGATTCAGAATCTTCTGAATTTGTTCTTGCCTCTGTGTTGGAACCAATAACACATTTTCCTCTTGCTTTCCTTCCCTGTCAAAATACCTTCTGAGCAGATTCACATGAAACATTCTCTGAGATTTCTTTCTATTTGGAGTCCCTATCAAGTAGTTCACCTCACTCAATTTCCTTTCGATTTGATAAGGTCCACTAAACTTTGCTTTTAAAGGCTCACCTATTACTGGAAGTAACATGTTGGACTATAATCATGTGTTGTGTGATTTTTAACATTGTACATCCCAGTCCAATACAAACACCTTCAAATCATACCTTATCTCCGATGGCAAAATTGTGAATCTTTGATTTCTTCTCTGCTTCCAATTTCATTGCATGCTGCAATACTTTTAATTGCTATCTAATCAACTCCCCAGCTCTATTTAAACATTCTGTAAAATTTGATACAAAGTCCAAATATGTAGTCTCTGAATTCTGATTTCCAATTTCTCCTTAATCAATTTTAATGGTCCTCTCACTTCATTCCCAAAAATTAATCCAAATGAACTGAATTTGGTCAATTCATTTAGTCGATGCATCTGATTGCAAAAAAAGCACAATCAGAATTCCCTTATCCCATACATCTGGATAGCTGGTCTATAAGCCCTCAACATGGTCTTTAATGTCTGATGCCATCTCTCTAGCACACCCTGTGATTCTGGAAGGTACGCAGTAGATTTGAATTGTTTTATTCCTAAGCTGTCCATAACCTCCTTGAATAGTTTAGATGTGAAGTTTGACCCTTGATCTGATTGTATTTCTGTGGTAAAAAAATTGAGTAATTGCTCTGCAATCCTTTTAGTTGTGATATTCCATAATGGGATAGCCTCTGGAAATCCAGTCAATACATCCATTATTGTTACCAATCACCGATTCCCACTTTTTATTTGAGGTAGGGGACCTACGGAATCAATTAAGACTTGTGTAAAAGGTTCATCAAATGCAGGAATAGGTATTAAAGGTGCAGGTTTTATTATTGCCTATGGTTTTCCGATTAGCTGCCATGTATGACATGTCTGGCAAAGTTCGACTCCTTCCTTGTGCAGTCCAGGCCAGTAAAAATGTTTTTGTATTTTAGCTTGAGTTTTTCTCACACCTAAATGACCCCAAGCAGTAGCTTATATGCCACTTGCAACACTTCCTTTCTATACCTCAATGGTAAGATAATTTGATGAATTTCTGCCCATTTCTTATCTGCCTAAATATGTGATAGTCTTCATTTCCACATTAAGACTGAATTTTTCAGATAATAACACTCAGGGATACATTCAGATTCCACTTCTTTATATGTCTTTTGATATAACTGCTTTAAAATGTCATCTTTCTGCTGTAACTCAATTAGTTTAGCTGAGCTAAAGATAATTGCATATTTTGGCTCCTGTTTTGTCTCAACTAACTGATCAACCATTGGGCGGCACGGTGGCACAGTGGTTAGCACTGCTGCCTCACAGCGCCAGAGACCCGGGTTCAATTCCCACCTCAGGCGACCTCCTGTGAGGAGTTCTCCCCGTGTCTGCGTGGGTTTCCTCCGGGTCCTCCGGTTTCCTCCCGCAGTCCAAAGATGTGCAGGTCAGGTGAATTGGCCATGCTAAATTGCCCATAGTGTTAGGTAAGGGGTAAATGTAGGGGTATGGGTGGGTTGCGCTTCGGCGGGTCGGTGTGGACTTGTTGGGCCGAAGGGCCTGTTGCCACACTGTAATGTAATGTAATCTAATCTAATCTAACCACAGTCTCTGCTAATGCCACTTAAGCTTTTTTATCTGAACCCTTTGATCTCTCCTGTTTTGATTGGTGGCTTTGTGACCTCGTTACCATACAATCAGGAAAGATCCCAGGATAAGAGTCATGCATTGCTGCAATTGCCTCTGTTTCCACTGGCTTTTCAACCACAATAGGCAGCACTCCTACTGGTGAATTAGCTATGTCATTTGCAAGGACAAATTGTATTCCTGGAACTGAGAGTTTGTCCAGTACTCCCACTACAAATTCTCTACTCTTTTCTGGACACTCTAATTTCACTTTACATAATTGAGCACCTTTTGTCTCACCATGAGTTCCCCTTTTCTGTCATCTACTCATCCTTCAGCATCACAGACTGAGAGGATCCTGTGTCCCTTAATATTATAACCTCTTTACCTGCTACTCCTGGCCTATGTGAATAAACTTTCCCTTTGCAGGTATAATTTCCAAGCAGATATGGTACTTCCTCCTTAACCAAACTCTGATCAGCTTGTACACTCTGATGCAGCTTTCTAGCTTCTACTGGCTTTTCTGTTACTATTCCAACAAAACTCCCAGGCTTGTCCTGTTTTCCTACATCTGGCTTTCTCCTAGCCCACCAACACTGTGATTTCATGCGGCCTACTTTATTGCAATGAAAATACTGGAGCTTTTTATCTTGTTTGTTCCCTGCAAGGATTTCCTTTTTACCCTGTGGTAATGGATGTAGGTTTGCTCACTGAGCTGAAAGGTTCATTTCCAGATGTTTTGTTACCTTACTAGGTAACATCTTCAGTGGACTTCATGCAAAGCAATGCTGAAAATTCCTGCTTTCTATTTATATGTTTGGGTTTCTTTGGTTTGGTGATGTCATTTCCTGTTATGATGTTATTTCCGATGGTGAAATCACTTCAAGTTCCTTTTCTCAGGGGGTAGTAGATAGGGTCTAACTCGATGTGTTTATTAATAGAGTTCCAGTTGGAATACCATGCTTCTAGGAATTCTTGTGCGTGTCTTTGTTTGGCTCGTCCGAGGATGGATGTATTGTCCCAGTCGAAGTAGTGTCCTTCTTCATCCATATGTGAGGATACTAGTGAGAGAAGATCATGTCTTTTTGTAGCTAGTTGATGTTCATGTATCCTGGTGGTTAGTTTTCTGTCTGTTTGTCCTAGTGTTTGTTACCCTGTGGTAAGTTCTCCCGATAATCTTCACCGAGATCTACCTTTCCCTTTCCACATGAGGATTTCTCTTTGCCCCAATTTCTATCTCTCACAGATTGAAATTGATTCAGGAAGGCAAACCGAGTTTTATGGATCAGCTCATAATCATCAGGCACTTCAGCTGCTAACCTTGCCATTTTACCTCTCTGCTCTTCCACATGAGTTCGCATTACTTCAGGCAGTGAATTTTTGAATTCCTACAAAATTGTTGTCTCTCTAAAAATGTTGTAGGTTTGCTGTATTTTTAAATCTCTTATCCACCTATCAAAATTACTTTGTTTGATCCTTTCAAACTCAATAAAGGTGTGATCAGGGTCCCTCCTTAGATTCCTGAAATGTTGTCTGTCTTCTGGCACAAGCTCATATGCACCTAAGATGGCTTTTTCACCTTCTTATATTCCTCAGATACCTCCTCTGATAGTGATGCAAAGAATTCACTTGACCTACCCACAAGTTTGGTTTCGATCAACAAAACCCACATGGTCACTGGCATTTGTTTAGCCACTTTTTCAAATGAGATGAAAAAGGCTTCTACATCCTTCACATCAAATTTAGGCGATATTTGAGCAGTTTCTCATCAGGCCTTTGGCTACCATGGGTTTGCTCAGCCTCACTCTCTTCCTCACTAAGCTTAACTTCAGCCTTCATTTCCATCCATTTAAGGTGACTTTCCTCTCTAAGTGTCATTTTCTGAAATTCAAACTCTCTCTCTTTTTCCTTGTCTTCTGCTAAAGCCTTTGATTTGTTTTCTTTCTCGTCTGCTTTTTATCATAACTCAAACTGTTTAATTTCTGTTGCCTTTCCTTATCTCTCATCTCTAACTCAAGCTGCTTCAATTTTCAAGTGAATTTTTACCATCTCTACAGATCCCGATGGTGTTTCCAGCAAATTTAAATACTGAGCTACTGCTGTAATCCTTTACCCTTTCCTCATGTTTTGAGGCAGTTCCAACCCCAGCCTGTCTGCTAGTTCCCAGAGTTTGGCCTTACCCACCTTTTGTAAAACCCTCAAGGTCACTTCTTCCACCCCCAGAAAACTCTTGGTGACTGAAAGAGCCATTGCTATCCCAGCGCTGTTTACCCAACCAAATCAACACCCAGAGTAAAAGACACTAACACCTACCCTCACTGCTTCCAAGTCCAAGCAATTCGAATTCCAAATACCAATCCCAGATGAGCTCCCAGTCTGTTACGGACCAGGCCCAACCCTCAAAACATTTTTAAGCAGGTAGCCCAGACTGTAACTTTGCTATTTGTCTCAGGTAAGTGTACAGTGGATACTCCCAGAGCGAATTAGCTGGTCCGGCTGCCAAGTTTTAAACAAACTGAATTTATTTACAAAATTACGGCATGAAACACAACAAACCAAAAATAGAATACCCAAATAACATATCCTATCCGAACACAACAGACTACCCTGACTCAATGATGCTATTCCAAAATACTTGCAACAGACCCAATAAACAAACCCCTCAGCACAAAGAGTAACAATGACACAAAAAGCTTACAGATTACAGAGTCAGAAGGGCAGAAGGAGGGAGAGAACCAGCAGCCTTTCTTCACACACACTGCTGCTGATCTGAACCAAGAACTCTAATCTAAATGAAGGCTAGCTACACAGCTAGCTGGCCACTCCCATTCAATTTTACCAGTTTTTTTTTAAGACATGAAAGCCTTCAGCCAGAGGTATTACCTGTTAGGGGTAAGCAAGAAGGGTCGTAATAAACCTTTCAAACCCAGCCCTAGTTGTAGCTGGGCAATTGCCCCGTCTCTGAAAAAATCTCAAGGGCACAGTAACTTTGAGAAAGGACCAGCTTTGTGATACTCTCATCATTAATGGAGATAAGGAAAAGGAGAGAAGAATGATGCAAAATTGAGAGAAGGTTAGAAGTTGGAAGAAGAGTTGAAATATCTTGCTGTACCTTGTGGCAATCCTCCTTATTATCTGCAGCTCCCCAATCTTTGTGTCATCCACAAGCTTACTAATCAAGCCAACTACTTTCTCCTCCAAATCATTTACATATTTTACAAATAACAAGGGACACAACACTGATCTCTGCAGAACACCACTGGTCACAGATCTCTAGTCAGAAAACACCCTTCCACCACTACTCTCTGTCTTCTATGACTTAGCCAGTTTTGTATCCATCTTACCTGCTCACCACAGATCCAATGTGACTTCATCTATTGTACCAACCTGCCATGAGGGACCTTGTCAAAGGCCTTGCTAAAGCAGATGTAGACAATATTGACCTCCCTCCCCAGATTTTTGATATGTTCTCAAAATACTCAATCAAGTTTGTGAGACATAACCTTCCCTGCTACTTACATATGCTACTGATTGCTAATGAGTCCATATTTTTCCAAACGTGAGTAAATCAATACTTTCTCTATCACTGACGTAAGGCTCACCAGCCTGTAATTACCTGGGTTATCCCTATTGCCCTTCGTAAACAAGGGAACAAGGTTGGCTATTCTCCAGTCCTCTGGGATATCTTCAATAACTAAAAAGAATGCAAAGATTTTGTAAATGCAATTTCCTCCCTCAGCATCCTAGGATAGGTCCCATTGTGCTTTTCAAAATGCCCAACAACTTCCCCTTTTATACTGACAATCATCAGAACATCAACATACCCCAATCTACAAAAGGAATACTTTTAGAATTTGGTTAGCCCAATGGAAAACACAGTGGTTTCTTCCAAATCTGTGACAATTCAAAAAATCTGTGAGCACACGCAACACAGAAAACTCCTATTTGCTCAGTAGAACAATGGCTCACTTAAATTCAATGCTGTAGTGATTTTCATTGGTTCTGATAGAGGACCGACTGTAGCAATCATTTTGTGCAGAACCGCATAGAAGAAAGCTGAGAGATATAATCAGGGGGAGGATTCCCAGCCAATGAGTGCAGAAGAAGGAAAACATTCAGAAATTACCTGCTGCACTATCAATAAATGTCCAGGTTATCTGCAAGACATATAACCATAGAATAATGAAGAACAAGAAACCTCTCACTTTCGTAAGTCCTACTGAGTCTGTTCATACAGGAAATCTGGAACTATGACCACAGAGCCACTGCAGCTGCAGAAACCCCACGTTTCAGCCCCTTCACTTTGGAAAGAAGTGCTAGGTCTTCACTGAATTAAAGACTAATGCAATATTTGTTTTTATAAATATCTTTTATCCTTAGTACTATAAATCGTTGCACATATATTTTGGATTAAAATTATCACTTTTACTTGAACTGTACAACAACAATTTTGCAATAAACTGAACTTAATATTGTTTAAGTATAAAGATGTGTAAATTGTAATTTTTCGAATTGAAACGCTCAAACTGAGAAGGGACTGAGTATAAAATCTTAGCTATTATACACTATTATACACTGGTGATGTGATGCTGTTAAGTTCAAAATCTGCTAATCAGATATAGAATAGAATCCCTACAGTGTGGAAACAGGCCCTGCAGCCCAACACATCCACACCGACCCTCCAAAGAGTAACCCACCCAGACCCATTCCCCTACTACTCTATATTTGCCCCTGACTAATGCACCTAACCTAAACATCCCTGAACACTAGGGACAATTTACCTAACCTGCACATCTTTGGAATGTGGGAGGAAACCTGAACAAGCTCACACAGGCACAGGAAGAATGTGCAAACTCCACATAGACAGTCACCAGAGGCAGGAATCAAACTTGGGTCCCTACCACTTTGAGGCAGCAGTGCTAACTACTGAGCCACTGTGCCACCCCATATATGTACGGGAACAAATCATAAATGGGTCAAAGTAAACTACTGCAGATGCTGGCGATCAGAAATAGAAAAAATAAAGTGCTGGAGAACCTCAGCAGGTCTAGCAGGTTTCTCTCTCCACAGACGCTGCTGAGTTTCCTCCAGCATTCTCTGATCGTCATATCATAAAAGGTGCTTGCATTTGAATTGAATTGCTTGATTCCACTCACAAAAGAATTGCCCAGGGTTGCTGATCAGATAACCATGCTGTGCATCAATTTGCATATCACATGACTTTGCTCATGATTTCAGTGTGTAAAAAGTCATTGTGCAATGTGATATTTCTTAAACTAACATGGCCATATCAAGTTAACTCTTAGACAGTGATACCTCATTTTATCAATTACTGATTTATACCCAAACTATAGGAAAGAGACCTGATCTGCTTACTGATGGGAGGGATCAGTTAGTTCAGTTGGCTGGATGGCAGGTTGTGATGCATGGGTTCAATTGCAGTTACTGGTTGAGGGTCCCATGAAGGTCCTGACACATTAAAGCTTGGGGCAACTGTCCCAAGGCACAATGGAGAAAGACCATTGCCTGAGGTCTTCCTGCTGAAGTTAAACGAGGGTCCAGATCCTCCCGGTGCCTCAAATATATGTAAATATAATCTTGCACAAGTAAGAAATATCTTTGGTTTATTTGTTGGATAGATTCAAGCTCCAACATTTGTTTGTTCCTTCATATACCACTGTATAGAACCGAATTGTTTCAGTGACTGTATATGTTGAGAAAACATTTTTATGGATAAATTGTATTTTTGAACTTAAGCAAAAATGAAAGTCCCACCTTCTCAAACTCACCCCACGGGGTGACCCTCAGGTTAAACCCCAGCCCCAGTCATCTCTCTCTTATGAGACAGCTCTCTGGGATCATGGGCACTTTGCCTCATCATGCAGCGTGTTGCCAATAGTGTGCGGTCAGTTCTTGCACACTCTGAATACCCTACTTTCTCAACTTTGTCGTGTGCCTGTTGCATGTCTAATGAAAGAGTGGGATTATGGCAACAATTTACCAACACAAGTACAAGTAGTAAGTTATCCAGTCTCCAACTACTTTCTTTTAACCCGTATTCATACATCAGTTTAGTTCAGCTTTTTCTTTTCAAAAAGCATGTTTAAAAGCCTAGTTGCCTCTCTTCCTTTCTCTCTCCAATGCTGCAGAACAAGTACCTACCCAGGGCTCTTGCTAGGCTGACTGGCTCTCTGCTGCCTTCCCAACTGAACAAATAATAGTTATTCATTTCTTGAGGTGAGCAGGACTTTTCTAAAAAAAAAAGAAAACCCATCGAAAGTAAGTTTTGCTCAATTAAAAAGTATTCCATGAATTTTATCCAGAGGGTAAAGGATGCAAAAATACAGGTAGACCTGAGGAGTAAACAGAGATTAAAGAGCTGTAGCAGCTCACCATCATTGTGGATGGTTCAGAGTAATAGATGTCAACCTTGCTACTGCCATGCTAATCTCAGAGGGTTAATATCCATCCCAGCACTTGAAAGCACATGGAAAGACAGTAAGTGGTAATGAGATGTTGCAGGAATGTTATGAAGACTTGTATTTATTGGACGCCCTACTGAGTCTTCCAACCATCTCATTTAGCAGACTGGTCATTAGGATCCAACTGTAATTGTCAGTATGAGATTTGGGTGGGGAGTGGGAGGCTAATTATTACCTTATCAGCCAGGGGTAATAAAATAATGAGGTTATCAAACGTGTGTATTACATGCAGCAGCTAGGCACTGTGCAACTTTGGCTATCAACTCCTTTCTTCTCCCTTTGATTAATACTTCAGACGGAATATTTGAAAAGACCTGATACTGAGCTACTTCGTAAAGGTGCTTCTTCATTAGTGACCTGGGTCTAAAAGAGAAACAACTGGATTTCAGCTGTGAAACTTACCTAGCAGCTGAAATCTGCAAAAAGCAGGAATAATTTGTCCCTTCCATGGCATCTGGCTCTCTGAAAGTGCTTAACAGCAAGTTAATTGCTTTAAATGCATTGCAATGCAGCAATGACTTCTCCACAGCAAGATCCCACAAAGAGCCAGTGGAAAATGATCAGAATACCTGGTTTCCTTTATTGTCTGAAGCTCTTGTGGTGTAGCAGTAATCTTACACCAAGAGACCCACGTTCAAATCCCAGCTGCCTCAGAAATGTCTCATGATGTCTCCAGACGGGTTGAACAAAAAACATTCGAATGTGGTCTCAGGGACAAGTGTTGTCTACAAGACCATGGGGAATTCCTCTGCTGTTTGCAGAGCGGCATCATGGGATTTCTGCTAAATGTCTCATTGAAGAATAGCACCTCTTTCATAGACTATTCTAGACTGGTCACCGTCGTCTCTCATTGACACAAACATTTGAAGGAGGGAATGGACTGACTATCAGACCAAAAATCAAAACTTTTCACCATCCCTCCTTACCCCTAGCCTGCCATCATGTTGGAGCAGGTCAATAAAGCAATGTATGTCCACTTACATTGTGAAAATGCATGAACAGTACAGAGTACAGTAAGTAGAAGCAGGAATGAACCATTTGACTCTTGAGCTTGCTTCACCATTTGGGAAGATTAGGGCTAGTCTGATTGAATTGAATTGAATTTATTGTCAAGAGGCACAGTGAAAAGCTTTGTCTTGTGAGCAATACAGGTAGGTCACAGAGTTAAATAGCAAAGATAAGTAAATAATAGGTAAACGGTGTCGGAATCAAAAACACAGATACAGGTGAATGTTAGGTGTTTGTGAGTCCATTCAGTATTCTGACAACAGTAGGATAGAAACTGTTACGAAACCAGCTGGTGTGTGTGTTCAGGCTTCTGTATCTTCTCCCTGATGGTAGAGGTTGTAGAAAAACATTGCCAGGGTGGGATGGATCTTTGAGAATACTGGCAGCCTTTCCTTGACAGTGGGCCTGGTAGATGGATTCCATAGATGGGAGGTTGGCCTTTGTGATTGTCCAGGCCGAGTTCACCACTCTCTGTAACTGTCTCCGATCTTGAATGGTACAGTTGGAGTACCAGGTAGTGGTCTTGACCTCATTTTCCTGCCATCTCCATGTAGCCCTTGACTCATCATTGATCACAAATTTATTAAACTCAACCTTGGATATATTCAATGTCGCAGCCACCGCCGCCCTCTTAGGGAAGTTAATTCAAAAACCCTCAGAGGAAAAAAATTCTCCACTGTTCAATTTTAGTTGGAAGGTTTTATTTTTAAACTGGATTCCGAATCCTAAACTCTCCCACATGTTTTCAGCATTCACCACACTCAGATCCTCTCTTTGGCGACAACAGTTATCATTGTGGACATTGGAGAGAGGGTTTAGATAGGTGATTGATATAGCATAGATTGTCAGCCCCTAGAATAAGGTATATCAATTGGGGATATGAGAAGAGACAGTGAGAGAGAGAATCCAAGTGAATGAACCATCATCTTCTAGGGAGAAGATAAGGAGTTCCCCTGTCACAACTTGAGCGAAGAACAAAAGCCTGTTTCTAGCAAAGACTGCAAGAGATCAGGGACAAACTCTCCACCACTGCAAAACCACCCTTCCTAGTCCTCCATTCTGCACTACAACTTCAGGATCAATCTGAATCAGTCATAGAGACAGCACGTCATACAGCACAGAAACAGACCCTTCGATCCAACCAGTCCGTGCTCAGCACAATCCCAAACTAAATTAGTCCCACTTACCTATACTTGGCCCATATCCCTCTAAACATTTCTTACTCATGTACTTATCGAAATGTCTTTGTAAATGTTGTAACTGCGCCTGTACCTACCACTTCCTCTGGAAGTTCATTCCACACACAAACCATTCTTAGTGAAAAAAAAATTGCCCCATCTGTCTTTTTAAGATCTTTCTTCTCCCATCTTAAAAAATGCCCCCAGTCATATATTTCCTTTCTTTGTCTAATTGAATCGTGCACTGTATCTCACCTGCTGCTTCTCAACAAATTTAATAAACTTTCTAAAAATTGAGCACCAACATTCGAATACCTGTATTAGGTAACCTGCAAGATCTAACATGTGTCAAACAAATGCTAGGCAAAATCTATTTACAACATCTCCCTTTTGAATTGCAGCCTTGCCATCGCTGTACAATTCTGGAGATAAACATTGAACAAATAGTCCTGTAATACCTGCAGGAATTTTAGTTCTCCACCAGGTGGAGCTATAGACTCCACCCAAGGAAACAGAGAGTCAAACAGCGATTGGTAAGTGTGTGCAATGGTCACTGACGTTAATAGGAGATGAGAAGTAGCATCAGTGCTTCCTTTGAACTACATGTACCTTCCTCCCTGTCATTCTCTCACTTCGCAGCTCCAAAGAGGAGAAGTCAGACATCCTGACTAACCTGTAGATCTCAGGGTAGCAGGCTATTATTGATGGGAGACTGTACGGATCAATGCTGGATCCATCTCTGTTCATCATCGATATAAATGATTTGCAGGAGGTGACAGAATCTGATATTTCCAAATATTTTGCTAATGCTAAACTAGGTGGGAAAGTTATTTAGAAAGATGATACAAAGAGGCCTCAAGACAGCTTGGACAGGACATGTGACTGGGCTACAACATGGCAGATAGAGTAGCATTAAGTAAGTGGGACAAAAAAATGGGAAGGCTGAATATTCCTTAAATGGTGAGACATTGGGATGTGCAGGTGTCCAATGGGACCCGAATGTCCGTGTTCATATGCCACTTAAAGTTAGCTTGCAGATGCAGTGAGTAATTAGGAAGGTGAATGGTCTGTGGGCCTTCACTACTGTGGATTTGATTACAGAAGCAATGATTATGGTGGCTCAGTTAGCTCTGCTACCTCACAGTGCCAGGGACCTAGGTTCAATTCCAGCCTCAGGCGATTGTCTGCGTGGCATTTGCACGTTCACTGTGTGCTCTGGTTTCCTCCCACAATCCAAAGATATGCAGGTTAGGCAAACTGGCCATGCTAAATTGCCCATAGTGTTCAGGGGCAATTAGGCTAGGTGTAGGCTAGGTGCATTAGTCAGGGGTAAATGCAGGGTAATGGCTCTAGGTGGTTATTCTTCATAGGGCCAGTGTGGACTTGTTGGGCTGAAGGGCCTGTTTCCACTGTAGAGATTCTTGATTCTATCCTACGGCTATTTTATACTATCCTGGTGATTCAGATTTAGATTTAGACTTCACTGTCACATGTACTCAAGTACAAAAGTAAAGGAGTACAGAGAAAAGTCTTCAATGTCACCACACACCGGCACCATCTTAGATACAAGTACCTAGGTAGCAAAACCTAAAAACAAGGTGGAAATAAATAAGCAACAAAGTTAAAAGTTAAATACTGCAGTCACTCTTAGTATTGCATAAAACAGAAATAAAGTTAAACAATATGTCCCTTCCTAGTATTAAGTTAAAAAATAAAAAGAAAAGCTACAAGTTCAACCATTGCGGTCTTTCTTAAGTGCTTAATGGTGCTGGGACCACACTTCCTACAAGGGCTCAATCTCCTTCGCTTTGGCATGCATTCCCTGTGCTGGCTCAACTACCCCTGCTCACTGTAGGTGTTGGGGGAACCTTCATCACCATGTTGGGATCTCAGATCACCAAAGCCTCCATCCAGGCGCTGTCTGCATTGATCCTCAGTTTTACCTTTGGTCCGCACGCCAGGCATCCAGAACTCCAGAACTCTTCAGCCTCTGTCTCGTATTGGCCATCTAGCCAACTGCCAAACTCAACAAGCCCGATACTGCAGCCACCCGCTGCCAAAAGCTAAGTTAGTCAAAAATAAACTAAAATCAAAAAAACAAGCGAGAAAGAAGGAAAAAGGGAAGAAGAGTGAATGGAGTGGACCAGCCTACTCCACTGCCATCCTGCAGAAATGCTGACTGACCTGAGTCCACGTTGGATGTACTCATCAACTGCCCCATCCTCACCCAGAGTATTGCATGGTTTTAGCTTTCTTATCTAAGGATAATATTCTTGCCATTCCAACCGAAGTTCAGCAAAGTGTTTCCTTGATTATTAAAGTTGATTGCTGACAGAGACATTTCATATCTGGACCACAAACTGCAAAAATGGTGGGATTGCCTTCTTAGGAGAGTTTTAAGAAACTGGATTTACTCCGCCCTGACTCTTCATGATTTTGGGCACCTCTATCCAATTTCCTCTCAGCCTACTTCTCTCCAAGGAAGCCAGTTGCATGTCCCCAAGTCCTTGGAAACACTGTGAAATTATGGTCCGGAAGAGATTAGTCATAAAGCCATAGAGATGTACAGTGTGGAAACAGACCCTTCAGTCCAACCCCCCCATGCCGACCAGATATCCCAACCCTATCTAGTCCCACCTGCCAGCACCCAGCCCATGTCCCTCCAAACCCTTCCTATCCCTATCCATGCCCCTCATAATTTTGTAAACCTCTATGAGCTCACCCCTCAGCCTCCGACGCTCCAGGGAAAACAGCCCCGGCCTGTTCAGCCTCTCCCTATAGCTCAAAACCTCCAACCCTGGCAACATTCTTCTAAATCTTTTCTGAATTCTTTCAAGTTTCACAACATCTTTCCGATAGGAAGAGGGCCATTATTGCACGCAATATTCCAACAGTGGCCTAACCAATGTCCTGTACAGCCGCAACATGACCTTCCAACTCCTGTACTCAATACTCTGACCAATAAAGGAAAGCATAACAAATGCCTTCTTCACTATTCTACCTACCTGCGACTCCACTTTCAAGGAGCTATGAACCTGCACTCCAAGGTCTCTGTTCAGCAACACACCCTAGGACCTTACCATTAAGGGTGTAAGTCCTGCTAAGATTTGCTTTCCCAAAATGCAGCACCTCGCATTTATCTGAATTAAATTCCAACTGCCACTTTTCAGCTCATTGGCCCATCTGATCAAGATCCTGTTGTAATTTAAGATAACCCTCTTCGCTGTCCACTACACCTCCAATTTTGGTGTCATCTGCAAACTTACTAACCATACATTTTATGCTCACATCCAAATCATTTATGTAAATGACAAAAAGTAGATGACCTAGCACCGATCCTTGTGGTACTCCACTGGTCAGAGGCCTCCAGTCTGAAAAACAACCCTCCACCACCACCTTAAAGCCTTTTACCTTTAAGCCAGTTCTGTATCCAAATGGCTAGTTCTCCCTGTATTCCATGAGATCTAACCTTGCTAACCACTCTCCCATGGGAAGCCTTACTGAAATCCATATAGATCACATCTACCACTCTGCCCTCATCAATTCTCTTTTTACTTCTTCAAAAAACTTAATCAATTTTGTGAGACATTATTTCCCACGCACAAAGCCATGTTGACTATCCCGAAGCAGTCCTTGCGTTTCCAAATACATGTACATCCTGTCCCTCAGGATTCCCTCCAACAACTCGCCCACCACTGAGGTCAGGTTCACTGGTCTATAGTTCCCTGGCTTGTCCTTACCACCCTTCTTAAATAGTGGCACCACGTTTGCCAACCTCCAGTCTTACAGCACCTCTCCTGTGACTATCGATGATACAAATATCTCAGCAAGAGGCCCAGCAATCACTTCTCTATATTCCCACAGAGTTCTAGGGTACACCTGATCAGGTCCTGGGGATTTATCCACTTTTATGCATTTCAAGACATTTAGCACTTCTTCCTCTATAATATGGACATTCTGCAAGATGTCACCATCTATTTCCCTACAGTCTACATCTTCCATATCCTTTTCCACAGTAAATACTGACGTAAAATACTTGTCTAGTATCTCCATCATTTTCTGCAGCTCCACACAAAGGCTGCCTTGCTGATCTTTGAGGAGTCCTATTCTCTCCCTAGTTATCCTGTTGTCCTTAATGTATTTGAGTCAGAGATGCTACTTCAAATTAATCCACAGAACAAATCAAAGGAAAAGAGCTTATCTATTAAAAGATAAATTAAGCACTTATAATTGGAGGTTTTTCATCAGAGAAATGCTAATTAACACATTGCACAATTCCTAGATATTGCAAACACCCTGGAATCATTTGAATAGCAACTGCACACTGCAATAGAGGGGAATGTCGGCTACTTTGTCTGGATGAATAAAGATGGTGCCTCTCACTTCTAATTAAGATTAATCCTCGGGACAACATCATGGGCCAAAGGGCCTGTTCTGTGCTGTACTTTTCTATGTTCTATGTTCTAATGATCTTGCAGCTTCACCTTCAAGTTCTTTGAGATAAAGAAGAGACAGACAAGTTCCAAACTGACTGACGTCAATACTCTCTCACTTGAGACTGGGGTTGGAAGCTTGACATTTTATGATTAAAAACTGCCACTTCTTTAATATCAAATGCTACGTGACATTGTAGAATTAGACTGTTACTATCTGAGAATTTCTCAATTATAAATCTCAAATGGTAACAGAGACATTTTACATCTAGACCACAAACTACAATAATTAAACATATGAAGAACACCACAACACAGATTTCTGAATTTCAGACACTACGCTTTCAGAAAAAAGTTACCCCAATAGGAAAATAGCCACAGTTCACCAAAAAGTGTGCAATCAAAATGTTTCCAGTTAATTCATTTATTTTTCTATTACGTACCTGGGTGAGTCCAGAATAAGAAGCCATTGATAGAAATGGCTGTAAGCCCTGCAGTTGTAATCAGTTCTGAAAATGGTGATGAAAAGTACTATTTTGGAATACATTCCTGAGCAAAAATGCAAATTTGGAAATTTGTGCCAGCATCTGCAAAGGCAAGTGATAACATGAAACAAAAATAGAAGTTGCTGGAAAGGCTCAGCAGATCTGGCAGCACCTGTGTAGAGAAATCAGAAGACAGCTTCACTGACAATGAAACATTCCCTCGGCATTGTGCTGGAGTGTTTTGAATTTAGATTTGTTTCCCTGAAGTCACGTTTTACAGTCCCACACACAAGTCTGACTGAGAGACAGATGTAATATCAGTGAGCCACACCTGGGAGAGTAGGCAAAAGTGAGGTCTGCAGATACTGGAGATCAGAGTCAAGAGTGTGGTGCTGGAAAAGCACAGCAGGTCAGGCAGCATCCGAGGAGCAGGAGAATTGATGTTTCAGGCAAAAAGCCCTTCACTTGGGCGAATAGTTGAGTGCTAGTTCAGAGATCTTACAAAC
This sequence comes from Chiloscyllium plagiosum, assembly GCF_004010195.1. Taxonomy (NCBI): domain Eukaryota; kingdom Metazoa; phylum Chordata; class Chondrichthyes; order Orectolobiformes; family Hemiscylliidae; genus Chiloscyllium; species Chiloscyllium plagiosum. The sequence goes on along the minus strand of NC_057715.1, from coordinate 105,829,558 downwards.
ACACTGCTGGAGCATGTGGGACTTGAATCCAGGTCTCCTGATCCAGGCATAAGGACTCGACCAATACACCACAACAGGTCTTCTTCAATTCCATATTTCAATAGTTGAATTCAAGCTACATGAGATGCTGTGATGGGGGTTGAACCATGTCCACTGAGCTGGAGACTAATACTATCAGTTTCCTGCAGAAATTCAAGTGAAAGTAATCATTTGATTGTTAGTGTTAATTCCTAATTAAAATGTGAATTTCTTTAAATTTACTTATGATATGAAAATTTGTGATATGGGGTCATTAGTCCATGGAAAAGTGTTGACTTTGACACGGTGTGTCTGTCTTAATTTTCATTTCTTTGCATGTTTCAGTATTTTTCTCTTACTTTTGCTGTTAGGTGGCTCACATCTAGTCACATTATTTGTTCCTTTGTGACTCTCCTGCTCCAACTCCATTCCCTTTGATTCTGTGAGACTCTGAAGCCATTTCACCTCTCCTCAAACTTTCTCAAATCTTCTCAAACTTTCTTGTGTTCCTGCCCCAACCAGACTCCAACTCTATTCTGTCCGTCACTTTCCACACTTCTGACGAAATATTATCAACCTCCTATGCTTTGATTTCCATAATTCCGAGTAGTTGTGCTTTTCAATTAGAGGAAAGGGAAGGTTGGATTAAGAGCAAACGATTCAAAGTAAAAGAATCTGAAGGACTGAGAGTCCAGACCTATACAACATGACTCTGATAGAGGTTTTTTTTTCTGATCAGTAATTAAGATAAAACAAGAGTAATTACACTGAAACTGACAGTATGAGCTGCCAGAAGAAGTAGTGGAGACTGGTACAATTACAACATTTAAAAGGCATCTAGGATGGATATATGAATAGGAAGGGCTTAGAGGGATATGGGCCAAAAGGTGGCAAATGGGTCTAAATTGATGTAGAATATCTGATCAACATGGACAAGTTAGACTGAAGGCCCTGTTTCCGTGCTGTAGATCGGAATGGTAAGTCTTATGCTAAATTTGTTTCTATTGAACATATTCATGACCTGACTATAAATGCATGCCACTCACACCTCAAAAATGCTAGGCAATGACCATTTCCAAGAAGAGACAATATAACTTCCACCGCTTGACACTCAATGCTGTTATCATCACTGAATCCTCCACCAATGTCTTCCTGAAGATTACCATTGACCAGAAACTCAACGGGATGTGCCATTTAAATATAGCGGCTACAAGAGCAGGTCAAAGACCAGGAATAATGCAAATAACTCACCTCCTGACTCCTCAGAGTCTGACCACTATCTACAAGGTACAACTCAGGAGTCTAATGGAATATTTTCCATTTGCCTGGATAAATGTAGTTCCAATAACACTCAAGAATCTTGACACCATCCATAACAAAGCAACTCACTTGATTGGTACCATACTCACAAGACATCTATAGAACTTCAGTGAGGCCACTTCAAGAAGGCAGCTCACCAACACCTTCTCAAGGGCAACAAGAGAGGGGCAATAAATACTGGCCCAGCCAGTGATGCCCATGTCCCATGAGTTAATTTTTAAAAATATATTTGAGTCAGGAAAATGATGAGATGACCTTTATACTGAATTATAGCAAAGGGTTGTATGTTGGCCTGAATTTCCAAATATAACCGTTTGATGTGTATGAAAACAATGAGTTGGTTTTCACCTTATTGTTTACAGCAAAATGTGGCAAATGTATTGCCTCGAGATATTTGCTATTCCAGCAAAGACATTAATTCAGAACATAGACAAACATGTTAAGGTACTTCAGATATAAACAAAAAAAAGGAATTCAAACTGAAGAAAAAGATGTTGGGAAGTGTCAGGACTTAATGCTTAAATGTAAATGTATGTTTTAAAGGAGAGGAATACATTCTGCAAAAAAAGTGTCATACAGCCTGAGACAATGATCGAGAAGGAGTCATGGAGTTTTACAGTGCAGAAACAGACCCTCGGTCTAACTCCTCCATGCTGACCAGATGTCCTAAGCTGAGCTAGGCCCATCTGCCAGCATTTGGCCCATATCCTTTCATCCTTTTCCTATTCATGTACCCATCCGCATGTATTTTAATTGTTGTAATCCACAACTTCCTCTGGCAGCTCATTCCATATACCCTCTGTGTGAAAAAGTTTCCCCTTAGGTCTTTTTGATATCTTTCCTGTTCACCTTAAACCTATGCCCTCTCGTTTTGAACTCACCTACCCTGAGAAAAAGACCTTGGCTATTCACCCTGTCCATGCCCCTCATGATTTTATAAACCTCTATAAGGTCACCCCTCAGCCTCTGACGCACCAGGGAAAACCCTCAACCTCTCCCTATGGCTCAAACCCTCCAACCGTGGCAACATCCTTGTACTTCTTTTCTCAACCATTTCAAGATTAACAACATCTAACCACCTAACCACGGTGGCTCAGTGGTTAGCACTGCTGCCTCACAGCGCCAGGGACCCAGGTTCAATTCCCTGTCTCAGGCAACTATCTGTGTGGAGTTTGCACATTCTCCCCATGTCTACGTGGGTTTCCTCTGGGTGCTCCGGTTTCCTCCCACAGTCCAAAGGTGTGCAGGTTAGGTGAATTGGCCATGCTAAATTGCCCGTAGTGTTAGGTGAAGGGGTAAATGTAGGAGAATGGGTATGGGTGGGTTGCGCTTCGGAGGGTCAGTGTGGACCTGTTGGGCCTGTTTCCACACTGTAAATAATCTAATCTTTCCTATAGAAGGGCAACCAGAAATGTGCACAATATTCTAAAAGTCGCTTCACCAATGTCCTGTACAGCTGCAACAACATGACATCCCAACTCCAATGAAAAATGGAGGCAAGCATGCCAAATGCCTTTTTCATCACCTGTCTCATTCCTGTACCTGTGACAAGCAGGGACAGCTTCTCCCTACCTACTCTGTCCATCCTGCTCATGATTTTTAAAACCTCTTTCATATCTCCTCTCACCCTTCTCTCCGAGGAGAACAGTCCCAACTTCTATCTTCCCAACTGAAGTTTCTCATCCCTGGAATCATTTTCGTAATTAGAGCTCTCAATGCACAGTAAGCATGGTCTTCAGTGCCTGAACATTCACAGCCTTCTGGGGTGGATACTTTCAAAGATCCACAACTTACTGAGTAATGAAATTACTCCTCATTCGAGTTCTAAACGGCTGCCTCCTCATTCTGAGTGCATGATTCCTGTAACTGACTTTGCAGCCTGGGAAACAGGATATAACACAAAAGCAATGTTGAGCATCACCAGAAATGTGATGGACAGGAGTCAGCAGATCTGACACCATCTGTGGATAGAGGGTCAGACATGACCAATCAGGGAGAGAAGCTTTAATAAATAGCCATGGATCTGTTTTGTTAATATCTCTTCTCCAATCACAAACACTGCCAGGCCCTTTGAGTGCTTATGCATTCTCAAATTGATTGTTTTGGCCAATATGTAGAGGTCCAACAAGAGCTGCAGCTGTTCTCTGGACCTAATTCTAGGGAATGAAGCCAAACAGACGGTTAAGGTGGTGGTGGGGGAGCACTTCAGTGATAGTGATCACAACAGGTTCTGGCCAAAGTACTGGAAACAGCTACAAGTGGGGAAATCTACAGAACAGCAGGGTGGGGGATGTGGGGGGAGGGGGTTTGGTGATGTTCAGAAAGGAATTAGAGGGTATACAAGCCTAACATGTTCCTCTATGGTGTTAGGAAGGACTGTTAAGTCCAGAAAACCATGGATGGCCAGAGACATTCAGGATACGATGGGAAGGAAAAGATAGGCTTTTGCCAGGAACAAAGGGAACAAATCACTGGAGGCATTAGTGAAATGCAGAAAGGGCCTTTCTGCTACTGTATAATTCAACGGTTCTATGATTCTATGTTTATTCTCTCAGCATCCACTCTCCAAATCCATCAAACACATCTTTGTTTTGTATTTCAAACTAAATCACAAATCATTCCTCTAAACTTAGGCATATAAAAACTTAATGTACTCAAAGTGATCTTTACCATTAACTGGACAGCATGGGATGGAGTATTTTCAGAGCTGCCTCATGTCTATTTGATGTTTTAGACTCTCATCACCAGATGGCAGGCTGGAGCACTACATTTACGTTTATGGTTCTGATACAGTAGGAAAAGTCTTCCTCTAATTCAATGTAAATTCTTCAACATCTACATCTTATGTTTCAATTTAATCAGATAAATCACCTTTCCTTTTGAGTTTTTCCTTATCTGAGTAGGTATAATTTTCCTGTGCAATCATACCTCACAGAATTTTGCACTTCACCATGTCAGTGGAAAATCATTGGTCTGATTGTGTAAAATATAATGGCAGCCAACCACAAATAACAAATTGTTGGTTTATGGTGACCGAAGAAGTCAAATTGCTTCTTTACAATGTTGGAGTCCACTCTTACCATTGTTTTACTGTCACATTTTCTTGCAATACTTCCTCTGTCCTGCTTTAGTATTGGTGAAAGTTGAATGCAGAATATGATCTATTTCACGTTCAATGATGTTGCGTAGAAATCTAACCTTTGATGGATAGGTTTTACATTTTGTCAAGGCCTGTTCTGGTCATCACACGATAGGAATAATGTGATGGCTTTGAAGAGGGTGCAGAAGTGGTTTATTAGAGTGTTGTCTGGTTTGAAGTGCATTAGGAGAAAGTGAGGTCTGCAGATGCTGGAGATCAGAGCTGAAAATGTGTTGCTGGAAAAGCGCAGCAGGTCAGGCAGCATCCAAGGAGCAGGAGAATCGACGTTTCGGGCATAAGCCCTTCTTCAGGAAGTGCATTAGCCATAAGGAGAAACCTGGATTGTTTTTAACTGATGCTTGAAAGTCTGACCAAAGAGTATAAAATTCTAAGAGGCATGGATACGAAGGATAGTTAGCGTCTTTTTCTCCCAAGGTGGTAACGTCAAATACGAGGGGACATTGGCTTGTTGTGAGACGGGAAATGTTAAAGGAGATGTAGGGGGCGGCTTTTCACAAAGGTAGGTGGTAGCTGCCTGGAATGCATGGCCAGGAAAGCTGGTAGAAACCAAAAGGAAAGCAAAGTTTAAGAGGCATTTAGACAGACACAGGCAAGAAATAGAGGGATATAGGACATGGTCTAGATTAGAGTGGTGCTGGAAAAGCATAGCAGGTCAGGCAGCATCCAAGGAGCAGGAAAATCAGGGTATAGGACATGTACAGGCAGATTAGTTTAGAATGGCATCATGGTTGGCACAGATATGGTGGACCGAAGGGCCTGTTCCTGTGCTATTCTGTGTTCTCTGTCAGTTCCCAAACTGGTTTCCTTCACTGCATCTGAATTCAATCAACTCTTCCCATTCCCACCATCATTCCCAGTCTCCACAAAGGAGCCTGGCTCTCTGCCTATAACGCAGACCTTCCTCTATGTACTAGGAGAATGTGAGGATTGCAGATGCTGGAGCGTCAGAGTCGAAAAGTGTGGTGCTGGAAAAGCACAGACAGCATCCGAGGAGCAGGAGAGTTGATGTTTCATGCATAAGCCCTTCATCAGGATGAAGGGTGGGAGGGAGTTCCAGAAATTTGACTCAGTGTCTCTGAAGGAACTGGCAGTTAAATTGAGCCAATTGAGTGAATCCTCTTGTCTTTTCTTTTCTCCTTTATTTTTTCAGAGATGTAAACATCATTGGTGAAACCAGCATTTGTTTCACATTCTTAATTATCATAGCTTGGCCATTTCTGAGGGCAGTTAAGATTCAATCACATTTCCTGTGGGTCTAGAGTTACATTCAGTACCAACTTGGAAAGTATAGCAAATTCCATCAAGTACCATGGTGGGATTCAAACCCACACACCACAGAATTACTTTGGATTGTTAGTTCAGTGCCATCACGACCACACCACCATCTCTCCCAGTGTCACAGGCCTCTGTTGAGAATCAGTTTCGATGTTGTTATGCCCATTTTGGCTACTGTTTCTGTTCACTTCAAGTGTGTTCTTCTATCACAGAGAGAAGTCCAAAACTTGTGCTCTTTTGATTTGTCACTATGAGAGACAGTGAGGTCTGCAGATGCTGGAGATCAGAGTTGAGAGTGTGTTGCTGGAAAAGCACAGCAGGTCAGGCAGCATCTGAGGAGCAGGAAAATCGACGTTTCGGGCCGGAGCCCACCATCAGGAATCCTGATGAAGGGCTTTGGCTCGAAACGTCATTTTCCTGCTCCTCAGATGCTGCCTGACCTGATTTGTCATTATGTCTGTTTGAAATTCAGTTCCACTTCCTGCAGTAAAGGACTTCCTGACACAAACCCTGAGACTTCTCAGTGTCCATTGAAGGTCCCCTACGTTAGTATTGTAGGGTTGATTTGGAATAATACACATGGATATCCATTTCTATGATGATTTATAATGTTTGTTCATATTATTAGAACAACTACGTGCTTTGAAAAATGCTGCAAGATGATTTGGGGTTACCTTGAGGATGTGGAAGTCACAATATCATTGCATGCTTTCCTTTTGTACCTCTCATTCATTGAGGGTCAAGAGGTCTATAGCAGAGAAAAATGCCCTTTAGCCCATTGAGTCTCTGCCAATCAAAAACGATGATTCAAATCCCATTTTCCAGTACTTGGCCCATATCCTATATGCCTGGGCAATGCAGTGCTAATCTATGTATTTCTTACAGGTTATGAGTGTTTCTATCTCTATCATCCTCACAGATAGTGAGTTCCAGGTTCCCATCGGTCTCCATGTGATTTGACTTCACTGGGGTGGCACGGTGGCTCAGTGGTTAGCACTGCTGCTTCACAGCACTAGGGACCCAGGTTCGATTCTGGCCTCAGGCAACTGTCTGTGTGGAGTTTGCACATTCTCCTCATGTCTGTGTGAGTTTTCTCCAGGTGCTCCAACTTTCTCCCGCAGGCCAAGTGAATTGGCCATTCTAGATTGCCCATAGTGTTAGGTACATTAGTCAGAGGGAAATGAGTCTGGGTGGGTTACTCTTCGGAGGGTCGGTGTGGACTTGTTGGGCCGAAGGGCCTGTTTCCACACTGTAGGGAATATAATCTAATCTCCTCTCCTCTAACCTCCGGCCCCTAGTTATTGAGCCCTCCAACAAGGTGAACAATTTCTCCCTGTCAATTTTATCTATGCTCCTCATCTTTTTAAATGCAGCTCGTTCAGCTGTGACATGCATTTCATCAATGTGAATACGCTGTAATGCGATTGACGAATTGGGGAATCTGTTTTTAAAGCACAAAATTTTAAAGCGTGTGTTGGCTGTAATATCATTGCGTCACCAACACTTTAAGCGCTGTTTTAAAAGCATGATTTTGCACAAGAACACAGCCATCATGCTAGAGAAGAACTGACTGTATCTCAGTCCCCTCTCAGTCTCCTCTGCTCCAAGGAAAACAGCGCTGGTCTATCTAATCTCTCTCCATGACTAAAACTCTCCAGCTCAGGCAACATCCTGGTAAATCTCCTCTGCCCCCTCCCCACTCCGATCAGCTCCTTCCTATAATGTGAATTCCAGACCTGCACGCAATACCCTACCTGTGGCCTAACCAACACTTCACTCAGATCCAGCATAACCTCCCTGCTCTTAAAGTCTATCTCTCAGCTAATTAAGGGCAAGTAAAAGTCTCTTTAGTAATTAGTTATTTCACTCGTCTAGAGTGTTGTGTGATTTTTTTAACGTTGTACATCCCAGTCCATCACCGGCTCCTCCTCATCATGTTTATGCACGGTGACTATAATAGTTGGTGCTAGTGTAAAATATTGACTGAACGGTCAATTGTATTGTTTGACTTGATTTTCCACTTCAGTCAGGATGAATGTTCTATGAGTGACCAATTGTTTGCTCCACACTATTGCCCAGAGTTCCAATACTCCCGTTCTGCTTTTAACACAGCAGGACTGTCACACATCTCCTGCTGGAATGTGCCTTTGCAAATGAAGTCTGGAGACAGATGCAATGGTTTTTGTTGAATTTTATCCTGAGCGGCTCCATGACGCAGGACGCTGTGCTCTACTGTCTGTTCCCCCGGGCGCATCCTGAGACAAACCTCAACTGAGCCTGGAGAACCATCAACTCAGTGAAAGACGCTCTTTGGTTTGCCCAAAACTTATTGATCTTCCAGAGCAAGGGATTGACCCTGACTGTGTGTTACAGACTGGCATGTTACAAGGTCCAGGACCACGTGCTGAGGGACACAGTAAAGTTTGGGGCAGCTGCTACCAAAGCTCAATGAAGACAGACCAATATCTAAGGTCTTCCTACTGAAGTTAGATGGGGGTCTGTTCAGATATCAGAGCCTCCTTATGTCTCAAACATATGTAAATGTAATCCTGCACAAGTAAGAAATGCCTTAGTTTTGTTTGCTGGATTCACACTCCAATGTTTGTTTGTTTTTACCTATGTCACTGTACAGAACAGAACTGCTTTAGTGACTATGTATGTACATAAAGATATTTTTTATGAAGTATAATTTTGAAATAGAATAAAGTTACAGAATGCAAATGTAAACCTCCATAAAATTGTTGCGTGTATGCAGTATTTGTATGTTCCAGAGATGGTAGTGATTTTGATTGCCTGCGTGGAACCACAGAAAGATGGTATCGAAGTGAGACTTGCTATGTCAGGAACTTCTGCAGCACATTAAGCAGCAGAACAGCCGGAAGACAAAAAAGACGAGACAAGTGTGGGACCTCAGTGAAAGCAGCCAATGGAGGAACACAACTGAGAAGGCAGCAAAACTTATAAATTAAAACAAGCGAGGGGAATGGAAGAGAAGGTCAACAAATGAGACATCGACTGCAAAATAAATCAGAGGCAGAATCTGGAGAGATCATAGGCAAGGGGAAAACAAGCACTCAGAGTTGGGAAAAGGATGTGGGGATAACATAATCTTAACAACCCATGTTCAATCTCCCAGCTGTACTACTGCCATTTAGGGCACAAGTGGAGTTTAGAATTAGTATATACTCTATTTACTGTAATTAGTAAATAGTGAATAGAATATCATGGAGGCCCAAGATGGATGTGAATTGTAAACAAGAAATGCTGAAAATCTATGGCCAATCTGACAGCCAAGGGTCAAGGGAAGGGGTCTTCACAGCGGGGGGGGGACAAACTGGATGTTTAAAAAGGAAATTGAAGGAAAAGTTAGAACAAGAGAAGTCAAGAAAGACAACTGTATCAATGAGGCAGAAAACTCGGAAAGGGATCATGCTGTAAGGTTGAGTGAAATA
>NC_057715.1:105794173-105816497 GCF_004010195.1 Chiloscyllium plagiosum | reverse complement strand
CAACATTCTTCTAAATCTTTTCTGAACCCTTTCAAGTTTCACAACATCTTTCCGATAGGAAGGAGACCAGAATTGCACCTGATATTCCAACAGTGGCCTAACCAATTTCCTGTACAACCGTAACATGACCTCCCAACTCCTGTACTCAATACTCTGAACAATACAGGAAAGCATACCAAACGCCTTCTTCACTATCCTATCCACCTGTGACTCCACTTTAAAGGACCTATGAACCTGCACTCCAAGGTCTCTTTGTTCAGCAACACTCCCTAGGACCTTACCATTAAGTGTATACGTCCTGCTAAGATTTGCTTTCCCAAAATGCAGCACCTCGCATTTATCTGGATTAAACTCCATCTGCCACTCCTCAGTCCATTGGCCCACATGATCAAGATCCCATTGTAATCTGAGGTAACCCTCTTCGCTGTCCACTACACCTCCAATTTTAGTGTCATCTGCAAACTTACTAACTGTACTTCTTACACTCGCATCCAAATCATTTATGTAAATAACAAAAAGTAGAGGACCCAGCAGCGATCTTTATGGCACTCCACTGCTCACAGGCCTCCAGTACGAAAAACAACCTCCACCACCATCCTCTGTCTTCTACCTTTGAGCCAGTTCTGTATCCAAATGGCTAATTCTCCCTGTATTCCATGAGAGCTTGTTGGAAAGAAACTAATCGTGACATCACAGGGAAACCACAGTGATCTTTTTATCCTTAAAAAAAAACTGACAGTATTTGAAACAACAATCATATGCCCCACTGTGACAAGTGTAGGCTGTGAAAGAAAGATTGTGATGGGAAGACTGAAGTCCTGCACTCACACACCACTCCATCAATTGTAGGTAAGGTGGGGGGTTGCTCACTATTCACCCTGACAAATGTAACTGGCATGGATTTACCCTAACCCAGCCATAGATGCTCCAAAAGAGACAGCTGATTGGCAAGTAGAAGATAAGGTCAGATAAATATTTAAAATCTGCCTTGCTGACAGTTTGTAAACATTTTCTATGATCTAACATTTCTCAGAGTTGGATTCTGTAGTATCAAGGAACTGGAGAAATTAAAATTATTAGATATTAAGCATCTTTCAAAAGATTTAATCAAAAGGAGTAAGTCACGGGAGGGGAGCTCAAAGCCATAGTGTGCTCCTACTGCTCTGTATGGGAAACAGGCACATTTCCAGTTCCTGGGACCAGCATGTGTGCAGGAAGTGTCTCCGGCTTCAGCACTGGGAAGTCTGGGATTTGGAGCTGGACATGGCTGGGGAGTACTGGAGTATGGGTGAAGCTGAGAGCATTGTGGATAGCATGTACAGAGAGGTGGTCACACCTCAGACCAAGAAAGGGAATGGGCTGATCAATGCACAGGCACTGCAGAAATCTCCTGTGCCTATTTCCCTGTAAAACAGATTTATCACTTTATGTACTGCTCGGGGGGAACGTTCTCTCAGGGGAGACCAGCATGGGATTGGGGAGTAATGTATTGATATTGATATTGATCTGATTTATTGTCACATGTAGCTAAGTACAGTGAAAACCTTTGTTTGCAAACAGTATAGGCAGAACCTAATAAGCGAGGACGTACAGATCACAGAGTGAAAAAAAACTTGCACTGATTAAGGCATACAGGTTACATCGCACAGGATGTAGGCGAGGCAAGATTAGCATTAACACGATCAGCATTATCTGAAGTTGGAGAGAAATGGATAAAAATTTGAATAAGAAATTTAATTCTACCCCTAGACATAAAACAAAGCATAGGGATAAATGTTCTTTTCTGAATGCAAACATTCAGACTAGAGTACAACAGGATTCGCGACCGGGACTCCAGTTATTTGTATTATATGTTAATGATTTAAATGAGGGAACTAAATGTATTATCTCAAAATTTGCAGATGACACACAAAGCTGGGTGGAATGGTGAGCTGAGAGGAGGATAGCGAGATGTCACAGTGTGATTTGGACAGTTTGAGTTGGCAAATGAATGGCAGGTGCACTAGAATGTGGATAAAAGCGCGATTAGCCACTTTGGTAGCAAGAAGTGGAAAGGCAGATTATTATGTGAATGTCTGTAAGTTGAGAGGGGGATGGTCAATGACACCTGGATGCTCTCGTGCACCAGTCGCTGAAGGTAAGCGTGCAGGTCCAGCAGGCAGTAAAGAAGGCTAACTGTATGTTGGCATTCACAGCGAGATGATTCGAGTAAAGGCACAAGGATGTCTTGCTGCATTTATACAGGGCATTGGTGAGACCACACCCAGAAGATTGTGTGCGATTTTGGTCTCCGTATCTGAGGAAGGATGCTACTGGTATAGAGGGAGAGCAGCAAGGATTTACCAAATGAATCCTGGGATGGCAGGACCAATGTATGAGGTGATTGAGTCAAGATTGTATTCACTGGAGTTTAGACGAATATGGCAGATCACATATAAACCTATAAAAGCCGAGAGGTTAGATGTTGGGAGGATGTTCCTAATGGTGGGGGAGTTGAGAACCAGAGGTCATATTTTAAAGAAAATGGATAAACCTTTAGGACTGAGTTGTGGAGAAATTTCTTCACTTAGAGAGTGGTGGAATTGTATATGCAATTCACTACCACAGAAAGTAGTTGAGGTCAAACCATTGTGTATTTAAGATGGAGGTTGATGTGGCTAAAGGGATGAAGGGATATGAGCAGAGGATGGGGTTGGACCTCTGAGCTCAATGGTCAGCTGTGACTATAATGAATGGTGGAGTAGCCTCGAGAGGTTGAATACCTTACTCCTGCTCCTATCTTCCATATATCTTTGAAAAAGGGGAAAATAAAGAGTCATAACAATCTGGAATGGTTATTGGGCACGAATGTGGAGACAAGGGAATGGGTGTGGAATTTTTCCAAGCACTAAACCATGTGAGCACTAGTTAGAAAGTTGGACGAATTGTGTGAGATGGACAGCAAGGAGCTTCTTGATTTTGAAGGCAGGAAGCCCCACATCTATGAACGTGCGTCAACATCTCATTACTACCTAATGTCACCTCATTTATGTGTAGTTTCCCCTTTTGCAACCTGCTGGACTGAATTGATATGGTGACAATTCCTGACACGAACCTGAAGCCTGCAGCTTATTGATTGCTCCTTCTGACCTCCATCTTAAACACCAAGCAGCTATATCCCTGGGTATGATCCATGGGTCCTGATAGCACAAACCTTCCCCTGTGCATGGACTCTGACATCCAAACTATACCACCCCCACTGCATCATCACGACATGCCTCCAATCTACTTACAGTACTCTCCTCCTCTTCAATGCTGCACTTTGGAGCTCTGGTACCTTTCATTGTAAAGATGCTGCCAGGAAACCTTGGAGACAAGGGCAGGTATCCAGCTCCTGGATGTGACCAGGGTGTACCACAAGACAGCTTGCTTACTCACTCTACTTTGATGCTTATAGCCTCACTTTGCCTTTTTGCTCTCGGTCCCCTCAGCCTGAACTGAAAGGTAATAGGTGGAGTCATAGAGATGTACAGCACGGAAACAGACCCTTCAGTTCACCTCATCCATGCTGACCAGATATGCAAAATTAATCTAGTCCCATTTGCCAACATATGGCTCATATCCCTCTATACCCTTCCTATTCATATACCCATCCAGGTGCCTTTTCAATGTTAGAATTTACCAACCTCCACCAATTCCTCTGGCAACTCATTCCATTCATGCAGCACCCTCTGCCTGAAAAAGTTGCCCCTTAGGTCCCTTTTGAATCTTTCCCCTCTCATCCTAAACCTATGCCCTCTAATTCTGGACTCCCCCCAACCCAGGGAAAAGATCTTGAGTATTTACCCTATCCGTGTTCCTCTGATTTTATAAACTTCTATAAGGTCACCCTTCAGCCTCCAATGCTCCAGAGAAAACCTTGCCTTTTAGTAAACACCCAAAGCCAAGTGACATGTCCTGGTTATCAGCAGTGATTAGACAAGGGGCCAGACATATCATTATGTAGTGCCATGCCACATCAATCTCATTCCAGCCATGTGCCAACGGTCTGTACAGCAAACACAGTGAAAGTCCTTCAAGCAATTGACTCTGTCTCAAAACGTAAGGGGTTGTCTCCAATCAAGTCAAAGAGGTATATCATCAGTTAGGGGGTGCCAATACAGTAAGAAGGTTCATTATCTAATTTCAATCACTCCTTCCTGTTGTATGGTGACCAGAACTGCACACATTACCAGGGTTGTGACTGAACTAAAGTCCTCTACAATTCCAATACAGTCATCTAGACTCAAAACTTTAGATTGCTCTCTCTCCACGGATGCTGCCTGACCAGCTGTGATTTCCAGCATTTTTTGTTTTCAGCATGGCTCTCATATAACCTCCCTGCTCTTATAATCAGAGCAGGATTTGAACCTCAGACCTCTTGCACCCTAAGCAAAGACTAATATCCTAGGCCAAAAAGCCCAGGCTTCATCAGGTTAAGGGTCACTGCAGCTTTCTGCAGTTTTTCTCTCCTTAAATAATTCCAAAAGGAGCAACTTTACATTTTCCCACAACATACTCCAATTGCCATCTTGTCACCCATTTATTTAACTTATCAATATCTCTCAGTAAACTGTTTGTGTCCCTCTCACAACTTGCCTTTCCAACTATTATTGTGTCCTCTGCAACTCTGGGTCGGTACACTCACTTGCTTCTTCCAAATTGTTAACCTATATTGTAAATAGTGTGGTCCCTGTGGTAATGGGTCACCAACCTGACAAAGAGTCCCTTGCTACCATTCACTGCTTCTTGCTCATTAGCCAATTCTATATCCTTGCCAATGTACTACCTCCAATACCATGGGCTCTTCTAATACAGCACTAAGGACGAGCAATATCCAAAGCTTCATTCCTGCAGCTGTAGTTCCAATGGCAGTTGATCAACTGATGTATAGTGGCATATATTTTGTCAATATGATCTTTTATATCCAGTGAAATATCACCCATGCCATCTGTTTGCTGTCCGAAGCTTTTATTTTGAATTGCACTCACACCAGGTGTACGGTAACGGGTTATTCCTGGCTGGTAATGTTTGTCCTAGCGCACAGTTGGGAGTTCATTTGGCACTGGAAATACCAGAGGCTCCCAGTATCTCAGGTACTGCCAATACAGATCAATATGATGTCATAGAAGGGTGGCACACCCACCACAGGGAGAAATGTCCCCAACTCAACACTAAGCCAGGTTTCTCGACCCTCTGTTTCTTTTTCTGTCTCCTTTTCTTTTCCTATCCCATCGCCGTTTCCTGCTCAATGCCTTTTGCATCTCTAAGACTTCCCTATCCTCATGAAAGGTCCCAGAGGTAAAATGTTTCTCTCTCTGTAGATGGTGCCCACGGCTGACAGGAAAGAAATGGAACTGAGTTCTCGTCCTGAAGACAATATAATAATTCATGTGGGAGGTGGCAATGTGTGAACATCAGAGGCATACAAAAAGCAGGAAGGATGTGGGCAAGCAAGTAAATAGTCAGGTCAGGTCAGTAATCAGGGACTGACTGGAATTGTATGGGGAAGCCACCCATACAAGCTTTGAGGTTCCACCTGACCACAGATGTGGGCACAGATCAGCCTGTGAAGGGTCCCTCCTTTGTAATGTTGGTCTGACACCTGTGGCTATTTTCTAATACAACTGTTTAAAAGGTTCCCGCAAGAGTGTCTCTAGATAGATGTCTGTCTCCATTGCCCACAATGGCAGTTTGCAACTTTGAGAACCAGTCCAGCATCCTGAGTGAGACCTTGAGGGCACGATCTGGCCACTAATTGTCAATTTCAGGAAAAGCCTCTGCCTTTTAACACAGTGGAAGTTTGAGCATCCCCCTTAGATCGCAATGTCAGGATTGCAAACTTGAATCAATGTTTGTGCCTGATGTCAGATCTGATACGAAACTTCATAGAGTCAAATAGCTGTTGTCATTTGTGAGACAATATTTCATAACTGAGTGATTGCCATGGTTTCAAATAACTATCAGTTGACAGTCAAACATCAATGCCCCAAAAGATGTGGAGGATTGGAGCAGGGAGAAACAGATACTACAGAGACAATAAAATTAGCCTGAACAATGAATGGTAAAGAGAACCAAATACATTTTTAAGAAAGGTGAAAGGGTGGACAAAGGAGATTTTAAAATAATTACAAGTTATTTTGTAGGTGTAATGGACCAGACCAGACCCCCCTCAAAATATTCAGAAGATAGTCTAGACCCTAACTTTTTCTTATTTTAAAGATAAATGTAAGGTGTTGCATTCCAGATGCAATTTGATTGGTCAAACTATCAGTTTTAAAGCAAAATACACTTTATTTATCTACTATAATTACATACAACAAAGAAAAAAAGGATTTGGAATAATTTAACCCTGTCAGAAAACTTAACAGAACAATAAATGCAGTAACCATTACCAATTAATATTAGTACAGTAATATCCCATATGCACAACCTTGACAAAGGGCAAATTCAGTACACAGACTGCCTCATATACAACTCCCATAGCAGGGTGTGAGCCCGCAGTGTTTAGCTATAACTGAGAGAGGACCAAAAAAAATAATTTCTACCTTTTCAAGACACCAACATACTGAAAGCTAAACTAAACATCCTGATTCTGTGGGAGAGTGATCACACCCACTCAGGCTGCTTCTATTGTTCCAACTTTAAAAAAATACCATGACCCCACGAGTTGTTTGTCTCCTCATAGACTGCTCAATACCTGTCCTCCAAACTGTCTTTCTAATAGAAACCAGCACAAAACACCTCTCAAAGCCGCAGTCATCACAGGTTTATAATTTATTATTTGTAAGTAGGTGATACGAGTACATAGGTTTAACTTTGGATTATACTTTATGATGTATGTTAAGAAGACAAGATATTGTTTTAATTTGTTTTTACATTTGTTCTTGAATGGTAACAGGGTGTCAAAGGTTCATTGATATCTGCTTTTTTAAACAAGGTTTTCAGGCATAGTGTAGAATAGAGTCCCTATAGGTGTGCAAACAGGCCCTTCAGCCCAACAGGTCCACACTGACCCTCCGAAGAGTAACCCACCTAGACCCTTTCCCCTATCCTATTACTCTACATTTACCCCTGACTAATGCACCTAACCTACACATCCCTGAATACTATGGGCAATTTAGCATGGCCAATTCACCTAATCTGCACATCTTTGGACTGCGGGAGGAAACTCAAGCAGACACAGGAGAATGTGCACATTCTACACAGACAGTTGCCTGAGGCTGGAGCTGAATCTGGGAATCTTGTGTTGTAAGGCAGCAGTGCTAACCACTGATCCACCATGCCGCTAGAGTTTGAGGTGAACAGTTAATTGCATTAAAACAAGAATGGAAGTGAAGAACAAAGCTGCCTTCGCTTAGCGATAGGGACGAGCCATCCAGAAAGGCAGGCAGTGAGTGTGGGTCCAGTCAGAACAGAATTTTTGTCTAAAGCTAAACTGAGAGAATTAGTGAATAATTTGAAAGTAGAAATAAAAGCAAGTTCTCATCAGGATCAGAACTTGCTTAAAAGGATTAGTCAGTATTCAGAATTAAAAAACAGGAAACATATGTCAGTACTGGAATTAATTAATATTCAATTAGAAATACAGTGAGAAACCTGAATGAGAAAGACAAATGAGAAGAAGAAAGAAAACCAATGAAAAGGGAGAAGAAAGAAAAAAAAATAACTTATTGGATGTGGGTATCACTGGCTGGCCTGCATTTATTTCCTATCCCTAGCTGTCCCTTGAGAAGATAGTGGTGCACTGCCTTCTGACCTGCTGCAGTCCATGTGCTGTTGGTGGACCCACAATGCTGTTAGGGACGGTGTTCCAGGACTTTGATCCAGAGACAGTGAAGGAACGGCAATATGTTTCCAATTCTGGGTGGAGGTAGCTTGGAGGAGAACTTGCAGGTGGTGGTGTTCAGATATACCTACTGCCCTAGCCTTTCTTTTTTCTACAGCGAGATATGATGAAGATTCATAATACATTATTAATAGTACAGGTAAAGAATTCTTTATCCAAAATTCCAAAATCCAAAAACCTCCAAAACCCAAATTTTTTTCGTGGAGTGCAGAGCATCATTTTGGCCGGCGAACAGGTGACCCAATTCCACACTCACCTGACCCACATCACTCAAATGTGACATGGCGGCGTGGCCCAGCACTGGCAGGTGTCTGTTGAGTCTCAGTGTTCGTACTAATCACACATGTGCCTGCTGTTAAGTAATTTGTTTGTATTTCACTGTGAAAATGTGATTTATTCCAAAATCCAAACATTCCACATCCTGAAAAACAACTGGCCCCAAGGATTTCAGATAAAGGATCATGTACCTGTATTTGGAATCTAAATATTGATATTTGACATGTAAACAGTTCTAAAATGCACAGAAACATGTATGACTTGAACTGTTATGTTATAGTTCTATGTTGTGTGTGCTAACAAGAGGAGGCAGAGTTTACAGCCTGGCTATGGTAAGTTTGCTGACACCAATGCATGCACACTATCACTGATTTCAGGGAGATGCCTTCAGTATTGGGGTCTCATGAATCAAAATTGTGGGGAAGCGATTGTGAAAACCCGGAAAGAGATTGGGAGTGGAGGTGAGATCGGGATCTGGGCCTGAGCTAGGAAGGGGTACATTATATGGGTCGGGGGGTGGGGCGATAGTGCAAAAGGATGACAGAGGGGTAAAGGGTCTCCCAGTTCCTGGGCATTCCTTCTCTTCCTGATCCTGAAACCAGCCTGAAAATGCCGGAGGTACACAGCAAATCACACCACGTGTTTGCAGAGCAAAGCAAAGGTTGACATTTTACATTGAAAATCATTGGTCAAAATTCATGTCAACCCAGATGTTTTTGTGATTTGTTCTCAATTCAGAACTGTGAACAAGTGGGAAAGAACATTAAATTCATTTGTTTTTTGTGGATTAATGCCCTTTTTTTAATGTTTCAATTTTCTTTGTATCACTGGGGAATGCATTAGGACCACAGAAGAAATACAGGCTGAAAGCACAGGAATGGGACTGCATTGTTTCCCAACTCTAACACAATGAGCTGAATGGCATCCTACTGTACTTTAACAACTCTGATTCTGTACAGATTGCATATGCATATCTTCCACTGAATGTTACAGCTTAATTTCATCTCAAAGATCATCAATAAAATGTGGCACTTGCTAGCACAAATATATACAGGTATACGTTTAAGGAGTTGTTAACATTAGTTGTGTAGTACACTTGATTTGATTTGATTTATTATTGTAATGTGTACTAAGGTACAGTGAAAAGTGTTGTCTTAGGTGCGTTACAAGCGGGTGGTACAATACTTAGTACATTTGGATAACAGAACAGAGTGCAAGATGCAGTGTTTCAGTTGCCGAGAAGATGCAGAGAGAGATCAACATTAGCATTAAAGAGAACCATTCTAAAATGTAATCTAATAATACTAAGGTACAGTGAAAAGTGTTGTCTTAGGTGCGTTACAAGCGGATGGTACAATACTTAGTACATTTGGATAACAGAACAGAGTGCAAGATGCAGTGTTTCAGTTGCCGAGAAGATGCAGAGAGAGATCAACATTAGCATTAAAGAGAACCATTCTAAATTCTGATAACATCAGGGAAGAAGCTGTTCTTCAATCTGTTCGCATATATGTGCTTTTGTATCTTCTGCCCAACAGAGAGGGTGGAAGAGAATATAACTAGGGTGGCAGGGGTCTTTGATAATGTTGGTTTCTTTCCCAAGGTAGCATGAAATATAGATGAAGCAAATTGATGGAAGGCTTGTTTACGTGATGGACTGGGCTGTGTTCACAAATCTCTGTAGTTTCTTGCCATCTTGGGAAGAGCAGTTGCCATACCACGCTGTGATGCACCCAGATAGGATGCTTTCTATGGTGCATCACTTGTCTTTAATCCAGCAGGTCATGGGAACAAAGCCCATGCTCGAAAACTGAATACAGGTAGTTCTCCAATAACGCCATAGTTGCGTTCCAGTGAAACATCGCTTAATAAAAAATCGCTTAACAGAAATAATGAGACCTAATGGGATTAAGGGAAGACCAGAAGAAAAAAATCACTCACGATCGCACAAAAAACACTCAAAAGACTAACACAAAGTATAAATCATATTTATCAAGGAAACAAAAGGAAATTTAACATCATACTTACAAAAATATTATTAATGCAGGGACAGAGTATCATTGTAGTTCGTAAGGTAGACTTCCTTATTCCTGTTAAGCAAGCTATATCCTCATGCTCAAACACTTTAAATTATCTAGCTTCTCTACCACTGTTATAGCCTTTCTTTTGCAACCTTATCTCCGGGATGCTTTTTGCTGACATTCTTGTCACTATGCCCCTCCATTTTTTCGAAAAAAGGGATAATTTAGGAGTAGTGTACTTTTCACAGGACGTTGCTCAATAAATCTCTCTCAGAAAGCTGCTGTCTGCACAGTACCTCTCACAGAAAGCTGCTCCGCCGGCAGCTGACATCGGAGCATGCACAGAACGAAACACACGAACCGATCCCCGTTGGAATCGCGCTATTGCAAACAGAGTTTCTCAAAACCCCCCTTCCTTAATTCTTCAGCAACATTATAAGCAAATTGTGCTGCTGGAATGCATGTCATCTAAGAACTACCTGGACAAAATTTCAACTAACACCCCAATGGAGTAATGAAGGAGTGCTGCACAGTTGGAGTTGCTGTTCCTCCGCTAAGCTTTTGACTGCCTTTTCAGACAATTGTAAAAGATTGTGAACCTGCAAACAGCTGTTGTTGTTTGTGGGATCTTGCCATGCACAAATTAGTCACTGTTCCTCCACCATTACTAGATAAAGTTATAGACTTTGAAATATTATGAGGTTGTGACAGTGTCAAACAACAGCCTGTAACATTTGTATTTAGTTATGAATTTCAGCTCAGCTCTCTAAAAGACCCTGTCTGGAAAAGTAGGCAGTATGTTAATGATTGGATAGGGCTTAAATGAAAGTACTTTCCTTTGTCGGGAACAAGTTCAAACTCGTGCTCCTAAAGTACTCAATGCTGGAAGCAGCGATATAACACAGAAATGAAACATGAAATCCTTTAATGAAATTCAATGTTTTGTTACATTGGAAAGGAGCCTCAGCACGACCCAGAATTATTTAAGAAAAGACCAACTTATTAGATGAAAGGATGATAAGATTTTGAGGCTCCAAAAAGTTATTATTGACTCACCGAAATAAAGGTTATTTTATATTGTGTTTGCAGACATTTATTGAAAGAAATCAGCACCAGCAAGACTTTGTTATTGCAATAAATCTTCAAAATATATATCTAACCTCTCACATGACTGAATACAATCATAGGGCGTTTTAAGTATGTTTGCTATTTTTGAAGAAAGCGAGAGCTTGCCAAGTCTTTGTGCTTTGAAGTTTGTGATAGTTAGCAAGATATCACCGAGCCATATTTAAACAATATGTAGGTCAGAATGTGGAGCAGACAAGCGCTAAAGTCAACAAAGCCTCTTTTTATTTTAAAAATATACTTTATTCATAAAAATATTTTTATATACATACATAGTCATGAATGTGGTTCAGTTCTGTACAGTAGCATATGATGAAACATTGGAGTTTGACTCTATCCATCTATCAAGCTGAAGGCATTTCTTACTTGCATAAGGCTATATTCACATATATTCGAGGAATTGAGAGGCTCAAATAACTGAACGGACCCCCATTTAACTGCTGTAGAAGTACCTTAGGTGATGGTCTTTCCCCACTGTGCCTTGGTGGCAGTTGCCCCAATCTTTAGTGCATCCTCCAGCATATAGTCTTGAACCTAGGAATGTGCCAGGTTGCAATACTCGGTCAGGGTCAACTCCTTGCTTAGGAAGACCAATATGTTTCGGGCTGACCAAAGAGCATCTTTCACCAAGTTGATGGTCCTCCAGATGCATGTTTGTCTCAGTGTGCATCCCAGGGAACAGATGGTGGAGCACAGATTCATGCATCACGGAGCTGCTCGGGACGACCTCGACAAAAACCACTGCATCTCTCTCCAAATGTTCTTTGCAAAGGCACATTCCATCAGGAGATGTGTGATAGTCTCTAGCCCCTGCAGGCTCTGAGGGCAACATGCAGTGGCACGCAGAGGATCGATGCAGATGAAGGACTTCACATAGTGCCCTTCTCACCACGAGCCAAGCGGTGTCTTGGTGCTTGTTGGGAAGTTCTGGTGATGAGGCGTTCTGCCAAATGATTTGACAGTCTGCTCAGGGAACAACCCAATAGGATCCAACCTCTCATTTTAACCAGCAAAGTTGCTGAAGCCATTGGAAATTAGTTTTCCAAAGCAATTGGCACAGCTTTATTTTCTCTTTATTCCTTCATGGGGTGTGGGAGTCACTGGGAGTGTTTGCTTCCTATTCCTAATTGCCCTTAAACTAAAAAGGAGTTGACCCTGACTGAGTATTGCAGCATGGCACATTCTAAGATTCAGGACTATGTGCTGGGGGATGCAATACAAATTGGGGCAGCTGCCACCAAGGTACAGTGGGGAAAGACCACTGTCTAAGGTACTTCTACAGAAGTTTAATGGGAGTCTGTTCAGTTATCTTAGCCTCCCTATGCCTTGAATATATGTGAAAATAGTCTTATGCAAGTGAGAAATGCCTTCAGCTTGACAGATAGATAGTCAAACTCCAATGTTTTGTCATATGCTACTGTACAGAACTCAACCACTTTCATGACTATGTATGTACATAAAAATATTTTTATGAATAAAGAGAGGCTTTGTTGACTTTGGCGCTTGTCTGCTCCACATTCTGACCTACATATTGTTTAAATATGGCTCGATGATATCTTGCTAGCCATCGCACACTTGTTAAGCCATTTCAGAGCAACATTCGCTGGGTTGGAGTCACACGTAGGCCAAAACAGGAAAAAAAGGTATCAGATTTCCTTTCCTCAGGAATATTAGTGAACCCAGCAACATTTTACAACAACAAACAGAGAGAACACTGGAGCAACTCATCAGGTCTCTGGCAAGAGAAGCAGAGTTAACTTTCTGAGCCGGAGTAAAGACTCTTCTTCAGAAGAGTTTGATGACAATTTTATAATTATAAGTTTCGCAGTCACCACTAGATTAAGTTTTGATCGCAGATTCAATTCCAGCTACAGAGGATTTGAACTCACGGCCTTGAAATGTTAGTCTGGATCAATTGTCTTGAAAAAGCACACTAATACCACCACTTGGGCCTGTAATGTTAATGATTTTGTAAATAAATAGTAAGATAATCTTTCCTGTCAGGGACAAACAGCAACACCATACATTGGCTGAGTATATTTCTGGTCACCACAATACCAGAAGGATGTTGATACTTTCAAGATGGTACAGAAAAGGTTTACCAGGATGTTGCCTGGTATGGGAGATTTTAGCTATGAAGAAAGGTTGGATAGACTGGGTTTGTTTTCACTGGAACACAGGAGGTTGAGTGGCGACCTGGTAGAAGTTGATAAGATTGTGAATGGCATGGATAGTGTGAAAAATGTGAGACTTTATTTCCCTGGGTAGAAGGATCAATTACTAGGGACACAGGTTCAAGGTGCAACAGGGTTGTGGGCGGTGGAGGGGGGGGGGTTCAAGGTGCGGGGGGGGGGGGGGTTTAAAAGAGATGTATGAGGCAAGTTTTTCATGCAAAAGGTGGTGAGTGCTTGGAACGCGCTGCCAGAGGAGGTGAAGGAAGCAGACACAATAGCAGCATTCAAAAAGCACCTGGATGAATCCATGAATAGGAAGGGAATAGAGGGATGCGGATCCTGTAATTGAAGACAGTTTTAGTATGGAAGGACAAAATGAAGCCACACAGGCTTGGAGCTGAAGCGCCTATTCCTGTGCTGTGTTGTTCTTTATCCTTTGATCTTGTTCTGTTAAGATAGCTTTGATGTCGAAAATGCACAGAGACATCAAGAGAAAAAAGGCAAAAGAGATTAAACGTGAGTTTGATCAAATGCCACATCAAAGAGATACGTTTATAGGTGGATGAGGGAAAAAGGAAGGCACTAGTTGAATAAAGTTCTGACTATTGATGTGAGGGATAGCTGAAAAAGGGGATGGAGGAGTGGGGGGAGCATTCAGAATGAGTGAGGATGCATTGAGCTATGTTTATGCTTTTTTTATATAAAATCGTGAGGGACATAGGTAGGGTAGGCAGAAAAAGACCTTTCTCTTTGGGAGTGTCAATGACTGGGGTGGGGAATGGGGGGAGCATAGATTTAAGGTCAGTAGCAGAAGATTGAGAGGAGATGTGAGCAACAAATGTTCCACCCAGAGAATGGTGGGAATCTGGAACTCACTGCCTGTAAAAGTGGGAGAGGTTGAAACCTCTTCTTAACGTGTCAGAAGTATTTAGAAATGCACTTGTGATGTCAAGGCAAATAAGGCTGTGGGCCAAATCTTGGAAAATGACATGAGTATATTTAGGAGATTGTTTTTCACTGGTGCATATGCAATGGCCTGAACGGCCTTCTTCTGTGCTATAGACCTGTCTGTCTCAAAGGTGCTGGCAAAGCAATAATGGGCAGAATCTTCTAGGGAACGGATGGTGTGGTTGGATGTAACTATCCATTATGGGGCAGCAAAGTGGAGTTGAGGCGAAGATGAGATCAGCCATGTTCTTTTTAAATAACGGTGCACATTTGAGGGGCAAATTGCCTACTCTTGCCCCTCATTCTTACAATGTGAATCATCCAAGAAGTCCAATGAGGTCTATCTCTACATTGGGAGCAGTTTGACACAGCTTTTAATTAAGATCTAGATATCAAGGTGAAATTTTTCTTTCTCTTTCTTTTTTAACCCCTACACTATCATCTAACTGCAGTAGTACTTATATTTTCCCCAGCACCCACGTGTGTGTGCAGGCAGGTGAAATTTTCCCTTTTTTTTCTTTTTTTTTCTAATTTCTCTAAGAGCAAGTTATTAGATAGGCAGTTGCTCTCCCTCTAACTTTTAAAATACCGGGTTTCTTTTTTTTTCTCTATAAAACCTCCACACTGCTGCCTAACTGCGGTAATGCTTATATTTTCCCCAGCACCCATGTTGTGTGTGTGCAAGAAGGTGAAATTTTCATTGGGCAGATTGCTCATTAAAGAGGATTGTTACTTGTTAATGACCTTATTAATTGCATCTCACCTCATTAACATGTATGTTCCTAGCCGTATTCTTGTGTTATGGACCAGGCCAGCCCCCTCAAAACATTTCAGCAAGGTAGCCCAGACCCTAACATTATTAGTTGTTTTAAGCAAGTGTCCAGTGGATATGCCAAAAGAGAATCAGCTGGTCAAATCACTTCGTTTTAAACAAAACAGAATTTATTTACAAGATTAATGAATGAAACACAAAGAACAGAAAACAGAATACTGACTAACCTATCCTATCCAAAAACCCAACAGACTACCCTGACTTAATGATGCTGTCCCAAAATACTTCCAACAATTCCCATATATACCCCTTGGCATAAAAGGTAAAATCAAACAAGTTCATACAGGGTAGAAGTCAGAGAGAGAGAACCAGCCTCAGCTCACTTCCAGCAACACCAGGTTATAGCCGTTTTAATTGGAAACACTAGCTTTTGGAGCGCTACTCCTTCATCAGGTAGTTTGGGTATAAGATTGTAAGGCACAGAGTTTATAGCAAAAGTTTATAGAGTGATGCGACTTAAATCACACTGTAAACTTTTGCTATAAATTTTGTGTCTTACAATCTTACACTCCACAAACAGCTGATGAAGGAGCAGCACTCCAAAAGTTAATGTTTCCAAATAAACCTGTTGGACTATAACCTGGTGTTGTGTGATTTTTAACTTTGTCCAGCCCAGTTCAACAACGGCATCTCTAAATCATTGCTTCCGGCAGCTTTTCTTCATGGCTACTAAAACCAAACTGGAGATTAGCTGAGCTGGGAGACCTGGCCACCACCCTTTCATTATACAAGTTTTTTTCTTTAAAACCTGAAAGCTTTCTGCCTGAGACAGTATCTGTTAGCTATCAAATTGGGCTCAAAACCCATTCAAACTCAGACTTTTCGGAACCTGTTTTTTTACAACCTCCTGAAGAAAAAACCAAGGAGAACCTAACCTTGTTAAAGGAGCTGCTTCATCATACCTCCCTGCTAAAAAATAAGCCATCAATATCCAAAGATGGCTTCATTTTAAAACCCCTTAAAAGGTAGTTAGTACTCGAAAACACTCGAATACATTATACTGACCATAAACATGCAAACATGCGCAACTACATTCCACCTCAGCCTGTTGCATTCCCACCACTGAACGCCTCTGTTTCTCATTCGTGTCTCAACAATGCATTGGCAATCACGTTAACTCGTGCTGCCACATGCACAATTTTCACATTGACTGGCTGTATCAACCAGCTCCACTGAAACAGTCTGGCATTTTTGTCCTTAAATTTCTACAGAAATTTCAATGGGTCATGATCAGTATATATGATTGTCTCAGATACATCACTGGTATCATAAACACTGAAATGTTGTAATGCCAACACCAGCTCAAAGTCTCCTTCTCAACTGTCGAATATTTCAGCTGTTGAATGTTCATTTTCCTGGAGAAATACCTGATAGGTCTTTCCGTCTTCTCATGATCTTCCTGCAGGAGCACAGCACCGACACCCATATCACTCTAATCGATAGCCACTTTGAAAGGCTTTGTGTAATTAGGTGTGGCTAATACCAGGGCAATGATTCACGCAGCTTTCAGGCTGTTGAATACCTTCGGACAGACCGCTCCCCGCTGACACTTCATGCCTTTCTTTCGCAATTCAGTGAGTGGAGCAGCCACACTGCTATAATTCAGCACAAATTTTGATAAAATCCTCTCAATCACTGCTCTTTTTGTTGACGGTATGGGAAACTCCCCAACTACCTTTGCTTTTGCATCCTGTGGGGCCATTTGTCTATGTCCAATAACATGGCCCAGGAAGGTGACTTCAGCTTTGGAAAATTCACTTTTAACCAGGCTTATCACCAAGCCTGCCTTCCAAAGTCGATGAAACAAATCTGATAAATGCTGTAAATTTCTTTTCTATGTGTGACTAAAAATTACCAGGTCATCAATATAAATGACACAGTTGGGTAGTCCGACAATGACCTTATTGGTTAGTCTCTGAAATGTGTCTGGCACATTTTCATACCAAATGGCATGACTTCAAACTGATACAGTCCATTTGGTATTACAAAAGCTGAAATTGCCTTTGCTGTTTCTGACAAAAATACCTGCCAGTAACCTCTGAGCAAGTCCTCTTAGAAATAAAAGTTGCTTGTCCCACATTCTCAACACAATCATCCTAACATGGAATCGGATATGCATCAGTCTTTGTAACTGTGATAGTCCACACATAACCGTTGGTACCATCTGGTTCTGGCATCATTACTATGGGTGAGCTCCAGTCACTGTAACTCACTTCAATTATGCCACCCTGGAGCAGGCGTTCAATCTCCTTTTGAACCTGTGCCAACTTTAAAGGGTTATGCCTGTAAGGATGTTGCTTAATTGGAACAGAATCTCCTATATCTACATCCTGCATAATTAGGTTCGTACTTACCAGCTTATTTCCACATATCTCCCTATGTGATAGTAATAACTCTTTCAGGTCATTTCGATTTTCCTCAGGAAGGTAACTCAATACGTTATCAAAATTTTTGACAACTTCCTCACTGTGCAATTTGATTTGAGGAATGTCCAGCTCAGAATCCTCTGAACTTGGTTCTTCCTTCTGTGCTGTAATCAATGATACCTTCTCCTCTTGCTTTCCTTCCCTGTCAAAGTACCTTTTAAGCATATTTACATGACTCACTGTGATTTCTTTCTGTCTGCAGTCCGTATCAAGTAGTTCACCTCACTCAATTTCCTTTCAACTTGAACTCCTGTAAAAGGTTCCTCAAATGCAGGAATAGGTATTAAAGGTGTATGTTTTCTTACCGCCTGTGGTCTTCCAATTACCTAACATGTATGACATAGAGTCACAGAGTCATAGAGATGTACAGCACAGAAACAGAACAGCACAGGTCCAACCCATCCATGCCGACCAGATATCCCAACCCAATCTAGTCCCACCTGCCAGCACCCGGCCCATATCCCTCCAAATTCTTCGTATTCATATACCCATCCAGATGCCTTTTAAATGTTGCAAATGTACAAGCCTCCACCACTTCCTCTGGCAGCTCATTCCAAACACATACCACCCTGTGTGTGAAAAAGCTGCCCCTTAGGTCTCTTTTATATCTTTCCCCTCTCACCCTAAATCTATGCCCTCTAGTTCTGGACTCCCCCACCCAGGGAAAAGACTTTGTCTATTTATCCTATCCATGCCCCTCATGATTTTCTAAACTCATATAAGGTCACCCCTCAGCCTCCAATGCTCGAGGGAAAACAGCCCACTGCCTATTCAACCTCTCCCGATAGCTCAAATCCTCCAACCCTGGCAACGTCCTTGTAAATCTTTTCTGAATTATTTCAAGTTTCATAACATCTTTACGATAGGAAGGAGACCAGAGTTGCATGCAATATTCCAACAGTGGCTTAACCAATGTCCTGTACAGCCGCAACATGACCTCTCAACTCCTATACTCAATATTCTGACCAATAAAAGAAAGCATACCAAACACCTTCTTCACTATTCTATCTACCTGTAATGCCACTTTCAAGGAGCTATAAACCTGCACTCCAAGGTCTCTTTGTTTAGCAACACTCCCGAGGACCTTACTATTAAGTATATAAGTCCTGCTAAGATTTGCTTTCCCAAAATGCAGCACCTCACATTTATCTAACTCCCATTTGCCACTTCTCAGTCCATTGGCCATCTGATCAAGATCCTGTTGTAATCTGAGGTAATGTTCTTTGCTGTCCACTACACCTCCAATTTTGGTTTCATCTGCAAACTTATTAACTATACTTCTTATGCTCACATCTAAATCATTTATGTAAATGATGAAAAGTAGTGGACCCAGCACCGATTCTTGTGACACTCTACTGGTCACAAGCCTCCAGTCTGAAAAACAACCCTTCACCACCATCCTCTGTCTTCTACCTCTGAGCCAATTCTGTATCCAAATGGCTAGTTCTCCCTGTATTCCATGAGATCTAACCTTGCTAATCAGTCTCCCATGGGAAACCTTGTCGAACGCCTTACTGAAATCCATATAGATCACATTTACCACTCTGCCCTCATCAATCATCTTTGTTACTTCTTCAAAAAACTCAATCAAGTTTGTGAGACATGATTTCCCATGCACAAAGCCATGTTGACTATCCCTAATTAGTCCTTGCCTTTCCAAATACATATACATCCTGTCCCTCAAGATTCCCTCCAACAACTTGCCCACCACCAACGTCAGGCTCATTGGTCTATTGTTCTTTGGCTTGTACTTATAATCTTTCTTAAACAGTGGCACCACGTTAGCCAACCTCCGGCACCTCACCTGTGACTATCCAGGGAGAGTTACCTGGACGCTTTGTTTCAGGAGGCAGTCACACCCTATTTATCCTCTTTACCTGGGAGATTAAGTAATTCACATTCAGTTAGTGATCAGGGACATCAGAGTGTGACTGTAAGTGAGGCAGGCAGGGGGAACTTGAGTTCAGGAGTGCAGGAGCCTCAACCCTTGACCTTGTCCAACAGATATGAGATTCTTGCTCCCTATACGGATGAGGAAAAGGGCTCTGGACAGGATGAGCCAGCTGACCACGGCACCATGGTGCAGAAGGCCATTCAAGAGGGGAGAGCAAAAAGACAAGTAGTTGTTATAGGGGATTCTATAATTAGGGGGACAGATAGTATCCTTTGCAAGCCGGATCGGGAGGCTCACATGGTGTGTTACCAACCCGGTGCCAGGATGCGGGACATCTCCGACCAGCTTGAAAGGACATTGGAGTGGGAGGGGGAGGATCCAGTTGTTGTGGTCCACGTTGGAACTAACAACATAGGCAAAGCTAGGGTGGAGGACCTGTTTGGGGATTATCAAGCACTAGGAAGGAAATTGAAGTACAGGTCCTCAAGGGTCATAATCTCTGGATTACTGCCCGAGCCATGTGCCAATTGGCATAGGGATAAGAAAATTAGGGAAGTAAACATGTAGCTAAGGGATTGGTGTGGGAAAGAGGGATTCCATTTCATGGGGCATTGGCATCAGTTTTGGAACCGGGGGGATCTGTACCGTTGGGACGGTCTCCACCTGAACAGATCTGGTACCAATGTTCTAGCGAAGAGGGTACATAGTGTGGTCAGTAGGACTGTAAACTTCTGAGTTGGGGGGAAGGGAAAGTGAAAGCGACAGGGAGTATGGAGATAAATGGAAAGATAAGCAGGAGGATAGCATGTGTGCAGGTGGATTTAACCTTGAGGCAGACTAGGAATGCAACAAAAAGGAAGGATAACTTAGGACATCTTATCACTTTCAATATCTCTAATGAAAAGAATGTTAGCATTAAGGCACTTTACCTGAATGCTCGTAGCATTCATAACAAAGTAGATGAACTAACGGCACAGATCATCGTGAATGATTATGATGTGGTAGGCATCACAGAGACGTGGTTACATGGGGGTCAGGACTGGCAGTTAAACATCCAAGGATTTACAACTTATTGAAAAGACAGGGAGGTGGGCAGAGGGGGCGGGGTGACCTTGTTAGTTAAGAACAAAATTAAATCTATGGCACTGAATGACATAGCGTCAGATGATGTGGAGTCTGTGTGGGTGGAATTGAGGAACCACAAAGGCAAAAAAAACAGAATGGGAGTTATGTACAGACCTCCTAACAGTGGTCATGACCAGAGGCTCAACATGTACCGGGAAATAGAAAAGGCATGTCAGAAAGTCAAGGTCATGGTGATCATGGGAGACTTCAATATGCAGGTGGACTGGGTAAATAACATTGCCAGTGGATCCAAAGAAAAGGAATTCTTGGAATGCTTACAGGATGGCTTTTTGGAACAGTTTTTCATGGAGCCCACAAGGGAGCAGGCTATTTTGGACCCAGTGCTATGTAATGAACCAGACTTTATATACAGAGGTTCATCCCCAAGGAGAGAAAGATTATCCGGGGAGGGATTAGACAGCCATGGCTGACAAAGGAAGTCAGGAAATGTATTAAAGAAAAAGAGAGATCCTATAAAGTGGCCTAGTGCAGTGGGAAATCAGAAGATTGGGAAGGCTACAAAAACAAACAGAGGATAACAAAGAGAGAAGTAAGGAAGGAGAGGATCAACTATGAAGCTAGGCTAGCCAGTAATATTAGAAATGATAGTAAAAGTTTCTTTCAATACATAAGAAACAAACGACAGGCAAAAGTAGACATTGGGCCACTTCAAACTGATACTGGAAGCCTAGTGATGGGAGATAAGGAAATAGCTGGAGAACTTAATAAGTACTTTGCGTACATGAGTAATATCCCAACAATGAAAGGGAATCAGGGGGCTGAATTGAATATGGTTGCCATTACAAAAGAGAAAGTGCTAGAAAAGCTAAAAGATCTTAAAATTGACAAATCTCCTGGCCCTGATGGGCTACATCCTAGAGTTCTGAGGGAGGTGGCTGAGGAAATAGCGGAGGCATTGGTTGAGATCTTTCAAAAGTCACTGGAGTCAGGGAAAGTCCAGGATGATTGGAAGACCGCTGTTGTAACCCCCTTGTTCAAGAAAGGATCTAGACAAAAGAGCGAAAATTTTCGGCCAATTAGCCTAACCTCGGTTGTTGGTAAAATTCTAGAATCCATCATTAAGGATGAGGTTTCTAAATTCTTGGAAGAGCAGGGTCGGATTAGAACAAGTCAACATGGATTTAGTAAGGGGAGGTCACTGTTAGAATTCTTTAAAGAGGTGACAAGTAGGTTAGACCAGGGAAACCCAATGGATGTGGTCTATCTATACTTCCAAAAGGCCTTTGATAAGGTGCCACACGGGAGGCTGCTGAGTAAGGTGTGGGCCAAGGTGTTCGAGGTGAGCTACTGGTATGAATTGAGGATTGGCTGTCTGCAGAAGGCAGAGAGTTGGGATAAGAGGTTCTTTTTTGGAATGGCAGCCGGTGACAAGCGGTATCCCGCAGGGTTCAGTATTGGGGCCGCAGCTGTTCATGTTATATATTAATGATCTGTATGAAGGGACTGGAGGCATTCTAGCGAAGTTTGCCGATGATACGAAGATAGGTGGACAGGCAGGTAGTACTGAGGAAGTGGGGAGGCTGCAGAAGGATCTAGACAGTTTGGAAGAGTGGTCCAGGAAATGGCTGATGGAATTCAATGTGAGCAAATGCGAGGTCTTGCACTTTGGAAAAAA